>NC_137270.1:33754680-34364180 GCF_053477335.1 Acartia tonsa | reverse complement strand
AGAATCATAGTCCTGATTAATGTGTAAAGTTATATATACAGGCGAATTATTTCAGTTGACAGATATTTAATACTTTTAAAAGTAAAGATAATTTTAACCATATTGATAGAAATAGAAAGTAAATGAAATGAACCTTAAAAAAAAATTGATTTAAAGCTATACATATGAAGCAGTGTTAATAAGATTTGAATGGCATTAAAAAAATATTTTCTCTGAAAGTGCAACTAACTTATTAGTTTTTGATTTCTTCCTTTTTAACTTTTTTTACTAATTGATCTACCTCTATTTCAGTTAGGGTGCATTTGCTTTCGTCGTCTCCAAACTGCTTTGTGATGGGTTCCCAGGCACCGTCCCGCTTCACCTGCATGTAGATGGTCCCGTTCTGGTCTGAGCTGAAGTTGTTGATATCTCCATTTCTCTTGAGCTTCTTCAGGTGTTGAACCAGCATGCCCCTACGCTTTGTCAGATGGAAACAGATAAAAAAGTTGGGGAGTTTGATGTGTGCCTTTTCTTCTTTGGATTTAGCTTTTTTCCTTTCTTCTCCTTTTGGCCCACCTCGTTTTATGGCCTTGACCAGGCTGCTATAGGCACTATCATTGCAGCGGTTGTTGAATTTAACCAGAATAGAACCCGGCCCTTTCAGTCTGTGGCAGGCAGCTAAGTCGCTGTCTGGAATTTCGATGCCATAATGCTCTAGGATAAGTTCCTTGGAATGCTCTTGGATGGTTTTATTTTCTTTTTTCAGAGTCTCGTCCGATTTGATAATTGTCTGTAGATTTTTAGTTGGGATGTCTGGACTGTGCAGGATGATATTACTTTTAAGGTTTCTTTGCCAGAGAGTATCATTATCATCTTTCAGGCCTCTTATTTGTTGCTTTGTGTCTTCTTGTTCCTCTGGGTGAAAGTCCTTCTCACGCTGCTCAAAGATGGTTTCAAGGGCACAAATGATTCCTTCAAAAGCTTGGTTGCCATTACTTATATCTTTTTTCAGACCAAATTTTAGAAGAATATTTGACAGTCTAGTTAATTGATCTTCACTAATAGTTACTTTTGAAGCTGGCATTTTGGCTGTCACTTGAAAAATATTCGCTGTATCTGTGTCTAACCTTTAACACATATGTGGTAGTTTAACCTTTACACCGGAAGTTCACAATTAACAGAAAGTATTTCATCTAATGCATATAAGTTCAGGATGAACAGTGTAATAGTGTCTGACTGATTATGACGTAACAAAAAAAATTAGCCAAGGAGAGGCCGTTATTGACCAGTGGTAAAATTTATAGTGGCCTCTCATTGGCTAATTTTTTTGTTACGTCATAATCAGTCGGACACTATTACTGTGTTCGTTCAGGATTGATAAAATACTTGATTGAATACTTAATTTTTAAAATGGTGTAAATCGTCTTAGGAATCACCTGTGTATAGGATGATTACAAATATTAAAAGAACCTAAAACTCCTGTGTTTTTTAGTTATACTTATAGAGTTGCTACTCTCCTAAATTTTGCTTAAATTACTGGAAAAAATCAATTTTTAATGGGTATTTTAACGTTGCTTTTAAATAGAAAAATCATAATCCTTAACGAGTTCAAACATATCTAAAAATACTAGAAAACTTTAAAGAGCTATCCGTTGCAGACGTAATGACACATCTCAAATGAAGAAATCCATCGCTATAAAAAATTGTATTGGCTGTCCGCTAGGGCATGTATAATAATCATCTTGGTCACGAGAGTATTTAAAACTGTCACCTTTTTATTTTCTAGGCATGTTGCGGATTATCCTTATATAAAAGTAACTGGATGTCTATAAGTATATCTGTCTGTCTGTTTGTCTATCTGTTAGTCTGTCTGTTTGTCTTACTGTTTGTTTGTCTGTCAGTACAGAAGAACTCGATAACTGCTGAACCGATAAGGTTTTTCTTTACAGTGTAGCTTCTACAAGGTTTACACCTTTTTGAGGGGAGGATACTTCCACCCTCCAAAGAAAAATCACCCATAGAAAAAATCCCCCCTCCTCCTAAAAATAAACAAAAAATACTATATGTTTTCTTTAAAAATAATATTCAACTTTTGTTCAATATTGATATAACGATGTCAATTTAAATTTGTTAATATTTCTTTGTCCTTATGCATTGTATGCAAGCTGCGCTTTTATGAATGTCATTCTAGTTATTATTGTAACACTATTAGGTCAATTCTTTGTGTAGCTACTTGCATGACATTGGGCAGTTTATTACTCTAGTCTCCAAAGTTTTGATATAACGTTTTCTTATTCGTTGGCTCAACAACTTAGGGGACTTTTATTCTTTTTAATTGGTTAGTTTATTAAGTTGAGTGTCTAAACGTTTTAACTACTAATTGTAATCTACTGAAGGGATAATTTTACTTATCATCATGTACATCAATTTAAAGGCCATTGTCTTATCCCTTTATATCCATGGGCTACTTGACATTAAAATAATTTATATGAATGTTTCATGACATCAGGCATCTTGATTTTGTCCAACAAAATAAATTGATGTCATTTAAGCGGTGGCCTTTACATCTTACTTCATTTTGCTTGGTCAAAACAATTGTTTTTTTAAAGATTTTCTATAATTAGGGTCGGTCCGTCCGTCCGTACGTCTATAACGGATAGCTTTTCTCGTTAATTTAGGCATGTTAGAATTGTCCTATCGATTTCAAACTTTGCATGGTGATTCCTGTAGTAGTTGGGTATGATTTAGAAAGCGTAGCAACTCTATAATCATTACCTATTCTATTATATTCTGATTATTCAGTTCTGACACTATACAAGTGTTAATGTTCGTTTGTATTATCGTTTCGGAGCTTCGCTTTTATGGATGTTGTCATCCTTGTTTTTACTGAAACTAATGGATGCGCGCTTAGTTCTAGCTATTACAGTTGGATTTGTTCTGGTTGTAATAGGAATCAGAATTTTAAAAATCTCAGATGAATAGGTTAATTATATTACACACAAATTTCAGATGAATAGGTTAATTATATTACACAAAAAATGTTATTTAAAAGGTTAAATATCAACATATTTTAAATAGATGCACGGACATTCTGGTAACGATTATAGAAATGCTACGCTTTCTAGATTGTTCCTAACTATTAGAGGAATCATCCTGCAAAGTTTAAAATCGATAGGACAATTCTAACATGTCTAAATTAAAGAAAAGAGCTAACCCTTACGGACGGATTGACCCTATTTATTGAAAAGCTTCGCTTTTAAAAATATAAAAGATCAAGCATTAACACTTTAAACTGTTCTGATACATAAAAGGGGCGTGGCCAATTTTTCTGTGTTATTCTAGGGCGGAGTTTTCATCAGTTATTGTATTTTTATGCATTGATTTTTAGTTCTGTAACAATTCTATGTATCTATTAGAATTAAGCGAAGCATTTCTGCATTTAGTTCGTTAACCACGATGCCGTAATGGATAGAATTGATTGGGAAGCTTTCTATAGTGCCCATCATAAATGACGTCACACTGGCCTACCATTAGTCAATTAAAATGTATATTTTAGTCGGTGTATTGGCCTATCATTGGTTATTTGTATTGTTTGACGTCATTTTATAGGCACTATAAAGAGCTTTAATGATTGTATTTAATTTTTTTTTAAATCGCAATATTGCTATTAAATCTTAAATTCCTGCAGTTTTATAATTAATGCTAGAATCTCTATGTTAAATTAGTTTAGCTTTTTTGACACAAAATTTGTCCAAAAAAAATAGAATTCTTCTATAAAAGATGATTTCTATGCAAATAAGAAACGATGTTGAAAAATCATGTAAATTTTCCACGAATATTAAAATAAAATAATAATATTAATACCAATTCTGTTAACCGTAACAAACCTTGTTTTAATCTTTTGATTTTTTATATAAATATCCGCGGAAAGCTGTCTATAATATGATCTATAATAACTATTACATATCTTATTAAGGCTTGTCAACTAGAATCAAATTTTAACCATAGTATTTCTATTTTTCTTCATATTTGTAGTTTATCAATTGGACTAGGTGACGTCACAAATGGGAACCAACACACCAGACAACAAGCAGAGTAGCCTCGCTCCGTAGAAAAACAAGGATTACAACATCCATAAAAGCGAAGCACTGAAACAGTAGGACAAACGGACATTAACACTTGTATAGTGTCAGAACTGAATAATCAGAATATAAATGTATAATAGTCGAAGCAAAATTATAAATAAAATTTGTTGAAAAACGCTAGATACAGGATAATGTTTATGGACATACTGTGGTAAAGCCACTCTTTACCACAATAAGTACCTCCTAAAGATATCCCATGAACTAGGGAACCTTATTTTCACTAGGTAGGTACTTGGAAGATGTAGGCTGGGAGGACTTCTGGGATGGAAGGTCAGCTTGGTGACGGTTCTTCAGGCAGGAAGGTCTTCTTGATGGACTGCTACTTCCTTGTTATATTACAAAGATAATATTTGTTGAATGAAGATTTCTTTGGAGTTATATATTTATTTTGACTGTTAACAGTTTCAGAGCAAATACTGAACTGATTTATTACAATAAATATCTCAGCTTTTATACCCGTCAATTCAAATCAGCTGACAAAATATTGCCTTCATTTTTAAAATGGCTGCTTCCATGATTCAAAATGGCTGCCTTCATATTCAAAATGGCTGCCTTTTGTTAACAAAATTTGAATTGACAATAAGAAGATCAGAACATCAATATAGACATTATATACATCATATACATATCATTTATATACATAAAATTTATGATACTAGTATTCAATCTATTGTGTTGTGCTCATTTTCAATGCTAGGATATCAGAAAATGCAGTATGTGTGTATCAGAGTTCATTCAAAACATGCATATTGGTTTTTATTGAACTTTGCACTTTTTACAATAGAGAATGTGAAGAGTATTAAGGTTATATTGCACCTTTATACATAGTTTTGTAATCACACAAGTTTTGTTCTTTGACCACAAAGGTATACTAAGTTCTTCAATCACAAAGATAAGTCTTTAACCATAAAGGTCACTTCAATTGACCACTAAGGTCTTTGCACAAAACCACAAAGGTTTGTCCTGGACCACAAAGGTCCCTTGATCAACCACTAAGATTCATCCTTGACCACAAAGGTCCAGTCTATCACAAAGGTCCAATATATATGTCCTGGACCACAAAGGTCCCTTGATCAACCACTAAGATTCATCCTTGACCACAAAGGTATTACTTAATCAATCTCTATAATATAGTTAACCACCAAGGTTTTTTTTATCACAAAACCACCAAGGGTTAACATTAACATAGTATTCAAGCTTGGCAAATATAACTAAACCTTTTATATTGCCCTGCTTAATACTCCACTGTATAATTTCATTTATTTGAATGTTGATAAAATTGTTTATATATGTTGTATTATGATGTATTAGTTTCTAAACAAGTACGCTTTACAACAATACTTTAATTTTTTGGACTTGATTATAGAGATGCTTCGCTTATAATATTGTACTTTGTTCTCCTAGGAATTAGTAAATCAGATTAATAGGATAATTTTATTTGATACAAATTTGTAGTTAAAACGGTTGAAAATCAACATGTTTAAAATGGAGGTACGGACATTCTAGTAACGATTATAGAGTGTCTTCGCTTTCTAAATCGTACCTAACTACTACAGGAATCACCATGCAAAGTTTGAAATCGATAGGACAATTCTAACATGCTTAAATTAACGAAAAAAGCTATCTGTTACAGACGGACGAACGGACGGACTGACCCTAATTATAGAAAAGCTTCGCTTTTAAAAAGAAATAAATTGGGTGGCAAAATATATGTGATGGGAAATAAAAGTTTAATGTGAATGTTTGACCTAGCACTTTACTATCTACCACCAGGGATATAAAGGGATAGGACAATGGCCGATATTTGATGTAAATCTCAATGATGATACACAAAATTGATCCTTCAGTAGATTTTAATTAGTAGTTAAAACTTTAGGATACTCTAATTAATGAACCAATCAATCAAAATTCAATAAAATTCCCCAAAGTTGTAAAGCCAACGAATAAGAAAACGTATTTATAAAACTTTTGGGACTAGAGTAATAAACAGCCCAATGTCCCCTCCCTCCCTGATGTACCACAAAGGTAAGTGTAAGAATTTAGGTGGGCCTTCATTTACGCACACATGCATCATATTATCAAATAGTTAGCATATGATTCAACACAATTGCTTCAATTGGCTATAAATAATCTAAATCCATCTCAAGGCTAATTTTTATAAACAAAAGTGCCTAAAACCAAAAACAGGCTTATGTAAGGCTTTGATTCCGTTCAGTAGTTATTGAGATCTTAACAAACAAACAAACATAACATTACTTTTTTATATACTACTAGCGAATAGCAACTAGGGGCTCTCTTATCGAAGAGGCAGATATGTGCTAGAAAAATAACTTAAAACCCTTAGGCTTAAATTTAAATAGCCAAAAATTACCTATAGTAAGCTTACCTAAAAAAAACCCTATTGATTTGGTAATTATTGAGATCTTAAGCTTCAAAAATAAATATAATAGAATGTGACTAAGTTGCAAAAATGAAGTACTATGCGGAAGTGAAAGCACATACATGCGAATGAATTGAGTTGTTAAAAAATGAGGTCGTATTTTAGTTGAAATGTGTTTATATTAGCATATTTCTGTAAAGTTTACATACAAAGATTTTTTCAAATATATGTACAAAAGTTATTTCAAATTCAAACGCTTTGATGGAAAAGAAGCATGCGGTTTTTTATCTCATATGAAACACAATCCAAACTTTTTAAAAAAACTTACTTTAGGTTAGGTAAATTAAGGGTTAGCAGTCATATCATTCTGTAAGTTTAGCCCCCTGCAGGGAATACACGAGTTATAGTTGATAGTTGACCGCCTGACTGAACGGACGTGTAATAAACATATCCCGTATGACCTATAAATAGAAATTATTGGTGACAGGGTGTCCAACAATTTTCTATTTTAACAATGGCTACAAATCAAGTTGAACAACAACAAAGTGATAGTAATATTGGGGATTTAACTAAAATTCTCATTGACAATAAAGTGACGCCAGAAAAACTAAAAGAACTGTTATGCAATGCTAACAAAAGTGATTCAAAAATATCTCTGGATAAGTCAAACCTCAAAAAATGTTGCAGTGATTTAAAGTTATACTGCAACAGTAATGAGCAGTATAATCGCAATTGGACCATTAGAATTCATGGGTTATCTGTCTCTTCTGAGCTAGTTAAGAAAGTGGGAGCTGATGAGGCATGCATAACTACTGCCTACAATGCTATCATTGAGCCTGTGCTGAGAAAGCTTACCCCAAAGCCTGAAGACACTGATGTGAACACAGAATGGGGCCCTACAAAGATTGACTCTGTTCCTAAAGTTTTTGATCTCCTTTCAAATGGTCATTTTGTTGGTAAAAAACGAGATAATCTTCCAAGAACTATCATCATAAGATTCATGTCAAGGTATATGAGAAATCTGTTTCTCAAATATAAGAGAAAATTTATGCCAAATCCAACGGCAGCAGAGACAACAATGGGTGTTAAATTTTATTCTGCATTTCCTGATCTTACAGCAATGAACCATAAATATCTGATGGCCCTGAAACAAGACCCTAGGGTTAAGGCTGCTTGGGCATTTGATGGGAACCTGAGATTCTCTCTGGCTGACAGCAAAGGTGAGGAGTCTAACGAAACTGGAGCTGGGTTCTCAGAGGTATTCTTTGTTGAGGATATAAGGACAGATCCCACAGCAGAGGTTGACAAAGCTGTTGCCTCCCACAATGACTCATCACCCTCCAGAAAAAGTAGAGCAGATCTTCCTACAAATAATCGCCAACTGAGATCTAAGGGCCCAGTTAGAGGCAATGGAGGGCCTTGGAGCCAATCATCTGGACATGGTGGACGTAGTGGAGTGCCAGCTGGACGTGGAGGTGTTCCTGGTGGACGTGGAGGTGTTCCTGGTGGACGTGGAGGTGTTCCTGGAGGACGTGGTAGAGGGCGTGGTGGACAGTTTTCTGGTCGGGATGGACAGCATGCTGGTGGAGCCCAAGGAGAACATAAGGATTCAGGGGAAAGCAGCTGGCAGGAGGTAAAGAATGGAGCTACAAAAGGTGAAATTGAAAAAGGTGAAGGTCTATTGCCAAATATTTTAAAATCAAAAATAAGTGTGGGGGATGGCCTCATATTATGAAGTTAGTTGGGAGCAAGGACGTGCAAACGCAATTAGGGCTACAGGGTTTAAAATTTGTTGCTAAAGAAGGATTAAGACAGAAGAAGTTTTTTTATGTTGTATTGGCCTATCTTTGGTCATTAGTATTGTATGACGTCATTTTCTATAGGAACTATAAAGAGCTTCCAACTTTTGTAAACCAACTTTGATCCATTGCAAGCATAACATACCAGTTATAGCCTCGTAAATTTAACATCCTAATTTATCACGGAAAAACGGTTAGGAAATTTGTATATTTAAACATCGCTGATACTAAAACTTAGTTATAAATAAAGTATGTTTATAAGTCAATTCGAAGTCTTAATGAATTTTGCTCGTTTGTTATCAAAACAAGGATGACAACATCCATAAAAGCGAAGCACTGAAACGGTAGGACAAACGGACATTAACACTTGTATAGTGTCAGAACTCAATAATCAGAATTTAAAAGTATAAGAGTCGAATCAAAATTTTAAGTAAATTTGTTAGAAACTGCTTGATACAGGATAATGTTTATGGACATACTTACATTTTTACTACTTGATTATAGAGTTGATTCGCTTATAATATTGTACTTTGTTGTTGAAATCGATAGGACAATTCTAACATGACTAAATTATTGAAAAAAAGCTATCTATCTCGGACGGACGTACGGACCGACCCTAATTATAGAAAAGCTTCGCTTTTAAAAAGACTGCTAAAATATTTTCAAGAAAATTGAGTATCAACTACAGAAATCACTAAGTCTGCCAGTCTGTATGTTATGTTATTTATAAGATTTTTCTTCAAGCTGTTTAAATAACTTTTTTCCAATTTGCTTGTTTTTTTACTTAAATATTTAACAGCTTTGCTACTTTGTTGTTTACCCTTTCTTTTTGTTAATTTTATTACTTTATATTTTTTCTGTAATAACTTTTTTATCTATACCATTATCCATGTAATTTCACTATCTATATATTCTGTCCAATTTCAATGAATTTTCTATGATAATTTTTAACAAATTTCCTGTGATAATTTTTAACAAGTTGAACATGATTTTGGGAGTTGCCCATTTAATTTAGATTATCAATATATGTATAGGCAGATTTTTTTTCTTTTCAAATTATCATTATATAAAAGTAACAGAATGTTTGTCTGTCTTTGTGCATGTGTGTTTGTACCGAAGAATCTCGTTAACCGCTTGACCTTCTACTTTGCAGTGCAGCTTTTTATAGGTCCAAGAAATGTTGGTAATTTTTTGGTAAGGGTATCTCCACCCTTCCAAGAGAATTTAACCCTGGAAACCATACCCTCTTCTAAAAAAAACATGAAGAGGGCCATCCCGCTCCCCCTACCTCTTATGCCCCTAAAAGTGTCTAGGGTCGTAGCTGCTAGTATAAAAAAAATAATTGCGCCTGTTTTTCAGCCAAGGCATCAAATGATTTTTATTTGTATACTGCAGTGAGTCGAATTATCAGATAATATTGAATTTTTCATTTTGTAAAAATTGTATAGAGATGATATTTAAGTTTTAATCACCTAAATTCTTTCTTTTAACGATCATTTAAAATCAGGATGAATTTCAGTTAAACATGGGTGATACTATCCATTAAAGCGAATCTCATAAGATATGATAATCTAACATATTAACGTTAAAATTATAAGTCAGCTTTTAATATTGAAGATACAATGAACAGAATTCTGATTTAAAATCTAAATCTGTGATAAAATACTAGGGATCTATTTAAAGGGATAAGACAATGGTCGATAAATTTTTCTACATCCCAAATGATAATACACTAAATTAACCCCTTCTGTAGATTACAATTAGAGGTTGAAACATTTGGACACTAAACTAAAAAACCAACCAATCGAATTTCAATAAATGTCCTCAATGTTGGTAATGAATACCGACTTATTACATTTAAAACTTAATCATAAAGATGCTATATAACCTTGTGCTTAATTATGTAAAGAATAATCATTTCAACGAGCGAAAAGCATATATTTTTGAAAAGCATCGCTGCTAAAAAAAATGGACTATTGAAGAAAGGGGAAGAAAAATTAATTATATTTTAATTAAAAGAAAAATCTATATACACGAAGAAAAGTTGTTGGTAAAAGAGACCGCTAGACTGATCCATGACTAACAGATTTTTATTAAAAATATCAGATTTTATATTGATTTTTATTACAAGAAATATTCTAAAATCCAAGGAAATTAAACTTTTTAAAATCGAAGATCCTCTATATATTTACTTAGTCTGTCCGTACAAATGTCCGTAAATTAAATAGCGGAGCAACTCTATATTCGTGGCTAAATGTCATTACAATGAAAGAAAGGGACTCTTAAAAGTATCCTGCATTTTAATCAAATGTACATTAACAACCTAATATTCTCAAATTTTCATTCAAACTTCTAAACCTAAATTTATATTTGTTGTACATTAACAACCTAATATTCTCAAATTTTCATTCAAAATTCTAAACCTAAATTTATATTTGTTGAATTAATCTTCCAAAGGTTTATCTTTTAAGGAGGGAGGAAACATCGGGCTGTTTACTACATAAGTTTTATTATAAAATTTTATATTCATTGTCTCAACATATTTGTTCTTGTACAATTAAAACCCCTATAAAAGGTTAACAGATTATAAAGATAAGTGCCAATGAATAATTATTTATCACATCGTTTTATAGACATCTTTCCGCGGATATTAAGATAAAAGGATATTTTTTAGCCCTGAGAGTGGAGAAGACCTATACTAACAAAACTGGTATAAATTATATGATTTTTATTTTATTATTCGTGGAAAATTGCCTGTGTTACGATTCTATACATATTTTTTTTATTATGGATCAGAACCGGTTCTAATCCAGCGGATATTAATCGGTTTTAAAGCCATTCTGGAAAAAAAGTTTTTCATATATTTTTTACATGTACAGATTAATTAACAGTTGATAATTATGAAATTATCAATTAAGTAAAAAATGTATTTCTACTGCCAATTCATATCTATTATGGATAGGGAATAAAGAAAACAATGATCTACTGGGAATATTGGTTGAAAAGTTTGGTCACTTCAAATCTTAAACTACCAATCAAGTTTTAATGATAAGAACATAATTTTTTATATAACCATAATTTTAGCCCGAATAGCTAATAATTGGTAAAGAAGTTGTATCAACTTTTTTTTTATAGCTAGCCGGTCCTTTTAGTAAGTAGTAGATGTAATAAGATTCATAGAATTCAGATATGCAATCGGTTTTTTTGTAGACCTCTTATTTTTTAAGTAATTTAAGTTTTTAAAAAAAAAAATTAAGTCGATTTTAAGGTACTAAAATGCAACAAAAACAAGAAAGAAAATGGCCATTATGAACAAAAATAGTAAGATCTTTAATTTGACACCTTACTTTTTCAATTCTGTCAGGTAATTATTGAAAAAATCGATTTTTTTAAACCCACGAGAATAAAAACTTTGAACTCAATTTTATCATTTCACAAGTAAAAAAATATGGGTTCATATATACCTTTAGAATCAGAAAAATATTACGAATCCATTGTAAGCAAAATTGAAAAAAAAAATTTACAATATAGTATATAAACTACAATAAAAGGAATTATATGAAAATATCATATTATATTGTACAGGCAACGTCTTAACTTTTGAATTGAGTATAAAAATGGGAAGGGGGTATAGAGGGGGTAAAGAGGGGGTAAAAAAGGGAAGACGATAGTGTTGCCAGAACAAAAATACAATTGGCCATTTTTTAATTTTTTTTATTTTTTTACTTTTTTTCAATTTTGCTTACAATGGATTCGTAATATTTTTCTGATTCTAAAGGTATATATGAACCCATGTTTTTTATGTCTGTTTGAGAAAATATTTAAGTCTAAAGTTTTTATTAAACCGAGGTTAAAAAATAGATTTTTTCAATAATTACTCAACAGAATTTTAAAAGTAAGGTGTCAAATTAAAGATCTTACTATTTTTGTTCTCACTGGCCATTTTCTTCTTTTATTTTGTTGCGTTTTAGTACCTTAAAACCGACTTAATTATTTTTTTAAAAAACTTAAATTACTTAAAAAATAAGAGGTCTACAAAAAAACCGATTGCATATCTGAATTCTATGAAAAATTTTACATCTACTACTTACTAAAAGAACCGGCTAGCTATAAAAAAAAAAGTTGATACACCTTCTTTATTTTGTTTGAAGTCATACTGTATTTTTAAAAGCGAAGCTTTTCTATAATTAGGGTCGGTCCGTCCGTCCGTCACAGACGGATAGCTTTTTCCCGTTAATTTAGGCATGTTAGAATTGTCATATCGATTTCAAACTTTGCATGGTGATTCCTTTAGTAGTTAGGTACGATTTAGAAAGCGTAGCAACTCTTTAATCATTACAAGAATGTCCGTACGTCCATTTTAAAAATGTTGATATTTTTACTTTTTTAACAACAAATTTTTATTGATCTAATCATCCGATTGATCTGATTTTTGGTATGTTGATTCCTGGGACAACAAAGTATAATGTTATAAGCAAAGCAACTCTATAATCAAGTCCTAAAGATGTAAGTATGTCCACAAACATTATTCTGTATCAAGCAGTTTTTCAACAAATTTACTTACAATTTTGCTTCGACTCTTATACATTTATATTCTGATTATTCAGTTCTGACACTATATACGTGTTAATGTCTGTTTGTCCTACCGTTTCAGTGCTTCCCTTTATGGATGTTGTCATCCTTGTTTGTGTAAAATTACAATTATTGTTATGTTATTAAAATAACAACGGCCTCGTTTTCTCAATTCCATATTATAAAATTTAATTTAATGAAAAGTTACATCAAAATAATTATTTTACTTTTATAATATTTTTATCTATGTCCCCTCTAGCTCTGTTTATATCTGTCATTAAAATTTGATTGAAAGTTTTTGTTAATTTAATGATTAATGAGAACGATAATAGGATAATAAAAAGTGTCCTAATATAACTTAAAATTGTGTTATAGAGTGTTTTAAAATGTTGATAGATTCGCAGCATCTCTACAATTGTTCTTCAAAACAACTAATGGTACATTTATAACTTTATTCGCCAAGGAGACCTACCAAATATGGTATAACTCACTAATTAGATTTTTGAACCCCTTTCCATAATTTTTTTTTTGGGGGGGGGGGTACTAGTACTAGTATACCAAATTGGTTCAGCGGTTACCAAGATCCTAATCTGCAGACAGAAAGACGTATGGACAGACAGAGCGTTCTTCTAATAGACCTAGAATATTAGTAATATGCAGGGATCCAAAGGGCCGATGTACATCCCCAATGATGATTTACAAAATAGCACCTTCTGTAATTATTGGTTGAAACGTTTGGACAATCAACTTAATAAACCAACTAATCGAAATTCAACAAAGTTTATAAGCTAACGAATAAGAAAACTTTGGGGACTAGTGTAATAAACAGCCCAATGTCCTTCCCCTCCAATATATCAGCAGTGGCCATTTTTATTAATGCCATATTGTCGAAAATCAACACGACATACATTTTTTACTTTAAACCTTCAAGTCTAATAATAATATTGTCCTTGTTTAAATTACTATTAATAATAACCAACGGCTTGTACCCAAAATTGAAAAAATTAGTTATGAAAAATGTGGTAATTTTCCGAGTATTAAAAGTGGCTATTAATGTTGTATTATTATAGAAATATGGTAGAAAATTGTCTCATTAATTAAAGGGTTGTTATCGGTTCATTTCACAAAACAACCAAAAATAGTATTAAAATAGCCAAAAAAGAAAAAGAATAGAGGGCGCACCAGCTATATGTAACTCTATCCACAGCGTGGATACCATGTGCCCAATTTCAAATGGGTCTTTGAATACTAGCCTATAGCGTCGAAAATATAAAACAGTCACGTCGCTATGAAAGAGCAGAATTCAATTTGCAAGCAGATAAAAAAGGTCCCTATCATTTGAGCCAGGTAGTTGTCTGGGTTATACATCTATACTTATACATTTATTGAAGATATAATATATCAAAATAATGTCCATAAAAGCGCAGATCAACAAAATAATTGTAAAGATGCTCTGGTTACAAAATCATACCACATCGGTCTAGAAATCATATATAACTACGATTTTAGATATTCTTCGCTTATAATTATTTTAAATTATACTTTATTCTCATTTAGCATCTAGGGGCTTTGTATTCAAGGGGGTAAGAAATTGCAAAAATAGTCTAAAACCATCCCAAGGCTTTAATGTACAAGTAAATATCCAAAAACCACCCCGAGATCTATGTTAAACTTACTTATAAAGGCGAACTCAATCAGTTTAGCAGTAATGTAATCTTATGCTTCCGACAAAAAAAATCTTACTACTTTGTATATTAAGATGAAACATAGGAACTCTAATTCTGAAAACCAGGTGGTGAGTGTGAAATTGAATTAAAGTGGGTGTCATAACCCAGGAGGGAGGGAGGGGATATTGGGGCTGTTTATTAAACTAGTCCCAAAAGTTTTATTATAATTACATTTTCTTGTTCGTTAGCTTAATAACTTTGTTGATTCACTAATTTAGTGTTTCAACCACTAATTTTAATCTACAAAAAAGGTAATTTTATGAATATTCATTGGGAATGTACATCAATTGTCTAATCCCTTTAGATCTCAGGTCACAACCAGAGATTAGGTACAATCATTCATCTATTTCAATTTAATAAAATGAAAATTTATTCTTATACTAAAGTAACAGGATGTTTGTGTGTCTGTGTATCTGTGTGTCTGTGTGTTTGTTTTTACCGAAGGATCTCGCTAACCGCTGAACCGATCGGGTTCTCCTTAACAGAGTAGCTTCTCATAGGTCCAGGGAAGGTTTATAACTATTTTCTTGGGAGGTGGGACACCCCCAACCCCCCCCCCCCCCAAAAAAAAAAAAATCAAATTTTTTAACTAAAATTAAAAATTAGGGGTGCCCCCCCCCCAAAAAAAAAAAAAAAAAATTCGCCCCCCCCCCGAATTTTTTTTTTTTACTTTTTCTTTTAAAATCTAAAATAATAAATTGGGTTATCAAATTCGACTCTCCCCTTCTCAAATGCCCCTATAGGCCTCTAGGGGCGTAGCCGCTAGTGCTTTAAAACGTACTTATTCGGATAATGTGCATATCTATGTCTATGGGAAATAAAATTGCCTAATACGCTCTCAAGACTCAATTTTTAATTAATAAAATGGCCTAAAACTATCCAGGAATGTGAAGCTTACCTGAAATAGATAACTCAATCGGTTTAATAATTAGTGAAATATCAACGGGAAAACTAAAAACCTTTACATCTTTATCTAAATATAATATCTATAATACAAAGTAGAATAATGTCTGTCTGTCCGTCCGTCTGAAGCTTAAGATCTCGGTAACCATTGAACCGATTGGATTCTACTCTTCAGGGTATATACCTATTGTTCCTTTGGTGGTTTTAAGCTATTTTCATATTTTTTTCTAATTTCATTTTATCATTTGAATTGGGTCTTTAAAATTAGCTAATAGCGTCGGAATAGAAACCAATTTGCCAGCAGATGAAAGGGGTCTCCTCCACTTGCCTGGTGTACACATCTATACTTATACATTTATTATTGACACATAAGTTATGTAACTTTTCCCAAAATTAAATGCATTGATGTAAAAATTTCCAGCTTTCCCACAACTTAATCACAATCAACAAAGGCATAATTAGATCAATCTATCATGGGGGGAGGGTACAATGGGCTGTCAATTACAATGGTATCCCAAAGTTTTATAATGACATTTTCTTATTCGTTGGCTAAGCAACTTTGGGAACTTAATGAATTTTGTTTGGTTGCTTCATTAAATTGAGTGTTTAAACATTTCAATCAATAATTGTAATCTACAGAATTTTGTGTATCATCATTGGGGATGTCCATAAATTTATTGGTCATTGTCTTATCCCTTTAGATCCCTATACATTTTATTTTTTTCTATGTACGTATACTTTGAAAATTTGGAAATGAGAAATTTTCTCTTCTATGAAAATCAAAATTTATTTTCTGTGTCTCCCCAATCATTGATTCCTGTAGTAGGTACGATTTTAAAAAAGTAGCAACTCTATAATCATTACCAGAATCTCCGTACGTCCATTTTAAACAACTTGTTTTTTTTACTTTTTTAACAACTAATTTTTATGTGATCTAATAATCCGATTGATCTGTTTTTTGATTCCTGGGACAACAAAGTACAATTTTATAAGCGAAGCAACTCTATAATCAAATCCTAAAGTTGTAAGTATGTCCATAAAAACATTATTCTGTATCAAGCAGTTTTTCAACATTTTTACATACAATTTTGCTTCGATTCTTATACATTTATATTCTGATTATTCAGTTCTGACATTATACAAGTGTTAATGTCCGTTTGTCCTACCGTTTCAGTGCTTCGGGATGTTGTCATCCTTGTTTTGTTTTAGATATTTTAGTGATGGATAATTGGATTATAAGAGCAGAAAATAAAACGGTAGAGAATGGAATATATTAAATATAGGGATCTTTCAAGAATTAAAATCGGTAACCACCTAACATTAACGGAATGACAGATAGACAGAAAGGTTATTTCCCCACCCTAGTTGATTATAAAGTAGCTGCGATATTTCAATTCTACAAAGAAATATGGATATCATAATGGTATTTATGGAGCTTTCATAAAACAGCTAAAATTTTAATAGCATTCATAAACATACAGATTTACCTAAACGGGAAGCTATAGGATTGTACATGTCGCTTTAGCCAAAAGATTTAGAAAAATTAACTTTTTATAGCACACAAAATATTGATTTTTTTCTATATTCTTTACATCTTTAAAAGCGACGAGTTTCTAAAATTTTAGACTTATGCATTAATATTCTGCTTATTAAGTTATGACACTCTACACGTGTTAATGTTTTTTTTGTCCTATCGTTTCAGAGCTTCGCTCTTATGGGTGTTGTCATCGTTTTTTTGTTGTTGTTTTGTATTAAGACTGAAAGAAACACATTCACATCTAAAGACAGGAGAACAATACCACACTGATTAGCTGCACTATTCACTTACAAACTTACAGGGATAAGGGATGAGGACAGCAGGGATTCAATTCCAGGAATCTGAGAGGATAAGACAATGGCCGATAGTTTGATGTACATCCCCAATGATGATACACATAATTATCCCTTGTGTAGATTAAAATCACTGGTTTAAAAATTTAAACACTCAAGTTAGGGAACCAACCAATCAAAATTCACTAAAGTTCTCAATGTATAAAGCCAACGAATAAGAAAACGTTATTATAAAACTTTAGCGAATAATGTAAAAAACAGTCCATTGTCCCCTCTAAGGAAGGTAAACACTCCTTTATCTCATCCCCTTGGACATATATGACTTTTTTGTCTGCTAATATTTCAGTTGATTTCTTTAAAAAAAAGCTTACTAAAAAAATTGACTACAAAGGCTAAGAAATCCGAAAAAATGTTTTTAAATTCATTTCCCTAACCCTATATCCCTGCATACATTTCATATATATACTCACACCCCTAGTACTACATACCATTCGCAGTAGTACATGCAGATAAAGGAATGTGTAAATGAACCAATGATAATGTTATTTAGGTCATAGATCTAAAAAAAAAAGTAGTGTTATTAAATATTATGAAACTTTGGGAAAAAAGTTCACATAAATAACCACTTTATAATGGTTCCAGGACAAACGCAGGAGTGTTAAAATATTAATTTAATTAAGTATTTCTATCCAGATTAGGTTAGATTAAGATATGAATGTAGAAATAAGCCCCCCGCAGGGGTTAGGCATTAAAAAAACATAAAAGAAGGTCTAAAATAGGTTAGGTTAGGTTAAGTGTCCACTCCTGCGTTACACTTACCATTAAAAAAAAAACTACATTAGTTTATACTTCCAATAATAAATTAAGATAAGGGGGAAAGTGGTAAATAACCACATGGACCCTGTGCCGACTTTCAATTGAGTCATCAGCCGGTCTTTATTAAATATCAATACTTATACATTGTACATATATTTTTCAAATAAAAAACATTTCACATAAAAGTACACTTTACATAAAGGTACACTTCACAAAATACAAAATACACATATATCACTTAAAAATGTTTATGATAAATAAATTTTCACTTAAATGAATGCTTGCAATAAAAATAATCATACAACGTAAACATAATATTTACTTTTAAAATACTAGTTTCTTTATCCATGATAATAGTATACCACAACTATTTTATTCTCTTCTTTTATTTTACGTTTGTAGGACTAATTCAAAACAGAACATTTATCTAACAGAAGAAAAGTAAAAATGTTTTGCATCCATTCTAAGTTTATTTTAATGTTAAGAGGATACTTTAAAGGCAATTTTCATTGATGGATAGAAAACCCAAATCTTCAAAATGGAAAAAAATCTATCAAATGTCAATTCTTTCAAAATTATATTATAATGTTTTCTGTCTTTTTTTAACCCATTGTCTTCTCTGTGAGAAAGGGTAGGATGTGCCCGTCTTAAAAGAATATAATATAAAACAAGAACGATTGGGTATGATAGATGCGCTGCAAGGATTTCAGGGAAATTCTGCCTTTGGTTGCAAGTAAATCTTGACTAAAATATAAATATGCCAGTTAAGATCTCAGAAATCACTGTACTGAAATACCACTCTTATTATGTCTTCTGCATGTTTTAAGCTATTTCTTAAGAGGGAGCTTGCCCTTGGAGAGCTCTACACATGAAAAAATACATGAGGGCCCGAGGGGGAATTAAAAATACACCCTCCTTTCCTCTGAAAAACCTCACAGAGGCTACTATGTAAAGAATCTATTTCCTTAAAAAAGCTTCTTAAAAAGAAAGTTGATCACATAAAATCAATTTATTCATCAACCACGATTTGTCTTTGTATTATTTCCCCAAAACCATGAAATTTCTCCATTTTTTGACATTTTATCAATTGTGTGGACAAATTGAAAATCCATAAATGCTAATCAGACATTGAAAATACTTTTAGCTAAAACAATCAAGATAAAAAAACATTATAAAACTTTTGGAACTAGAAACAAAAGAAGCAGCTTATAGTGCCCAATTAAAATATAATTGACCAATGGTAAAATAGGAAGCAGCTTATAGTGCCTAATGAAAAATGTAATTGACCAATGGTAAAAAAGGAAGCAGCTTATAGTGCCTAATGAAAAATGTAATCGACCAATGGTAAAATGTATTCTGGCCTATCAATGGTCAATTGTAATGTATGATATTCATTTTTTATTAGGCACTATAAGCTGCTTCAAAAAAAGGCTTGTTTAAATGACAGTCATAGGGATTTAACAAGTTGGAGTAAGGCTTTGAAAAATTTTAAAACAGGGAAGACAAACCTTTTTCCTTTATTTAGGGGTGTGTGGTGTTAGCGAGGGGTGAGACATACACTCCATTAACAAACGCTTCTGGTTTACAAATATTGTTACCCCATAAATTGCAAATATTTGCAATTTATGTATATAAAAGATACTTAACTTCTAAAAGTTTTTTTTAAGAATTGGATTATGAGATTATTCTTATATTGACAAAAAGCATATTAAAACAAGGATGACAACATTCATAAAAGCGAAGCACTGAAACGGTAGGACAAACGGACATTAACACTTATATATTGTCAGAACTAAATAATCAGAATATAAATATATAAGAGTCGAAGCAAAACTACATTTTTAGGACTTGATTATAGAGTTGCTTCGCTTATAACGTTTTACTTTGTTCTCCCAGGAATCAATATACCAAAAATTAGATCAATCGGTTGATTTGATCACATAAAAATTTGTTGTTAAAAAAGTAAAAATATCAACATGTTTAAAACGGACGTACGGACATTTTGGTAATGATTATAGAGTTGCTACGCTTTCTAAATCGTACCTAACTATTAAAGGAATCACCATGAAAAATTTAAAATCGATAGGACAATTCTAACATGCCTAAATTAACGAAAAAAGCTATCCGTTACGGACGGACGGACGGACGGACCGACCCTAATTATAGAAAAGCTTCGCTTTTATAAAGGCAGTCGTCCACTGATACACAAATGATAAATTAGAAGATAAATCCTTTTTTGTTGACCATAGTGACCAAAGGCCCTGAAAAATTAAAACTATGATTACTCCTAGGACATTTTCTATAAGACCATACGATACATGTGTTTTCAGCAAGCTTCAGAACCGGTTTAGATCCGGCGAAGCTTTGCTGGAATAGTTATTTTTCTCATCGTATTATAATCAGCTTTCCGTGGATTTAAAAATTACAATTATAAGATTAAAACCAGTTTTATTAGCTCCGAGATGCCGAAGGCAACGGCTAACAAAATTGGTTTAATATCATGATTGTAATTTTTTTATATTCGTAGAAAACTGGATATATTACGATACAATACATGATTTTTCAGTATGGCTTAGAACCGGTTCTCAGTGAGCGGATAATAATTCCGAGTTAGTTTATACAAATTATAATCTTATGTCTGATGAATACAAATTACTGCAGTGATAAAGAGGTTAACATTTGAGATAAAATCAACCTTATTCGACGTTCACTCAAAGCCCAAAAATAATGGACTTAAAAGTGTATTAAACTGTATATAAGACATTTGCGAATATATTGATACCATTAATTTGCCTCTTAGATAGAAAAAAGTATGTTTTTTTAATATTTTTCTCTTGCTACAAATCAAATTTCAAATTTGAGTCACCAAAAATGTTAAACTAATTTTTGCTCTAGAAGAATCAATTTTTGGAGTTAGAAAGTGCTTAATACCTCATTTTAATCGCCTGGCATTGCTTTATAATATACAGGTAATGACTTGGTTTTTTATGGAACAGCTGACTAAAAAATCGAGGTTTTGTGATAAACCCACTTTTGTTGTTGCTCCATAAATGATATTTTTTTTCCCAATTTTTTTGGCTGTAAAGAAGCTTTATATATTCATATAACATCCACCTAAATTTGACTTTTGATATTTTATTTATAACATCACCAGAGGGAATTGAATTTTGGAAAAAAAATATCAATTTATATTTTACACTCCTATGCATTGTTCTTGTTCTTGTTTCTAAAAAAAATTTATATTATAAAAAAGAGAATTATTTAACGCTTCTATAGGTATGTTTATCATTTTTCTAGGCTAAATATAACTATAATTACACCATTTTAAAGTTAGACATCATAACATATTATTGAACAATTATTGAATCGGTCTGTATTATTAAGCTGGCAACCTTTAAAACAGCTGCATTTCATTATCCTATTATATAAAGTAGTAATCTTTTTTGTCTTCAGCTTAAGATTTCGACCATTACAGTACCTATTGAGTTCTGTGTTTTATGGATGCTTCTTATAGGACCCTGGATAGTTTTGGAATTTAAAAAAAAAATATCAATTTATATTTTACACTGTTATGCATTGTTCTTGTTCTTGTTTCTAAAAAATATTTTTATAATTAAAAAGAGAATTATTTAATGCTTCTATAGGTATGTTAATCATTTTTCTAGTTTAAATATAACTATAATTTCAGCATTTTTTAAACATCATTATATTCAAGTTATTGTAATTTTTAAATAAAATATCAATATCAAGAACTATTGGAACAATTTTTACCATGCAAAACAAGGTGTTATAAAGTGTAGGATCCCTCACAATATCTATCTGTCTGTCTATAATGCATTACACATGTAATGCTAATAGAGAGGATGCTGTAAGAGTGCTCTTATAATGTGAACTTCTCATAATTGAATGGGCTTCCTGAAACCAGAGACCATAAAGTTGGCCTAGTCACTACAAGGGGGAGTGCAGGAGTATCCAAGGGGAGGTGCTTGTAAAAGGGTAATTTTTTTTAGGGATGGGGGTAATCACCCCCTGTAATATATTATGGGGGGTATAAAACCAGCCTATTAAATTTTTTTTAATAGGAGTAAAGAAAATCCTTAAAACTTACAAATCTAGGAATCAAACTAGCACCCCAACCAATAATCAGTTCCATGCCAAATGTAGGAGTGGAAAAACATTTGAGGGACAAATGCTTGAGTCCCAAACGTCAGAGTGGAACAAACGCAGGAGTGGGACAAACGTTGGAGTGGACAAACGCAGGATTTTTGGGACAAACATCGGAGTGGACAAACACAGGAGTCCCAAACTTTTTTTTTCAATTTTGAATTTTTTTTATACAAACACAGCCCCCCCTACCTTCGTCCAGTTACTTTTCTTAGTTAGGTTAGGTTAGGATATAGGCTAGGGGGCTGAGCGCTGCAGCCATAGTCATTATTTTGTAGACAAGGGTATAAAAAATTTCAAAATTGTAATATTATTAAAATAGTAGACACTCCTAGGTTTTATTTAAGCAATGTCCACTCCAATGTTTTCCACTCCAACGTTTGTCCACCTTGATGTTTGTCCACTCTGAGGTTTGTCCCATTCTTACGTTTGTCCCATTCTTACGTTTGTCCACTCTGATGTTTGGGACTCCTGCATTTGTCCACTTCGACATTTGGGACTCCTATGTTTGAGGTAGAACCCCAATAAGTAAATCTCAATAAAACTTGATAAAATTATGCAAAATATCAAAGTATTCAATCCCTGAATTTCAACCATCTAACTTGAATAGGAGTAGAGAAAATCATGAAAACTTGAAATGTAGGAATCGATATAGCCCACCCCAGTTTTTTGGCAAATCCTAATGAAACTTGATGAAAATATGGAGTATTGATAGAGAGAGAGAATATTCAATCCATGAAAATTTCAGCCTTCTATCTTTTATAGAAGCCGAGAAAATATCGTTTTTCCCTGAATTTCAACTATCTAACTTGAATAGGAGTAGAGAAAATCATGAAAACTTGAAATGTAGGAATCGATATAGCCCACCCCAGTTTTTTGGCAAATCCTAATGAAACTTGATGAAAATATGGAGTATTGATAGAGAGAGAGAATATTCAATCCATGAAAATTTTAGCCTTCTATCTTTTATAGAAGCCGAGAAAATATTGTTTTCCCCTTTCTGTCTCAGACAGACAGACATACCAATGAACAGACATACAGATGAATGGACAGACAATGGACGGACAAATATTTTGAATTAAAGAGTAGCTTCACTACTAAAAAACTAAATAGGATAATTGTTGTACACAAATTGATTTCAGTATGTTTACTTAATCAAGGACGTCCAAGCTTTTTGATTTGGGGGGAAGGGGGGGGGAATTAAAATATCTAAATTTGGGCATCCCCATGTTCATTTTGTGGGGTAATCTTTATATAATAGAGGCAAGGACGTCAAAGCTTTTTATATTTTTTTTTTTTTTGGGGGGGGGAAGGGGAAGATTAAAAATTATGGGGTTGCCCCAAATTAATTAATAACCCTTAACCCCCTAACACCCCCCCCCCCCACCGGGACATCCCTTTACATAAAGTAATGATTATAAAGTTGCTAAGTACCTTACTGCTACAAAAATCATCTTCCAACATTTAAGATTAATTCTAACACGCCTGAATTAACAAAAAGAGCTAACCATGGCATGGATATACACATCCTAATTGTAAAAATGTTTTGCTTTTTAAAATTGTAAATCAATTATTCAGGAATCATTTTACTTTGTTTATTTACTAGCAGCTGCACTCCAAGCATCTAGGAGCTCTGTAATTAAAGGAGTAAGGAAATTAGTAAAATAGCCTTATACTTTACCGAAATCTTAAGCTACAGACAAAAAAGCTTTATATAATATGTATTAATTTGTAAAACTGCAAATGATAAAATATGACCTATTTTTTTCTCTTTAAAGATTCTCTTCAAACACCTCCCCCTTTTTATATAAAGATGCTAATTCCCCCCCAACCCTAAGAGGATATAAGCAGTAAAAAAACCTGCAGGGGGCACAATTTTCTAACACTTCTTTCTTATTTAGTCTTTTAAAAGGATTCAAAATGCATTGACATATATATATATTTTTTTTTAACTCTTATTTTATACATCTTAATTGGAACTGATGATCTATTTTTATAGAGAAACATATGTATTCCATCAATAAAAAGTTAAAAAATTAAGTGTGTTTATACATATAATAATTACTATATATAATAGGATAATGAAATGCAGCTGTGAAGGGTTGCCAGCCTAATAATACAGACCGATTCAATAATTGTGTTAATATGTTAAGATGTCTAACTTTAAAATAGTGTAATTATAGTTATATTTAGCCTAGAAAAATGATAAACATACCTATAGAAGCGTTAAATAATTCTCTTTTTTATAATATAAATTTTTTTTAGAAACAAGAACAAGAACAATGCATAGGAGTGTAAAATATAAATTGATATTTTTTTTCCAAAATTCAATTCCCTCTGGTGATGTTATAAATAAAATATCAAAAGTCAAATTTAGGTGGATGTTATATGAATATATAAAGCTTCTTTACAGCCAAAAAAATTGGGAAAAAAAATATCATTTATGGAGCAACAACAAAAGTGGGTTTATCACAAAACCTCGATTTTTTAGTCAGCTGTTCCATAAAAAACCAAGTCATTACCTGTATATTATAAAGCAATGCCAGGCGATTAAAATGAGGTATTAAGCACTTTCTAACTCCAAAAATTGATTCTTCTAGAGCAAAAATTAGTTTAGCATTTTTGGTGACTCAAATTTGAAATTTGATTTGTAGCAAGAGAAAAATATTAAAAAAACATACTTTTTTCTATCTAAGAGGCAAATTAATGGTATCAATATATTCGCAAATGTCTTATACACAGTTTAATACACTTTTAAGTCCATTATTTTTGGGCTTTGAGTGAACGTCGAATAAGGTTGATTTTATCTCATTTCACCATTTATCATTTAGATAGTCAATACCAGGCACTTATTTTCTGTACATTATGGTTTCAATAATAGAAATCAAGCTTTTTACTTTTATTTTATACTCAACCCTCTCACTCTCTCTCTCTCTCTCTCTCTCTCTCTCTCTCTCACTCTCTCTCTCTCTCTCTCTCTCTCTCTCTCTCTCTCTCTCTCTCTCTCTCTCTCTCTCTCTCTCTCTCTCTCTCTCTCTCTCTCTCTCTCTCTCTCTCTCTCTCTCTCTCTCTCTCTCTCTCTCTTTCTCTCTCTCTCTCTCTCTCTCTCTCTCTCTCTCTCTCTCTCTCTCTCTTTCTCTCTCTCTCTCTCTCTCTCTCTCTCTCTCTCTCTCTCCAAAAGCCCTTAGTTTTATTTATAAATCAGGTGAATTATTGACATAGTTTAAACAAAAATTGTATTTTTACCCCCTCCTCCCATACAAATAAAAGTTTCATGTTGATTGAACCCAAACTCAACACTCATTTTATATCTAGCAAATATTTTATACTTTGATCTACGAGAGGTAAGAACAGTATATAAGTGTCCAGTATTAGTTATATTCTTTGCTGGGATATTTACATATTTATTTGGGCACACATTCATCTACATACTACATATTATAAGCTTTAAAGGGACAATTAGCATATTGTTTTTTTATTCTTATTGTACTATGCAATTACCATTTTAGATCTTTTTGTCTATTATATATAGCAATAAGGTTTTTTTGTCTCAAGCTTAAGATATCAATAACTACTGAACCAATTTATTTCTTCATTCAATGGAAGCTTCATATAGGTTCTGGGGTCATTTTAGGCAATTTCATTAATTGGAATAAACTCTTGGGTTGGTTTTATGCTATTTATTATTTCCATCGCGTCCCCTTCGCAAATAGACCCTCTTAATGCTTGGGGCACAGCTCTTTTTAAAAGTATCTTGACACAAAAAAAAGCTAAAGAGTGTCCTCTTAAACACGCCTCTTTTATTGACTTTCTGCTACGCCTATTTCCCTTTCGTTGTTGTATTTTCACCAATTTATTATCACCAACCCCCCCTCTCAAAATGAATATGGTGTTCATATATTTCAGTGAAGCTTCTTTGTAGCTATTATGAGTCCTTCTATTCGTCGAGAATTAGTTCACTTTATAATAATAAGATATATTTAAAATTTAAATTTGGCATGTTGGTCAGTCAGGCAATGCTTTTTTAAATTTATAAATAATCCTTTAAGCAATTAGTCAAGGATCTTCAGGGATTAGACAATAGTTGATAATTGATTTATGTTCCTAATGATGTCAAACAAAATAACCCTTTCAATATATTAAAATTATTGGTTTAGATGTTAGGACACTGATAGAATATACTACACAATCAAGATTTGAACCAAAATGAATGATGAAACGAGTCAATGAAACCTTGAAAAGAACATAATTATATTTAGTTTCGAATTCTTTTTTTTATCGTTTTATAGAAACATACCAAAAACCCAGCAATAACCATTATTGTCATAATCTAACTATACATGGTTGCTATGGTTGCTTAGAATATGGAATTACAATAAAAAATTACCCTGTAATAATTGCTAAAGTAATGTAATTTCTATAAAAAAAATCATTTGAGAAACCACTAATAAATATAGTTTCTATGTAGTAACAGTAAGAATTAAGGTTGGGGCATAAAACAACCAAATTTTATTTCTTTCAAAAAAAGAATCGGATATAATATTGTATTGGTTGTTCCCTCAATGTGCCAAGTGGAACACAGAACCTCAAACCTCAAAATAAATTGAAAATAAGGATCGGGGGGGGGGGGGGCGGGGGGGGGGGGGTAGTTTAGTGTTTCTTGTGTTAGTGTATTACTTTTGATTTGGTATTAGCTCTGTATTATTAGGGCCCTCCACTGGGTTTAATAACAAAAAAATTCAACTATCCCCCCCCCCCCCCCCAACCTTCTTTTTCAATTTACATTATATAAAAAGTGCTGGATTTGTGTTCGCAAGGCACTTTGAGAGAAAGTACCAGTTTCAAAATTGCTCACTATTCCATTAGATTTAGTAGGTTACCCTAGGAGTTAGAAGTTAGGATTTCCTATGCCTTGCAGAAATATAAATGGCTTTGTAGATCTAAGGATACAAAAACTCAAAGACTAGCCACAAAAAAATTACAATATTTCGCCAATAGCTGAAAATGGTTTGTTGAAATACACCCACCCCTCTTACATCCTTAGCCCATAAGTATGTGTATTGTGTAGTGTAAAGTTAGTAAATAGCCCAACTTCCGCCATCAATAACTTTTTCATACTAAAGGGTTGTAAACTGTTCTTGATTAAATAACAAGGATGACAACCACCATCAGTAGCGAAGCTTGTAAATCAAAATAACTGAATTTTTAAAGTTAGTAATAGACAGGGACCTAAGGGGTTAAGACAATTTAGGATAAATTGATGTACACCTCAATTATGGCAAACAAATTAAACCCTTCTTTAGTTTAAAATTATTGGATTATACTGGCGTTGCTACAAAAGACCTACTCTACAAAAGACCTACCCCTACAAAAGGTCTACTCTACAAAAGACCTACCGCTATATAAGACCTACTCTACAAAATACCTACCCCTACATAAGACCTACTCTACAAAAGTCCTACGAATATATATTGTTATATAAACATCAAATTTATTAATAAAGTAATACATAATCAATACATGGCCGCAGCGCTCGGCCCCCTGGCCTGCCTAGCTGCGGGTGCTCGGCCCCCTTGCCTATAACCTAACCTAACCTTACCTAAATATTGTAAAAAAAAATATTAAAATTTGAAAAAAATCTACCAACCACTTTTTGTAAATCAACGAAATACTAAAATATAATTAAGTTAATGTACGATAAACATTTATACATTATTACATATAAGTTAGGTTAGGTTAGGTTAGGTTATAGGCAAGGGGGCCGAGCACCCGCGGCTAGGCAGGCCAGGGGGCCGAGCTCTGCGGCCATGACCTTCTAGCATTACGATTTTTTGAAGAGTAGGTCTTTTGTAGGCGTTGGTCTTTTGTAGAGTAGGTCTTTTGTAGGTGTTGGTCTTTTGTAGAACCGACGAGTAGGTCTTTTGTAGGGGTAGGTCTTTTGTAGCAACGCCGATTTTACTAGCTTAGTATAGCCCAATCAAGAATTAATATAAGTCCTAAAAGTTTTTAAGCATAAAATGAAAGTTATTAAATCTTTCAGGACCACTAATAAAGAGCAAGGACGTCCAATCTTTTTTTCGGGGAGGGGGTGAAAAAAGGCGCTTCAAAGGTTTGAGGAGGTTAATCTAATGTATTTCTAAAATTTTGAAGGGGGTAAAATGAGATGTTTTAAAGTTTGAGGATGGGAGGTAAACACCCCCACCCCATTGGACGTCTATGATAAAGAGTTGTATGTTTAAAGACTTCAAAAAGATTTGAGTCAAGATGTTTATTATTATTTTAATATAGATATGACAAAACTTTTGATGGCAAGCATATTTCCTAAGAGGTTCTCAGTCTTTGACTTCAGTGTTTCATTTAAAATAAAACTGACTGACACTTCATAAAGAAGTTATAGTAATCTGAAGTAGCAATATACTTGGTATTACTTGGATCTTGCACCTGATTATCATGTACTCTAATAAAGTGAAACTCTAGTGGGCTAAAATAACGCATCACCTTCTCGCTTACTTGATGAACGAACTGTCTAATAAATTCATCATTAAATTAAATTAATGTACAGATTAATATGTCGTCAATTCTCTTACAAATAGTAAAATATACATATCCAAAAAACATAAAAATTATCATCATAGACAAAAATAGTATTTATTATTTTTTACCTTATAAATAAGTTCGAAGATTTTTATATTCCATTTAATAGTTTTTCCTAAATATTAAAAATAGAAGCATTTTAAAGGCAACACATTGCCTAGAAGCCAACACAATTTAAAATTTAATCCATAGGCATTTTTTCTTTTGTGTTTTGAGGTTTAGAAAAGATTTGTCAGGGATAAGGGATAGGAAACCTGGCCATTAATTAGGTCCTGGCCTAGATTCTAAAGGGATATTGCAACTATTACAAACTGGCGGACGCTCCCAAGTAGCTATCGCTCTAAACCAATAAGAATCGGCCTGTTTTGTATCAACCAATCACCTATTGGCGGAAATTTTAGAAGCAGACAATTTTAGAAAAAATAATGATTTGTCTGCTACGAAAAAAAAAATATAAATGGTGTTAGATCACATTAGTTTAATTATTAAATCTGCTTAGAGTTAAACATTAAAATAGGGCCATATAGAAAAAACAAAAATAACGGGATAATTTTTTGGAAAGAAGGTAGCTACGAATTTTCATTTGGTAGTTTATAAATTAGCTGTTGTATTTTGAATTTTAAAAATTTAATACGGAATTGATACAACACTTTAACCCTAATATTTGTACAATACAACACAGTACAGATATATCATTACATTATAGTATCCAAAGAACTTGATAGAATGTTACCCAAGTGCATATTTATTTATTTATTTTGAATTTTAATTAGCAATGAAATTTTCAAATAAAATTTTTACTCATAAATAAAAATGCAAAAAATACAAACTAAAATCTGTCTGAGGGAAACCCAACGATAGCTTTCTGACAGTTCAAATTACCAAAGTAAAAGATAAAAAAAAATTGGGAGAGAAAAAACTTCATTTTAACAAAAGCCATTAATATATAGGTTTATAAAAAGTTATGTTTTTTACTTTAAACTAGCTACCTGAATTTGATTCTATACTTTATCTACACACACACACACAGCTTTTTCATTAGCGTTTAGGACGAACCACTGCGCCATCCCAAAACTGGTTTATTAGGCCTAGGCTTGAAATAGGCCTGAAATAATATTTTCCTACGTTTCCCATCCCTTATCCCTGAGATTTGTGATATGCGTTCTCAATATTTGATTTTTTAATACAATAAGAAGTTTTCACCTAAAACAATAGTCTGTGTTCTTTTTGTAGACTATATGTTTCAAACAAAAATGGTACTGGCAAACATAATATTGCTTATAACTATATTCTAATAATGACAGTATGATACTTAATGCACATTAAGCCTATTCAGAGGGGGAGGCTCGTAGTAAACTCATTGCGGAGGTTTGGGCTAACATAGCCCCACTCCTGCTATCTCGGTATCTAAGTGAGATTTTGACAAACTTAATAGTAGAGTTCAAAAATGAAATCATTAAGGTTTAACTTAATTTTATCTTTTTTTAAATAAGGGGTTTCAGTGCTCGAGAAGCAATTTATGGAAAAGTATAAGTATTTGTATATTAAGGATGACTTTCCCTGTCCACAAAAAGGACTTTTGTAAGCTTCATAAGCCCCCATATTCTTATAGAAAAAAAACTCACAAATGTTAAAACTCAAATTTAAAATCAGACAAAGTTAAAACAAGAAAGATGTAATGCATGAATGTACAAGTTAAGAAATTTAAAAAAAAAATGGCAAGAATAGTTTGCCAGAAAGTTCCTCTAAACCGATTAATATCAGCTGGATTAGAACTGGTTCTTGGCCATACTGAAAAATCATATATAGTGTCGTCTTACAGACAATTTTCCTCGGATATTAAAATAAATATCATAAATTAATACCAGTTTTGTTAACCCGAGCCCAATCTTATAGCTTGTCATTTAATATCCTTGTAAAGCTATCTATAATACGATGCAATAGATAACTTTCTAATTTGGGTTCCCTAGTTCTATAAATGTTATATTTTGTCGGCAACCATGGCCCAAAAATGCCGCCAACCAGAGCTGCCGCCAAAAAAATCTCCCCAAGATATTTCCCCGTCATAATGGTTTATGGATATTTTTCAGGGAAAGGGAATAATATTCTCAAAATATTTTAAATCAGATAATAGTTATTTCTCGTATTGTATTATAAATAGCTTTCCGCGGATATAGAATGTACAATTATAAGATTAAAAACAGTTTTTTTAGCCCAGAGGTGCCAAAGGCACGGGCTAAAAAAACTGGTTTTGATCTTATGATTGTACATTTTTATATTCGTAGAAAGCTGGATATAATACGATGCTAGACATAGTTTTTTCGTATGGATGAGAACCGGTTCCTATGCACCGGATTCAAATGAATCTTTTACTATAGTTAAAGTTTCAACTTGCTCTAGTATTAGGTATCTTATATCAACTCTGATAAATTTTTCTTTTTGTCTTATATATAGTAAATCAAACAATTTATAGTAAATCAAACAATTTGATTTATATTCATTACCACAATTTTACACTTGTACCAAATAAATTAACATTTCATCAAAGTCCTCAAAGTTTTTAATTGAACATATTTACTAAACTTTGGGTACCAATATAATTTACAGTCCAATATCTCCCCCCTTTTCTGATGTTTGTCTGTGTGTCTGTACCAAAGGATCTCGCTAACCGCTGAACTAATCGGGTTCTCCTTAACAGGGTAGCTTCTCATAAGTCCCGGGAAGGTTTATAACTATTTTCTTGGGGGGTGGGACACCCCCAACCCCCCAAAAAAATGAAAAATACCCCCCCCCAAAAAAAAAAAATTTCCACCCCCCAAATATTTAAAAAAAAAAAAATTTAATCTAAAATAAGAAATTGGGTTGTCAAATTCGACTCCCCCCTCCTCAAGTGCCCCTAGAGGCCTCTAGGGGCGTAGCCGCTAGTTCTACATATTGTACTATCCGGATAACAGGACAGGGGTGAAATATTCAATATCCTTATAAAGATAAATTTTGAATGTTTCCTAACAAAAATATATTTTTTTTCTTTTATCATATTTATTCCATCTCTTTTTGTCCATTTGACTTTTAGTGGGGGGATTATAAAGACTTTTTTGGTAGGGGGGGGGGGGGGCTTTAAAGTTGCAAACAATAGAGATAATCTAGAGACTTACTCTCTAAATCAGTCTTTAAGAGAACAGTGGAGCTACATCCCAGACATGACATTGGTTACAATTGTGTGCAGATTTTGGTAGAAATTTTCCATTCGCACATGACAAAACATATAATAAGTTAGCTATGAATAGTTGAATACCTCAGTATAAAGTTAGCTTTCTAGAAATTATATCCTCGAAATATATCGTCGCTTGTACAACTTAAAGAATATTTTTTGGGGTCAGATGAACCATCTAGATTTATTATGTCTATTGTGGGGGGGGGGACGAAGGCTAGGCAAATTTATTATGTGAAAAGAAATAATGTGTACCATAAATTGAGTTCTTCATGCTTTATGGTCGAAACGTTCGAGTAAATCAACATCCATAAAAGCGAAGCCATGCAAATATCCTTATAATAAAGTAACAGGATGTTTGTGTGTATGTTTGTACCGAAGGATCTCGCTAACCACTGAACCGATCGGGTTCTCCTTAACAGGGTAGCTTCTCATAGGTCCTTGGAAGGGCGTAGCCGCTAGTGTTTAAAATAGTATAAAAGAGTTTCAAATATAATCCTCGAGTCTGTCGTTTGTTATAAATAAGTAAATTATAGAACTCTTTTTAGTGCCTATAAAAAAATGACGTCAAACAATACAAATGACCAATGAAAGGCCAATACACAGACTGAATTAGCAATGGCAGGCCAGTATACATTTTAATTGACCAATGGTAGGCCAGTATATAACTCCTTTTTTATTAGCACTATAGAAAGCTTCAAATTTTACGCCAATAATATCTTGATCAGTTAGTTACCATTGGCAAAATTATTAAAGAATAAGAAATTTCTAATTTGCAAAATATCTAGGGATAAATATCATGATTGACGTTCGGAACTTCTAGGAATAGCACACTGCTTGACAGATAAACATATTCAAATATAGAGTAGCTTCGTTTTTCAAAGAATAATATCATTAAATTATTCTAATTTAGTTTATTCTAATAATTGATATTTATAATAATACATAAATACTACATAAGTAATACATATTACCACATATTTCAGTTTTTTCAAATCAGTTTTTACAAAGAAATTTTTATTATTTTGTATGTTGACCTTAGAATAACATTTATAATATAATTATTTTTAAACCTTAATAGTTATTTATCGCATCGTATTAAAGACAGTTTTCCGCAAATATTAAAATGATTTGATTTTATTATTCGTGAAAAATTGTCTGTAATACGATGCTGAACATGATGTTTTACCGTAGCTGAGAACCGGTTCTAATCCAGCGTATATTAATCGGTTTCAAAGCCATACTGGAAAAATGATTCTTTCATGAAAGCTTTGGCTTGTAGTAAAATATCTTTGCAAAAAACTGACTTTTTAAATTTGACATTTTCTCACTAGTACAGAAATAATTATGGCAAATAGTGAATAAAATTAACAGTAGCAATTTTAAAGTAAGACAAAAAAACATTAAATGGTAACAGCCGCGCGTCAGCCGCGATTAAGCCTCGAATTTAAATCCGTTTGTATAATTTAACATTTTTTAAAAGAGTCATGTGAAGACTTTCCGCTGGTTTTCCTGAGGCTTACGCGCGGCTGCCGAGCCCTGCATGTTACCATTCTACCCTTTTTTCTCCTTTTTCCCTTTAAAAATAACTTTAAATTACTACTGTCAATATGGAGCAACTTTAAAATGGCAAGACAATCACATTTCAATTTTTTATATAAAAAAATATTAAATCTACTAAATATGGCAAAATTTATCATAAAAAAAGAAATACTTTGATTTTAAGTCAATACATTAAATATTTCAATAAAAGTTAAATGTATAAAATATTTTTTTATTATTTCAAAAATTAAGTTTAATAAAAGACTTGGTTTTAAATCATAGTTTGAGCAAGATATATGGAATTTCATGTTTAATTGTAAACATTTTCTTAAAAATATCATCAAAAATTGCTTAAAATACCCCTCAACAAATATCATATAAATTAAAATTATTTTTTTTTTGACTAGTTGACCAAAAAAATTACTTACTTTTTATATTTAAAGAAAAATGAGCATAAAAATTTTAATATTACATAAAAACGTAAAAATACTCTTATTTCGGATTGCTTAAATATTAAATTGATACATATCTTTTAGAATTGACTAAAATTTACGGACTGATGTTTATAATATCATATTAAAAAATTATTTAGCGATTTTTATATTTAACTAAACAAAATTCTGACTTTTATTTTGGCCTTTTTCATCAAATGTCTTGGTAGAGTTTTTAATAAATTTTCGTGGATTTTTTTAATGACTATGGCCTTTAATAACTAGTTGGTACAATACCGGGTATATGAGCAGATTGATGGCCGCCGTGGGGGCCGCTAACCCCGCCTCCAGCCGCCATTCCTAGCTGTGCAGCCGCCGACGGATTCATGTATGGGTTTTGCATAAAAGGATTATATCCTGCAGCCGCTGAATTCAGCAGTTTGCTGTAGTCAGCGGTTGCGGCTGCGCTAGCCGCACCGCCAAACAGCTTTGAATAGTCATTGGCTCCCGCCAAAAGTTTGCTATAGTCACCAGCGGCGGAACCCGCCGTTCCCGCCGCGCTGAAAAGCCTAGAATAGTCACTGTACATATCACTGCTGAGTTTTCCATAGCCGCTGTCCACCATTCCGTTACCGCCATTCCCGTTATGCGTGGCAGCGTTGTATAAGAACGGATTGTGAGCGGTGGCGGACATGTGGTGCGGGTGCAGGCCGCCAACTTCGGACTTAAGCTTCTCCAGGTCGCAGGATTGAGACCCAAGGCCACCGCCTGACATTAGCCCGCCTTTCTTGGGCCCATAGCCGTTAGATTCGGGTGAAGAGATATCCTAAAATATAAAAGAGTTACAAAACATGTTATTCGACAAATCAATACATTCGATTTCACTCTTCAAATTCCCACAAATCTAAATCTGGAATTTGATTTAGAGAAAAATACCTAGAACCTGTAAACTTATTTTCTTTACTAACCCATCTTTTTTTATCTTGTATAAAAACTTGGGGAAATTTTATTCAAACTACCAGTGTACAAATTTTTTCTCCAATGACTTTTAATAAGAGGAAGTAATTTTGAAGACTTGAAGCTTGGCTTCTCTACAATAAAAGCTAAACTTACATCATCTTGATCTCTGCCATGATCAGAGTCGTCTCCTGAGTCTAGTTCATCCTTGTGACGACGTTCACCCAGCAATGTTCCATCTGGTCCCAATCTAAAATAAAGAAAATAATTAGTCATTTAGAAAACGTGTTAAAATGACTTTAGAGTTGCAGATATTTTTTTTTACTGAAAGTAAAGTATTAAGGACATCCCCTGGTAGTAGAAACATTGCAAATAATATAGATAATCTAATGTTTATATAGTTATTTTTCAAATGGTTGTATTTTTGTAAATTAAAGGTATTAATGTATAATCTAAAAAGCACTCATATAAATCCTTAATCAATACATATGTACATCTAACTTCAATCTAAAGTTTCTTCGACAATGGATTGTGTCTAATCTTTACAGGAATCGCAGACAGAATCGACCCTAATTGTATAAAAGCTTCACGTGTTTAAAAAGAACAAAATAGTTGCATGAGTTTGAAAGAATGAATGTTATGATTTTAATTAAAGTGATATAATTTTATTATTGGCTTCATATAAAAGCAGGCTTCATCAACATGCTTAAGCCAAAAGGCCGAATTCATTATTGGGCATTTAAAAATCAATTTTGATTATAATATTATTTCTTTATCTATAAATCTTTTAATTAATCTAGTTAAATGACAATCAACGCAATCTCCAAATCTATCAATGCATTCAATTTATTTATTTTTCATTTTAACTACCTAAATTAAATTCTGTCCCTAAATAGGTTTTAAGCATTGTAGTTGCGCCTCTAGAAGCTCTCCCTGGACATATGAGAAGTTTCACTGTAAAGGAGAACCATATCGGTTCAGTGGTTCGCGAGATCCTTCGCTACAGACAAAATAAGCTTACTACTTTATATTAATAGATAGGTTACAGATTAATTTTAATTAAATTCAATGCTTTAAAAATGGTATTACTCTTATTCTTTATATAACTTATCTTAATCTTGGATGTTTGATGAATATAGCCTTCTGGTCGTGGTCAAGGATAGTTAATCAAAATATTTGACAGATACTAATTTACTCAGAATTAATGGTCTTTAGGATCCATGGCATGGCTGCCTCTCAGGGAGGGAGAGGACATTGGGCTGTTTATCATACTAGTCCCCAAAGTCCCCAAATAACGTTAGCTTAACAACCTTGGGGACTTTTAATGAGTTTTGATTGGTTGGTTCGTTTAGTTTCCAAACGTTTCAACCACGCATTGTAATAAAATTTTTTGTATCATTATTAGGGATGTACATCTATATATCAGCCATTATCTTATCCCTTTAGATCCCTGGCTGCCTCCGCATCTATACTTTACACAGATATGAGAATAATCATGCTTTAAAAAAGTAGTAAGGTTTTTTTTCTCGGAAGCTTAATATTTCAACAACTACTGAACTGATTGAAGTTACACATAGGTCCTGGGATGGTTTTAGGCCATTTTATTTTCAGATTTAAGTCTTGGATAGTAATATTCTGATAATAACTAGTATTGCTACGTTTTTTAAAATGTTTCTAATTGTTACAGGAATCTTCAGATTGAACAAAGCTTGAAATTGTTAGGAAGATTTTAACATACAGATCCATCCGTTATAACATGCTTTTCCAACAAATGCCTATAATAGTTATTTCTCGCATCGTATTATAAACGGCTTTCCGCGGATATAAAATGTACAAGTATAAGATTAAACATTTTTATATTCGTAGAAAACTGGATATAATACGATGTTAGACATAGTTTTTTCGTATGGATGAGAACCGGTTCCTGTCAACCGGATTCGAATGAATACGAGAAAAAGGATTTCTGTAATAAATGTGATCTACTTCTTATTTTTAAGAATTTCCAGTCCTGTCTTTGAAAAGACCTGTACCTCAGATCATCAAAGACTTAGAGTTAAAAAAAGACTCGAAAACAAGCGCAGCAATAACGAGTACAGTAATACAAATAAAATAATACAGTAAAATTAAAGATAATTCTTAAATTCTGCATTAACTTTGCTTATAAGTATAACATTTTATAATTGAATTTTTTTTATAATATATTTTTTGGTAAGGTCTTTAATCAATTTGTCTATTGTTTTAGCTACTGTTTAAATTATCTTTGTATGCTTGATCATTATTTCTGTATGTGTGTGTTTTTGTTAACTTAGCAAATCATATGATGCATCATTTTAATGTTTTAATCTTTTTACAACAATTCATATTTCTTATGTTTATTTTTAGAGGGTTAGAATCATTAATTTAATATTTAAAAAGATAGATAAGTATCTGTGTCGATAAGTAGCGCAGCTATGTCAGCTTTTAAAGTATAGTTAGATTCATTTATGCAAATTATGTTTAAAAAAAAACATTTTACCGTGGATGACAACATCCACAAAAACGAAGCTCTAGAATCAGACAGTAGGACAAACGCACATTAACTTTTGTAGAGTCTCAGAAATAGCAAGAAAAATATCAAAGTTTTCAATTAAACTACAGACTTTCGAGTAATGATGATAGAGTTGCTACGATTTTTTATAAAGTACGTAATTGTTTATTTATAAGTTTTAAATCGATAGGAAAATTCTAACATGCCAAAGGACATACCCTTATTGTAGAAAAACTTTGCTATTAAAAATGCTAAGAAAGTTATAATTATTTTACGTTTGTATCAGTCATAAACGGTCGGAGAGACGGTCAGATATCAGACATACTTTAATTGTAGAATGGCTACGCCAGAAGGCTACGCTTTTATATATTTTGATATTGTTAGGTTTGTAAGACTAAGAAGAGTAAGACTAAGCATATGCATAAGAACAAAGACAGGCTTCAAACACACGGATAACAAGGATTCTTTAAAAGGATAAAACTTATTCATATGTTTTTTTTTCTCTCTTTTATCAGTCTTAGAATAGATTTATTATTACTTGGATCTTACTCTAATAAAGCCAAAAATATCCCCCTCCCCCCCTATATTGGATGAACGAAGTGACTAATAGATAAAGACCATGTAAGCAACTCAAATTGATAAAATTCATAAAATAGTGGAAAAAGTTAAATTATTTTAATCATAATTTTGAACTTTCATAACGTATACGTTTGAAGAAACTTTTAAGCCTCATCCTTTATATTTGTGGCTTATAAATAAGGTGAGTTCTTAAACAGCAAAATTATTTATTATATTATATTAGCAAAACTTGATTATTTTTTGGTACACTAGCTTATATTCGGCTACATTACAAAATAAGTTCGTCCGTTACTCCATCAAAGTAAAATAAGAGTAAATGAAAACAACTTTTTTTGGCAGTTTCTGGTAAAAATTTTATGATTTTTTGCCCAAGATAAAATATGTATATAATAAATAAAAGTATTATTTAAAATATATTTTTTTGTGCTTTTGTTGTGTTTTTGTTAAAAATTTGTTAGTTTGTATGAATGTTTGAAACTAGCTAGTCAGTTATTCAGCTAGGCCACAAAACATTGAAATTTGATACATCTAAATCCTGCTTTTAATCCATACACTTTCTACCCTCCTAGTATACAAACTTTAAATCTATCTATCTTTTATTTTCTGTATCTTTCTATCTTTAATTTGCTGTATCTATCTATTTTTTCCTTGCTTTTAATCCATACAGTTTCTACCCTCCTGGTATACAAATTTTCTATCTATCTATCTTCATTTTCTGTATCTATCTATCTTTAATTTGCTGTATCTATATATTTTTTCCTTCCTTTTAATCCATAAAGTTTCTACCCTCTTAGTATACAAACTTTCTATCTATCTATCTTTTATTTTCTGTATCTATCTATCTTTGATTTGCTGTATCTATCTTAGTATACAAACTTTCTATCTATCTATCTTTTAATTTTCTGTATCTATCTATAAAGTAGATTGTTGTTTTTGTCTGAAGCTTAAGATTTCAATAACTACTGAACTGATTGAGTTTTTATTTTTTAATGAAACTTTATATAGAAACCGGAATGGTTTTAGGCTATTTATCTTTAGATTTTAAGCCCTAAAATGGTGTTTCTCTCCCTCATTCTTACCCCTTCGATCACAGAGCCTTTAGATCATAGGGGCGCAGCTGCTAGTAGATACATTGATTAAAAAGGTTTATTGAACTAGCCAACCAATCGGATGGTTTAAGGCTGTTTTATTGCATTTTTTTCCTAGAAGCTAGGGGAACAGTTGTATTATAATAATTATAAAATGAGAGGAAGGGAATGGTTCTAGAATTACTCTATTTGTTTTAAGGGGGGAAGTTAGATATCGATTAGAAAAATATTCAAACCATCCCATATTTTCATTATTTCTCAAAATATTTCAAAAATATTTCCATTTTGTTTCCTAATTCTTAATACAATGAAAATTTGTATAATCATTTGTAAATTTGATTTATTTAAGAAAAAAATTTATTGTAAAAAAGATGGGGACAAAAAAAAATTTTAATGGAAATTTGTCATCTGAAACTATATTGGTGACAGGGAAGAAAGGGATAGTGGCATGGTAAAATAATTAATAAAGCAAGATGGATCTTTATCTTGTATTGTTATTAATATGAAAAAACTAATTTGAAGAATACTATTTTGTGAGGGCAGAATAGTTTTTTCTTTAGGTAAAATTCCCTGCTTAGAAAGAATGTAAAAAGAGAAAATAAAGCAGAAAAATCAGAAATAGGAATAAAGATTCTTAAAAATATCCTACACAATTGTAGCAAGCATTTATTATTCATTAAGAGACAGAAACTTATTTAGTTTCATAGCTGATATTTTAAATGGCATAAATGGTTTTCTTTGAGTGTAAAATACCAGCCATAAAAATGTAATATCTTTCTATTTTTAAAATACTACCATCCTATTACACTCTTTTTATGTTTGTACATTAAGATATCACTAACCACTAAACCCATTAAGTTCTCCACTTTAAGAAAGATTCTCATAGTTACCAGATTGTTTTAGATTATCTTTATTAAAATACTAAGCCTTGGGATGGTTTTAGGCTATCTACCCCTTCGAATACTATAGGGGCACAGTCACGGGTGTAATTTATTCGAATATATAGTTTTATACAAATTTTAAGATCTGTATATTTATCCATGTTTGAGCTGTGGAAAGAGAAAAGATGTCAATATTTGGCCTGAAACCCGAGATATTACTCATACAATAATCAAACAGACGGTAGCAAGATAGATAGATAGTTGGGACAGAAAATGTGGATGGTAAATAAACAATTGTTGGCTAAATTTTAGATAGAGATAGACAGATAGTTAGATAGATAGACAGAAAATGTGGATATTACTCATACAATAATCAAACAGACGGTAGCAAGATAGATAGATAGAAAATGTGGATGGTAAATAAACAATTGTTGGCTAAATTTTAAATAAAGAATAGCAAGAGAGATAGACAGATAATCAAATAGATATAAAATAGGATTCGTAGTCATCTAATACACAAACAATTGCTGGCAAGTCAGTTGAAAAATCATTTAGGGTAGCCAGATAGATAGATAGATAATTAGATAGATAGATATTCATCCATTATTTTATAAAAAGCATTTTGTTTTATTTCTTATAATCTAATTAAAATAAAATATTAGAAATATATAATATTATAATTAGTTGTATAATATATTAATTGTATATAATATGATGAAATATAATATACATTCAATTTGTGTTAATTCATTTAAGTTAAAAACAATTCTAAGTAGTAATATTAATAAATATTAATTTTTGAAGTGACTATTTATCTTAATTCAATGCAATATCATTTTATAAAATCTATCAACAATTTAAATGTTATGTCGTATTATTAGTTTCGAAACGTCGTAAATTGCTTACATTTTTCCGTTATTTGTTGACTAAAGTTTCGCATTTTCTTAAAAGACAATTTTAGTATAAATATATATGATAATTTACTGCTTGCTTAAACATTAGAGTAAAACACTAGAGGGAGAAAGGGTTAAATAACTGTATCTCCCCATCGCAACCGTCATGTGCAACCTTTCTATTGGGTCATTGAAAATCAACCAATATGGTATCGCTTATATTACAGAGCCAAGTAGCAGAAAATAATTTAGAAGCAGACGAAAGAGGTCTTTGGAATATGTAGGGAGGTATATTTATCTATATTATAGATCTGTTGCTTAAACTGTTCTAATATCTTATTAGCTATCAGCTATTTTGTTAAGTTTATGTGAACACTCAAACAACCCCTCTCTAATCAGATGAACATAATTGAAATTTGATCTAATTTTCAAAACTTTATGTTACATTTTATATTAAATAACATTCCTATTCTTTATTATGTTACATAATGATTTTTATTAAAGATTGATTTTAAGCTACAAAAAAATTTTAAGTCCGTCCTATTTTTTGAGATTTTAAGGAACAAGAAAATATACAATAAACCCAAATAATATAACTTCTGTAGATTTAAATTTTTGTCAAAAGTTTCTTTCATAATAGTTTAAGAATTTATTTAATTTATGAATTGAAAATAAAATAATATATTTCGTCTCTAAAGTAATTACTTTTTACTAGCCGATTTAAAATGTTTTATATAGTAGCTAGTGAAAAAAAAACTTTCTACACTTTTTCCTTATTCCCTCGGGGGTAAAATTTATGTTGTAAAAGTGAAAATAAAAACTTATATTTCCTCTCAAGAGAATTTTTATAAAACGTGTAAAGAAAATAAATCATTTTTTTGTTTTTTCTTCAGCACACTTAAAAAAGGATAAGAATTAGATAAAAAAAAACACCAATAAAAGACAAATAATTGGTTACAATTATTACTTTGTTTATAAAGTACATCTCTCACTGTTCATTTCTATATAATACTGTATTGGCGAGGACTCAAAACAAAAAAAAGACCAATAAAATCGGTAAATGAGTCTCAGGTATAACTTCGAAACCGATTGATATCAGCTAGATTAGAACCGGTTCTTAGTAATAATGAAAAACCATGTATCTTATTGTGTTACAGAAACGAGTACTATGATAAAAATCATAAAATTAATACCAGTTCTGTTAGATCGGGGCTAACAAACTGGTTTTAATCTCATTAATTTTTTTTTAAATGCCGCGGAAAGCTGTTTATAAAACGATGCGATAAATAACTATTACATACCCCACAAGTGCTTAATACTTGTATTTTTTCTAAATAATTATTAGGATTATTTTCTTTATTATATCTTCATGTTTTTCTTTTTTCCAGTATATGGACATAATTTTAATGGTTTAATGGTTTGTTTTAATAATATTTATCCTTATCCATAAAAATAATATGTTTAAGATTGTCTCTATTTGTAATTTCCCCCTATCTCCATAAATATAAAGTTTCATTACTCGTCCCCAGAGGGTTAAATAGCGCTAAGATTATTGAATAATCCTCAGTCAGCCACAAAGTGTGAGGATTATTACAAATTATATTCAGGCGTTTTTACATTTTAACAAATATTAAATAAATTAAAATAATCTTCCGTGATCTAAAGGCCAATAAATTGATGTCAATCCTTAATGATGATAAACAAAATTATCTGCTCTTTAGATTACAATTAGGGGTTGAAACGTTTGGAACTAACCAATCAAAATACAAAAAAAAATGTTGAGCAAATGAATAAGAAAACGTTATTTTAAAACTTTTGGGATTAGTGTATTAAACAGCCCAATGTCCCCTCCCCCTCCCCCCTTGGTATGTTCTGTTGTTATAGTGATATGTTGCTTTGATGATTTGCGGAATCGAATGGACACCATTTTGTATATATTTATATGTTGAGTGTTGAAAGATTAATCCAATGATATTGTCTTATATAACATAGCATATGCTTATACTTGTCCGTAGGGACTTCCATTCAGGGATCTAAAGGGATAAGACAATGGCCGACATCTTGATGTACATCCCCATTAATGATACATAAAATCAACCCATTAGTAAAATCAAATTAGTAGTTGAAACGTTTAAACACTCAACATAATAAAATAACCAATCAAAATTGACCAAAAGTTTCCAAAGTTGCTGAGCCAACAAATAAGAAATGGTTAATATAAGACTTTGAGGACAAGTGTAATAAACAGCCCATTGTCTCCTCTCTCTCTCTCTCTCTCTCTCTCTGACTTTTACCAGTCATAGAGGAAAGATATATAGAAGAATAACATACACTAATTTTATAATTAGTCATAGAGAAGAGATATAAAGAGGAGTAACATAGAATATTTTTGTAGTGTGTCATAGAGTATGTATTTATAGTTGGTTAACATAGTTTATACTTTTTCATAGAACAAATATACATAGTTTTTGTAAAGTCATACAGGGGAGATTTATAGAGGAGCAACATAGAATAAACTTATGATTGATCATAGAGTAAAGATACATAAAGGAGTATAGAATAGAATAACTGATACTTGATCATAGAGTAAACTTATAAAGAGATGAAATAATAAAATATTACTTACCCAGCACCTTCAGCTGCTCTGTCACGTTGGCGTCGATTCTTGAACCAATTGCTGACCTAAAATTCAATAAACATTTAAAGATTCCTCAGCCACTTTTTCAAAACTTTATCTCTAAAAATCTTTTATGTTAATTGATGTAAAAAAAATATTTTTATATATTCTTTAAGCAAAAAAATCTAACATTTTAAAATCTATCAAAGCCTTTTTTATCTACCTGTAATCTATTTCATCTATTGACAACTAAGGAATCAAAATCTATTATCTAACCATTAAACTATAAAAAATTTACCTGGGTAGTAGTTAGACCAGTGGCCTCTGCTAGCTCCCTTTTTTCCCTGGGTGATGGGTAGGGGTTGTGGGTATACCAGTCACGTAGCACCTGAATTAGTAAATTTATTAGGATTGCTAGGTTTAAAACCTTTAACATAAAAATACACAATTTTATCTAAAGCTCTTTATAGTGCCTATAAAAAGTACAATAAAAATTACCAATAGCAGGCCAGTATACATTTTAATTGACCAATAGTAGGCCAGTATGACGTCATTTTAATAAGCACTCTAAAAACTTCTTTTATCTATCTATTTATCTCTTTTAAGCTGGCAAGATATCTTTCTCTTTCTCTCACGTTTTCTCTTTTTTTCTTTCACTCATTTCTCATCGAAAATGTTCCTCTTTTTATGAGAATCAATAAATCAAAATGGAAATTGGCACTTTGTTCTTACTTCAAAATATTATTTTTAACCCTTTTACCAAATATTCATTTTTTCAGTATTAAAGCTAACTCTAAATTTAAATGTAGATTTTATTTAGAATTTCTAAAACTAAACTATGGCTTAATGTGTTTGCTTAGCCCATTCAGTGCCGTTATTTTAGAGAGAGAGGGGGGGGACAATAGACTGTTTATTACACTAGTCCCCAATGTTTTAAGTTAACGTTGTATTATTCGTTGGCTCAACAACTTTGGCCACTTCAGAATATTTTAATTGGTTGGTTAATTAAATTGAGTAATTCTGTGTATCATCATTGGGAATTTTCCCTTTAAATAGCTGTTTATTTTATCAAGAGTATAGTTATGTATAATGTTTAAAGGCAGCTTCATAAAATGTTAGAAAAAATGAAGGTATCCTATAGATATTACATACTTAGTAATTTTATCCAATTTTTAACGCAAGCAAATATAAGGTTAGGTTAGCCTTGTGGGTAAAGGGATAAGAAAAGGGCGTCAAAAAAATATTTTATATTAAAGTGGTGCAAATGCTAATACAGTAATGTGGCAAACTTAATTAATAAATCAGGAAGCAGCTTATAGTGAATAATAAAAATGACGTCATACAATACAAATGACCAATGATAGGGTAGTAGAATACATTTTACCATTGGTGAATATAAATGTATACTGGCCTATCATTGGTCATTTGTATTGTATGATGTCTTTTTTTATTACGCACTGAAAGCTACCTCTTAAATCAGTCAATAACAAAATAAATAGTCAATTTCTTTTGGCTAATTTAATGAGCCCTAAGTCTCTGGGTTCGACGCCCACTTTGATTGTGATCGGGGCTGGTTCAGAGGCATGATTAATTGAAATCTTAGGCAAGGATATACAATTATACCAGCACAGTATAGTGGAGGGTTTTTAAATAAATTAAATTTTTTTTTCGAAGACTTTTTCTGGAATTTTTTAAGTTTTTTTCCAAAAGGGTAAAAATCCTATAAGATAATCCTATCAGAAGCTAAAAATAACGGAAAAAGCTGGGCTTTATGGGGTGCACGACACACGTTTAATAAATTTCTATGGATGATAACCCCCCCCCCCACACTCATACCCCTAGAGGCTAAACTTTGAAGCACTCCACTCTAAAAAAAGGCTCTTACTTTTCATTAACTATATTTTTAACTGTAACTATGTCTTATTTCTTTTTTTTTTTAATCTTCAAAATCCAACATTCAAAAAAAGTAAAATTTTGCTTTAAAACCCCGAAAATTCAGGGTGAAAATATATAAGGTGCTAATAATAGCATGAAAATGATTTACTGGGTTCCAATATACAGGCACTTTTAGGAGGTATTTAGGCGTTTTCTAAAAACCACCTAGTTTTTAGAAAAAAATCTTTCCTTTTAGTCAATAAAACTATCAATTAAGGTAGTTTAATCTATTGAAAACCATAGATATTAAGAGATAAGAAAATACACGATAAATTCATGTACAATTCAAATGATAATAAACAAAATTACTCCTCCTTGAGAATAAGATTATTTGATAAAACGTTTGGACACTGCTAGTTTAAACTAACTATTCCACTCAAAGTTTTTAAGCTAGCGAAATGGAGAACTATGAAAGTCTGATTTAAATTGTATTGGTTATATGACAGAAACATCCATATTTAAAGATTATAGTTTTTTTGTGAAGTAATGTATGGTATAAGTAACAAGGCTTAGCTAATTTTAGATCATTTCTAATCAGGAATATAAAGGGATAAGACAATGGCAGGTAAATTAATATACAAGATAGGGTGGGTGTAGTGTTCGATAAGCACTTTGAGGGCAAGCACCAATGTGATTTAAAAGGCTTCGAAACCGATTAATATCCGATAGATTAGAACCAGTTCTCAGCCATGCTAAAGAATCAGGTATAGCATTGTATTATATCCAGTTTTCTAGGAATATAAAAATGTACAATTATATATAAGATAAAAACTAGTTTTGTTAGTCCGTACCTTCGGAATCTCGGGGCTAACAAAATTTAAATCTTATATTTGTACATTTTTATATCCGCGGAAAGCTGTATATAATACGAGATGCGAGAAATAACTCTACCTGTCTTGACTTCTCCTTGAAGCAGTAGGATGTCTCCTCCCCATCCCAAATAGTCCGGGGCAGCGGAAACTTTCGTCGTATTCTAACAATAAACAAAACATTATTGACGACTTTCTGAAAATTAAACACATCAAAATTTTAAAAAGGTACCCAAAGTTTGCAAGCCAACGAATGAGGAAATTTAAAATACTTATGGTAGGTGCATAATTTACAGCAAGAAAATCTGGTGTTATAGAGTTGGGGCTCATTTGTCAGAGAGATATTTTGTCTTCAACTTTTCTGTCAGTTTTAAAAATCTATGACTTTTTCGTTTCATTGATAATGATAATATTTTGATAAAAAAAAAACATTTATTTTTATTAGTGAAAAAGTATGAGACAAAATGTATTTTTTTCAGATAAAATATCTCTGCGCAAAAATATTTGCAATTTTCCGTAATGAACCAAGTATTTTAATAAAGGGGGTGGGGAAAATTCGCCTTCATTGCTATTTTAATTGCCTCAGAACGAACCCAGGATAATTTTAAAATGGTCCCCCTCAAAAAACCATTAAAAAAACTATGGCCCTTCACTTTTACACGCCCCATAAACTCAAAAACTGATTGCTTTTCATAATAAATGTGGCTTCATAATATGTACATATAAATTTTCTATAATTGCCCCCTATCCCCCACAATTTACCCTTCCCTTTTTAGCCGCCTCTAATAATATTTCCCCTCTCAGTGTACTAAGCTATAATAAAGAAAGTAGCACGGAGCCTCATGTCGACCAATAGCATTCCCGGATTTTTTCGTCCAATAGCGGGGCGGCAAAATTCAGCGGCAATGTGCGTTTCAATTTCGAGGATTTTTGTGTTAAGTAAAAAGAGTTGTTTGTGTTGATTTTTAACATATTTTTACTTTAAATAAACCAAATTTTTTACCTATATTTTCCTACTGCTCCTAAAGGCCTTCCTCTTAGTTTTTCAGCTTCTAAACAAAAATAAAAATTTTTTAAAAAAAGTAAGTTAAAGATTTTAAATAAAATATTTGAAAAATTTTCTTAATAATGAAAATTACAAAATTGTATTTTATAAGTTCAAATTTAAATAGCATTCATTAAGATCTTTATATTAAGATACTTAATTTTGATTTTTTAAAGCATTGTAAAGAACATTTTTAGTATGTCTTCGAAACCGAATAATATCCGCTGGATTAAAACTGATTATCAGCCATACTGAAAAATCATGTAAATCATCGTTTTACAAACAATTTTCCATGGATATTCAAATAAAATTAATAAAATTGATACCAGCCCCGACCGACCTAAGGCCCGTGCTAACAAAAATGGTTTTAATCTTATAATCTTTCACTTTAATATCCGCGGAAAGCTGTCTATAATACGATGCGATGAATGACTATTTTCATACTTTTCTGAATAATAAAAAGGTACCTATGTAATGAGATTTCATCCAAAGCATTTGTAGTTTGGGGTGGTTATGGGGAGAAAACTGAAATCCTTCCAAGATTTTATATAAATCCTAAACAAACAGAAAATATATTATAAAAATACATTCTAAAAATCTAATATTTATGTAAATTGCTTTCAAATCAACCTTTACCTACAAATTAATTTATGTTCAATTTTAAAAGTTTGATATTTACTGCTAGAAACCAAAATCTACAAGTTAAAAATATAAGCCAAACCTATTTTTCAAAAAAAAATTAGGTAGGTATTTGATTATTTTTATGGAAAAAAAATTAAAGTACTACCTTAAAATTTCCTCTATGAAAATAAACGAGCGCCTTTGCCTTTAAAACACTCTCGTTTCTATGCAGTCTCTCACAAGGGGGCAAAGACCAAAGAAACCTGAAAATACAACAAGATTAGTAAAGAAAACTAATGCATTTTTGTAACCGATTATTTAGATAAATAGGTAACCCCAAAATGAAACATATCAAATTCAATAAGAGAAAATTTTTAAATCTGATGAAAAACGGCTTAGATAAGCCATTTTTTATTTGAATAGACACACAGACACAGGCAGAAAATTTTGAGGAAAATGTAAAAACAATATGCCGCTCGGTAACCACATAATCGATTGGATTCTACTCTTCAGGGAATATATCTATTGGTCCTTTGGTGATTTTAAGATATTTTCTTGGGGGTTAGGACATCCCCCCCCCAAAAAAAAACCCCTCAATTTCTTAAGGAAGTTAATTTAAAATGAGGTGGTTGCAGCACCACAGGTACTTAATTTTTTTTAATTACCTCTTGGGGAAAAGCCCTAGAGTCTAGGGGCGAAGCCGCTAGTTTATTCTATAATTTGACTTAATATATTTAGTATTAATTACCTATCTTATTCGATAACTAAGTTATTAAAGGTAATTTTATATGAAAAGAATTTTGACATACGTTAATATAATCTGAAATATTCAATTTAAGGGAAATAAGACATCAAACTTATCAAGGACAACTTTGACCATAAATAGCGCAGAATCAATAATAAAACAATAATTTTAATAAAGAATAGGTAACTGTTATACTGAAATCTAAACATATATTCAAGTCAGGGAATATGGGCATTGGGCAGTTTATTATACTAGTACCCAAAGTCTTATAATAACATTTACTCATTTGTTGGCTTAAAAACCTTGGAAACTTTTATTAAATTTTGATCGGTTGGTTCCAAACGTTTCAACCACATATTGTAATCTGTAAGATTTAAAACTAGAGTTTAGTGACTGACTGCAACAGACGTGATAAAAATAGCGCTTTCAAACCAAAAGTGTTCTTAATTACCCACTATATGTAAATTAACCCCCCTTTACAAAATCCATCCCCCCCCATACCCCAATTTTTGACATATGTATGAACATACCAAAACGACACATTGAGATAAATAGAGATATAATTTATATTCCTAAAAAAAGTTTCATACGCAAGAAATACAGTAGAATTTTAATATAAGCAAGTCTTTAAGTGTTCTGTTATTATAGATACTTTAGGGACATAGGGCATAGCTGTGATAGACAGACCAGAGACATTTATGGAATTCATTAACACATTTCAATTCAATTCATAAAATCATCTGCGGTAATGGATATATCATTACATGGATATTGCACCAGATTTTCATGTTCTCTAATAAAGTAAAAAAATGCAGCGGGCTAAAATAACGACTCTTCCCTTTACCCCACCCCATCCTACTAGATGAACGAATTGACCAATAACTGACAGGGGAATTAGCAAACTATATTGGCGACAATTTTTCCCCTGTCATAATATCCACGAATATTTCACATCCATTTCTGCCGGAGAAGCACTCAAACATGAATACTAATAGTTATGTCCATAAGTTGCGCAGAAATAACAAGCTATCAATGTGAAAGATTAGACGTATGGACAGACTTACATACCCAGTTATAAAGTAGAGATGCACTTCTAAAAATTGCGGTTTTGCGTTTTAAGGGGGGGGGGGGAATGTATAAAATTATCAAAAAATCTATATCGGGGGGAAGGATTAAAAAACATAAATGGGGGGCGTGGATGGGGAAATTAACGTCTGGGGGAATTAATTTAGAAAATGGGCAATAGCGGAAGGGGTGGTTAATAATGTTATGAATAACTTTAGGAAGCTCTTTTCTGTATAATTGTGGAAGGGGGGGGGGTGTAGCTCATTTCTAGTGTGTCTATAAAATTTAGCATCCATTTGAAAAACAGGAAACAGTGATTGTTAGTATGTGTATCATAATTCCCCCCCCCCCCCTTAATTTTAGAGATTTGGGATAAAGATTCGCAAAAAAAATTTGAACATGATAACCAAGTGATAAACCTACAATTTTTCAATTAGTCATTTATAAATTTTATTGATTTATTGTTTAATTTATAATATAATTGTTATCAGTAAGTAAGAATTAATGATTAAGAATCACTTTTTTGACCAAAATTAAAAATTATTTTTTCTTTAGATTAGAAAACAAAATATCCAATTTAATTTTTTTTAATGTTTTTAAGATATATGTAACTGTCCCATAGCCTATAGTCACTTAATCATATGTGTATGTATATATTCCGGAAATCCCCCTATTCAGAAATCCCCCCCCCCCTTAAAAAGTAATATCACTCCCCTTGTTAGCACTATTGAATAGACGTAAATTCAAAGAAGCAAATTTTTAATGCATTTCAGATTTAAATAGAAATATTGTGTTTTCAATCAATGGTTTAATAATCAAATTCCAACAACTTGCGGCTACGACCACTAGAATTCTCTACCTCAATTTTCAATTTCAGTTTTTAAAATTTTATTCTTTGTGCTATAACTCTTGGAAGGGTGGAGATACCCTCCCCTAAAATAGATAAAAAAAAAACTTCCCTGGACCTTTAAGAAGCTTTACTGTAAAGGAGAACCAAATCTGTTTAGTTGTTTGCGAGATCCTTTGCTACAGACAAAAAAAAGCTTAGTACTTTATATAATAGGATATCAAAGGCAGAATTTCGCACCATTTTCCTATCCCGAATAAAGATAGCTTAAACTCCAGCCACTAATAATAGAGAAATTATATGCACACCCTCTATATATATGAGCAGTTACTTCCTAACATTTTCTATTCTTTCTTCATTATTGCCCTTTCAGTAATACCCACGGATTTAGGTACAAATAGATATTGTACACAAATCAAATAGCTATGAAATTTGCAGTCAATATTAGCTAAAAAATATGAAACTTGGCTGTAGACCCAACGACATTGGGATAACGTTATAGCGATATGTATTAAATATCTTAAAGTCAAACTAAGAATGTCGTTTTAAAAACAATAAGGCGAAATATTATTAATAATAACTCTATATTTTAAAGTTAGTATGTTTTTCAACCTATTTTTAAAAAAATTACACTATTCTAAGACATGAAGATATATTTCGATTTTAGCAATCATTTTCAATTCATTTTGTCTCTTGTAGAAGTGAATCAAGCAATATTAGCTTGGTCGTTTTAGATAATAACTCTATCCCAAAATAGTTATAAACCTTCACAGTACCTATGAGAAGCTATAATGTAAAGGATAATTATATTGGTTCAGCTAGATTCTTATGTACACACAGACAGAAAGACATTTTGTTACTTGCATTGCATCTAATTCTAACTGAGGATCAGAAACCATAAATTTGGATAATCTTAATTTCCAATTCCTGAATTCCTGATAAAGTAGTTCTAAGTGAGCTATGGGAAAAAGTTGTACAATCATTTTCAAACAATAATCACCACTAGTGGGTGTGTACACAATAACGCTTGAATTTTAGTGAATACAGATAGACAACGAGAAATTTAAAATCAATTTGACTCCCCAATTATAAGATATAGCGGCTGTTCCCCTAGAATCTAGAAGCTTAGTTTTTAAAGAAATATAGGAAAGTAGAAAATAGCAAGACTTAGATCTAAAAATAAATAGCCTAAAACCATAACAGGAGGCAAGTGAAGCTTCCATTGAATGGAGAACTCAATTAAAATCAAATCTTAAGCTACAGACAAAAAAACTTACTACGTTACATAATACTAGCGGCTTCGCCCTAGCCTCTAGGGGCTTTGCCCCAAGAGATGATAAAAAAAAAGTTAAGAAGGACCAAGGAAATCTTCTACAAAAAAAGGTCCAAGGATATCTCCTACAAACAAAAAGAAATGGGGGAGGGATTTTTTTTTGGTGGGGGGGGGTGGGTTGGGGGTGTCCCACCCCCCAAGAAAATAGCCTAAAACCACCACAGGACCAGTAGGTATATTCCCTGAAGAGTAGAATCCGATCGGTTCAGTGGTTACCAAGATCTTAAGCTTCAGACGGACGGACGGACGGACAGACGGACAAACAGACGGACAGACATCAAGCTACTTTGTATTATAAATAGAGTGACCAATAATAGGATAAACAACTCAACCTTCATAGCTTATGGTTATCGGTAGAAAAGGTTGTACATTATTTTAAGTATATTTTGGTGAGGTTGACTGAACACCACAATCACTTTGTGTTTGTATTTAACTTTCATGTAAATATGTATTTGTTGTCTTATTATTGTGGTGTTATTGTAGTCTTATTATTCAAATTTATTTATTTTAACTATTTGCATAGCTTTGACCTTCAATTTTAAACAAAACTCAACTTTTTAACATAAAGTTGATGAACTAGGGAAGGGACAAAGGATGGTAAATTCGATCTTACCCCTAACTTAAATTTTTAGAAGATTTTTGTCAAATTTATGTTAAAAATTGGTTTATTTTTATTAAAATAAATTAGGGAAAACCGATAAAAATTGACATTTTGATTATTTAAAGACATTCACTGAAATTAATTACATCTAGATAATGATAATTAATTATTTAACGATATCAAGAATTAATTATATAAAGATATCAAAATCATCAAATGAAAATTACTCAGAGATTTGATTTATAAGCAGCCTCCCCCCCCTCCGTCCTTCCCCTTTTTCTCATAAGTTTATTATAATAGAATTAGCTATTTCCCTTTTATATTCAAACCATCAAATTCACAGTGAAATATAAAAAAAAAAATTAGAATTTAATAATTACTGTGAATTATATGAGTTGCGCCTGTCTTTGAGCCAAGGCATTACTTTTCATTTATAGCTTCGGTCATGTTGGTTCAAGGTTTAAAGATCTTTAGTATGTTTTGGCAGTGAGGGAGGAGACAATGGGCTTTTTATTACACTAATCCCCAAAGTTTTAAAATAACGTTTTCTTATTCTTAGGTTTAACAACCTTAGGGACTTTTGATGAATCTTGATTGATTGATTCAATAAGTTATTTGTTCAAAAGTTTCAACCACTAATTGCAATCTACATAAGTGGTAATATTGTGTATAATTATTGGAGATAACATCAATTTATCAGTCATTGTCTTATCCCTTAAGACCCATGATGTCTTGGTTTTGTCCAGTCTTTAATCTCCTAAAAATTCTAAAGTTTTTCCATTGTTAAAAATGTTCCCTGACTTTTTTGTGTTTCCTTCCTATAGTGTGATGAATATGTACCCTGCTGGGGCATATAGAAGCCACTAATCAAGAATAGTGTCCCTCCAATTCACCAAGTACTTTATAACAGCAAATAAATATTTCCAGGAAGGCTTTAAAACCGAGTAATATCCGCAGGGTTGGAACCGGTTCCCAGCAATGAAGAAAAATCATGTATACCATCGTATTTGAGACAATTTTCAGTTTTGTTATAATCTTATTATTTTCCATTTCAACATCCACGGAAAGCTGTTTATAATACGATGCGATAAACAACTATTAAAAAGCAAAATGAAGTGGTAGATAGTATTAATGATTTGATAAAAGTCAAGACATTTGGGCAAATTTGTTACTATTTTTAGCATAAAAAAAACTATATATCATATCCAAATAAAAAAAATTTAAGTTTTGATATATAGCTGTTTTATAAGAATGTAATGAAAATATCTTCACATCAATAAAAAAAAAAGAAATAAAGAGTTCCTTGCTTTTCAAGAAGGGTTGCTTTTATTTACATCTACCATAATACGAAAACTAAACATTATTATAATATAAAAAATAATTAAAGCACAAATGCTATACAAAGCTATTTCAATAATAACATTTTTCACATCTATCTTTCTTAGTTTAGGTTATGTAAGAAAAAAGTAAGTCTCAAAAAGTCTAAAAAATCATTAAGAGGGGGAGGGGAGATCCAAATTAATAAACATTTTTATTGCCCATAGGATAAAACTCCATATTTTTCTTTAAAACTTCTTTAAAAAGAAAGAACAATAGTGTTACTATAAAAATTATCAATTTATTGTAATCAACAACCAATTAATTTTAATCAAGGGAGAATAGAATATAATTTTTTATCAACATTGTTTCTAATGGTTTTTATGTCATTACATAATTTTTCATATATGTCTTTTTTAATAGCCAGGGATCTAAAGGGATAAGACAAATGCTGATAAATTGATGTACATCCCCAATGATGATTCACAAAGTTAGCCCTTCTGTAGATTACAATTAGTGGTTGAAATGCTTGGACACTTAATTGAAAGGACCAAAAAATAAAAGTCCCCAAAGTTGTAAACAGGGGCGTCCAAGCTTTTTATTTTGGGGGGGGTAAATACCCCCTCCTAAATGGTTGGGGGTGTCTATGGCACCCCCAGGGTAGGGGTAAATTTTAAATGGGGGGGGGGGGGTAATCGCCCCATTACCCCCCCCCCCTTGGACGTCTATGGTTGTAAAGCCAACAAATAGGAAAACGCTATAATAAAACTTTGGGGACTTTTTAAATTGAGAATTTCTATGCTGCTGATTGAGAAAGTCATCTGAAATGTTTTGTGAAGATTCACTAATACAAAGTAGAGAAAGTATTGGTTTAAGGTTGTATATAAAATGACAGGTGGCTGTTTTTATCTTATGTGTTAAGATTACTAAAATCTTTATATACTATAAATAAATGTGGTCTAATTCTTGCTCTACAACATATGAACAATATTGTACTTGTCCACTAATTTTCAAACATTTTTATTTTCAATAAAACTTTTAAAACAAATATGTTCGTATTTACAGTTTTTTTGTGATATTTTCTGTATCTTTTTTTGTGTAAAAATTTCGCGTTCGCAATGTTTTTTAGCATCCTGATCTTATCTTGATAAAATATACGCCAACAAAAACTATTTCTTTTTATTACAAGTAAAACAATAGGCAAAGAAATTCAACAATTCATTGAATTTTCAATTAAATATTACTTTGAATAAAATCTATCAAATTAATTCATAAAAAAACTGTTTAAAAAAATTAAATAACTACATAAAAATTATAAATATGCTCAAAAATCACATTATTAAATAAAATATTTAGAGGAGCTAAAGTCCAGTAAAAAAACTGTATATTTTTGTTAAAAAAAACTAACCTGCTTAAAAAAAAGACCAAATAAAAAATTAATCCTAAAATGTGTGTTTTAGATTTGTCTGCCTAAATATTGTAATCCTATAATGGTGTTCATATATTGTACTAAAAAACATATAAGCCATGATAACTTTTATTTAATGCTTTATAGTCGACGACATCCTTTGAAGTTAAATGACAAAACCTAATTCTGTTCAACATTCCAATTAATATTGCCGTTTTAGATATTCAAAGATACAATAATTTTATAGATAGCTATTGTTTTTAAAGCATCAAGAACCTGAGAAAATGCGGATGTTGTTTTAAAAGATTTTGTAGTTTTGGTGAGGGGTTGATACAAAGTCCTATTTTGTACCATTCAAAATTTGAAAAAAAAAGTTTATTTGGTAAAATGTTCAAAAGAAAAAATATTTTTTTAAAAAGTCAATTTAACTTTATGAATTAGTATTTTAGAGGTTATTTGCGTATTGTACTTTTTAAAACTTGCGTATATTTTCGGTCTAGATGGTATCTGTCTTCTTTGTTTTTTACGTGGAACTCAGGGAGAGAGGAGACAAAAGTCCCTAAAGTTTTATAATAACGTTTTCTTAGTCGTTGGCATTTCAACTTTTGGCACTTTTATTGAATTTTAATTGGTTGGTTTACTTAGTCGAATGCCCAAATGTTTTAACCAGAAATTGTAATCTACAGAAGGGGTAATATTGTGTTTCATCATTAGCGATGAACATCAATTTATCGGCCATTGTCTAATCCCTTTAGATTCCTGGTTTTATGTGTGTGACTAGTCAGAATATAAAGATGTCAATGTCACTGCCATTTTAATAGGACTGTATGTTCTAAAATTAATTATATTATAAGTAAATGGAAAAAGGTCCAAGAAAAAGTACAAACACATCTGAAGAAAAACTATTATTTTACGGTTTCTTTTTTGAGACATTACTGGACCAATGAAAAGTTTTCCGTTGAATAAATCATTCTCAACTCCTAGAAAATGTAAAACTGCTGAAAGGCCCAATATTTCAGATAACAAACCATTTGATTACACGGCTTTAGTCTGAAAGTCCTATCCATCAGTGAATGGTAATGAGTTATTCCAAGACATGCACACTGTCCTAACTTTTTTTCTCATGCGTCTGACATAGCCAAAAATAGTTATAGTTTTTTAATGTCCTGTTTATGACACAGTTTGTTAAAAAAAATTGGTTCCATCTCAGAGACTTTTATCAAAAATTATTATTTTCTTTTTTTAAATTTTGAATCCGAACAGTCCTTCTATGCTCTTAAAGTTATTTGAGGTGAAATAAGAAGATTATATTCCAAATGTGTTAGGACCCCTGTTTCCTTTTTAATCCCCCTCCCAATCTTTCACATTTTATCCCCCCATTAAAAGCCCTATCTTGTGTATTAATCTCCCCAATTGGTGGGTTGAAACAATCCCCCATCTTCTCTTGCCCCCTTTTATAGAAGAATTGGGGAATTTTGTATTGCATTAAGTGATTTCTAAATTAGGTCAAAATTATATTTTTAGATATTTTCAAAAGCTAACCTAAGAATTGTCCTATCGGTTTGAAACTTGTCCAAAAAGTTTTTCTTGAGCAAAACTTTAATTTAAGTAAAAAGGTCCGTAGGATATTCAGAACTTTTAAGCAATTAAAAGTATATTTGCTGTTATATTAGAACATCAATTGTTTGCTGAAATGCAAGAACGCCCAAGCTTAATGCCTTGATGTGTAGGCTATCAAATTACTTAGAATACATATATGTATATAGAGGCAGATATAAAACCAAACGTTTGACAACAATATTATATTTTTGTATACTTTATTCTCATATTTAAATATAAATAAAAAACTTAGTTTCATTTATTATTTGTATTTAGTAATTATTAGATATTATATGAATCGTATTAGAGACAGCTCTCCGCGGATATTAAAATAAAAAATAGTTTTCAATTTTAAGATATGATTTTAATATTCGTAGATAATTTCTGTAATACAATGCTGTATATGATTTAACTATGCTTAACCTAATGGTAAAATGTAAAGGGGAGATAAAAAAAAGGGGGATAGGCAGACAATGTTAGTTATATTTTTATAGAAAGAGCTTAGCCTAATAGTAACATGATCCAATAAAATATTACACGAAAGAAAGCGAAAAAAATCATAATTAAAGTTTAAAATTTTTAGAATTAAGAAAGTATCACTTATTAATCTTTGTTTAAATATTTATTTGATATGTTCTTCAATTCTTTTTTAAGAATATTTTTCTCCATCAATGATTAAAGTGCGTGTCTGAATCAATTTTCTTTTTAAAAATTCAATCAGAAGTCTTATCACAACTCCATATAAGTAGGAATTATAATAATATTTAGATCTTTAACCCATTTAAATTTTTACAAGGATATTTCTGCATAAGGTTTATAATAAAAAATGGATATAGAATATACGTGGATATATTTTCATGGAAAAATATGTCGCCAATATAAGTTGTTATCATGGACCTCATTTATTGGTCAGTTCGTTTATCCCGTAGGAGCGGAGGGGAAGGGTAAAGGGGGTGGATTGAGGTTATTTTAGCCAGTTGCGAGTATTACTATATTAGAGTATATAAAAAAACTGATGCAAAATTCAAGTAATTATATATCGACTTAAAATAGATTATTATGACAATCCGTATTAAACTTTTGTGCTATCAATATATCAACAAAAGGCTGCAGACATAATGTCAATAAAAGAATGGTAAGACAATATAGACTTTGGACGTACAGTTTCTGCCTAAATGTAGGACAGCTTCGCTCCAAAGCTCAACAAGATTTTAAACTTTTGTATCTTGAACTATTTTTAAGTATGTGTGAAACCAAATTTGGGCTCAGAATTAAAAATTTTAGCATGTGTAATGATTTTACATAGAACAGATAAAATGGACGTACATACTTAGCCTAAATGTAGAACAGCTTCGCTCCAAAGCTCAACAAGATAATAAACTTTTTTATCTTGAACTATTCTTAAGTATGTGTGAAACCAAATTTGTGCTCAGAATTAAATTCTTGAGGCTGTGTAATGGTTTTACATACAACATACCATAGATATAAAATACATGGACTGGACCAGTTTTTAAAATCATTATTTCTAGTAAAAAAAGATGTATGAGTGAATGCTTGACTGACAAGATCTCGTTAACGGCATTCCAATCTCAGTTTTATTGCATTTAGACTATTTATACATTATTTAATAATTCAGTCTTTTGTAGCTGGCAATAATTTGTTTAAAACTAGAGGCTGTGCCCCTAGCATTTAGGCACTTTGTATTTAAAGGTGAAGGAAGGGGGCTCAAAAACAGCCTGCAACTATCCAAAGACCTAGATTTAAGAATAAATAGTCTATAACCATTATGGGACCTATTTAAAGCTTCCCTGAAGAGAAGAACTTGAACGAGATCACAATGGGAAAACATAAAACCTTAGATACTTAAAGTATGGATTTAGAAGAAAAAAAATATGTAAAAAGTTTGACCTAACCAATCAGATAAGAGTAGAATAAAAGCAGAGCTGGTGGTGTATGTATAGGTTGGTGCATAGCTCCCATACAATAAAAGGCCACAATAGATTCTTATCGGTGTTCATACGTTTCCGCGCATTTTCACTTCAAATAATCCTCATTACTGTAAATGTGATCATTTACGGAAGCGTAAGGACACAATGGTTATCTAGGTGTTTCATATTCGATCGCAATAAGACAAAATAACAATTAGATTTGTTAGGGAAGCTCTTTATAGTGCCTCCTATGGCAGGCAAGTATAATTTTAATTGAACAATGGTAAGCCAGTATGACGTCATTTTTAGAGGCACTATAAAAAGCTTCGTTGTTAGGGAGTGTTGCATGATGAGAATGAAGCTTTTCGTGCTGTTGTAATAATGTGCTGTTCTAAGAACTTGCAGCATTGAAGGCACACCGATGTTTATCTGTAGTGTCCATCGGTAATGTCCATCAGTGTAGAAATACTAATATTTTACTCCTATTTCTACACCCCCAAAGATGAACTGAAAATAGTTGCCGAATGTGTACGCAGTTTCCTTGGTGTTTCCTCATCCTAGCTCAATATTTACTACTAGCTACAAATCTTCAAACTTCCTTTGAAAAAATCAAAATTTGAATGTATAAACGATTTATACATTATAAATTTGAATTTTTTAAATTTTGATTTTTTTTTGAAGTTTGAAGCTTTTTTAGCTAGTAGTAAATATTGAGTTAGGATGAGGAAACACTCAGGAAACTGCGTACACATTCGGCAACTATTTTCAGTTCATCCCCCCAAAGAATATAGATGAACAATGCTTGGTACTTTTATGTTGTACATTCTACATCTTTGTAAAAATATATAAATGTAGTTATAATATATCATCAACAATATAATCAATAATGTTATAAGAAACAATAGAGGGTTGATAATTTTATCAAAATAATGGCAGGATGATAATATGTCAGGCCTGTCCACTGTAGTTAAAAGCATAAAACCATCATAAACCATTAAAATCTTTGAAATCTAGGAATGTATGATTTTAAAACATTTCATAACGTTATGTTGTATAAAATATTAATTCTAAGTGAATGATTTTTAGTGTTCTTTCATTAAATTAAAGTTTATAAATAAAAAAGTTTTGGATTAGTAAAATCTTTTTTTTTTACATATTTTTATAAGAGGCATCTAACCAATAAAAAAGTGTAGCAATGTGTAACAAAAAATCCTTAAAAGAAAATTAAATTCTAAAGCTTGGATTCTTAAGTTTTGCTGTTTTTCAGGAATGGTATTATTGCCGTTATACGTGGACATTCAAATTAAGTTTATCATGTCAGTCTGTGTGGTAGTAACTTTTTTCACACAAAAACTTTTTTTACTTTTTTTTGTTTAACTAATTCAAATCCACTAAAACTAAAGTCACAAACAAGGAATTTTCTACGACACATTACAAACTGTCCCAATTTTGTATAACTTTTGCGGAACATGTTCTAGTTACGTCATATTTTTCTTTCCCGAAAAAGAGAAGGGGGGAAGAAAATCTCTTCAAAAGAGATGGGGAAAACCCCCTTTACTCCCATCTCTTTTTTCTTCCCCCCTTCCCTTTTTTTCTTTCCTCTTTCCCTTTTTCGGGAAAGAAAAATATGACGTAACTAGAACATGTTCCGCAAAAGTTATACAAAATTGGGACAGTTTGTAATGTGTCATTTTCTACACTTTGAAACCGCTTAATTACCGCTGCATTAAAACCGGTTCTGAACCATGCTGAAAAACCATGTGTCGCGTTATAGACCAAATATTTCTGACTTATTGACGGGTTTTAAAGATATTAGTGCTTAGATATTATTTTTTATTTAATAAGTTATCAAATCAATCAACAGTATTGAAACTTTTAACCTGCTTTTTTTTCTTTTTATTAGAAGTCCTTGTTATTAACTTAAACTGATTCCAAACTATGCTATTGTCCTATCCCTTGATCCTCATACAGGGAGGGAGGGGACATTGGGCTGTTTATTGCGCTAGTCCCCAAATATTTTTAATAACAATTTCTTTTTGGTTGGCTTTTTAAACTTTGGGGACTTTTATTGAATTTGGATTGGTTGATTAATTAAGTTGATTGAACAAATGTTTCAACCACTAATTGTAATCTACACAAGGGGTAATATTGTGTATCATCATTTTGGATGTACATCAATTTATCGGCCATTGTCTTATCCCTTTAGATCCCTGATCTTGATACCTAACTATGCTTGGAATTTTGTTCTGATGCGTGTTAACGTTCGAACTTACGAGGCTTTTAATTTAATGAATGTCCTATTTTCTGAGAAAGAGATAAATAATCAATAAAAAATCAAATTTTATGATTGTAAAGGGTTTGATTTGTCTTTCTAGGAGCAAGAATTGAAAGCAAAGTTTAATTTAGTAGGAGCGTATGGGATGGGGTAAAAGGAGTGGATGAGTTGTAATGTTATTTTAACCTGCTGCACGTTTCACTTTATCAGAGTACATGAAAATCTGGTGTAAGATCCAAGTAATAATATATCCTTTATCGGGATAAAACTTTATTTTCCATATAAACAATGCAAGAAACATTACAGAATTATTTGTCAGTTCATAAGGTCATAAGTTTATTCTTACTTGAACAAGATTAAAATACACTTGAATCCTTTTTAAAAATGGATCATTATTTGTTTTTAATAGAAATCTGCCCTTTCCTTTCATATAAAGTTTGAAGTGAGTATGTCAAAAATCAAAGATTTCAGTGTAAAATGTAAATGTCAAATTTAATTGAAATACTCTCGGTCGAGGCGTTGATTAAAAATAGTTACGTTTTTAATCCCAAGTTTCCAAAAAATTTCGTTTTGTTATTGTGTCTAAATATGTCTACGATATGTCAGCCATAACTACTTTTATTCAATAGCATATAGCCAATAATAGTTATTTATCGCATCGTATTAAAGACAGATTTCCACGGTTTTTAAACAAAAAAAATTATAAGATAAAATCAGTTTTTTAGCCCCAAGGGGCAGACGGTCTGTGATAGCAAAACTGCTAATATTTAATTAGGTATTATTTTAATATTCGTGGAAAATTATCTGTGACTTGATGTTATACATGATTATATTACTGAGAATCGGTTCTAATCCAGCAGATTTGAATCGGTTTCGAAGCTATACTAGAAAAATAATGTCTATGATATCATTTGAATATTTTTTTATGCCATAAAGTCAATTGACCTTTTCACATTTTGTTTATATTTATATTTCAAACAAAACTTAATGAAAAAATGTCCCAAAAAGTGAAGCAGATGTTTATTATTTAGGCATTTTCTCCCCTTTTTTAATTTCTTTTTACGTATTTTTAACTGTTTAAAATTTGATTAGTTTTTGTATTGAGTTATGTCTAGACTTTGTTAGTGGCTTCTACAACATAACAAATATAAACAAATTCTTAAAAGGACGCTCTTGCTCTAAATTTTCGTAGATTTTTGTCAATCTTAAACTGAGAGATTAAATGAAATTAAAAAATGCAAAGCTACTGTATAACTCACTTTGTCTGTATGTCCATAAATCAGTGATTTTCTAGGCTGCTATCTAAGATAGAATACTTATAGTTGTGGTCAATTATTTACTGTGGTTTGAAGTAAATAATTTTAATGTTGTTAATAAATGTTTTAGATAAACTAAAGTAAAGCCTAAGAGTCTGCTCTTAGGGTTAACCAAAAAGAACTACTAAGTCTACTTTTCATAAATATAAACACTATCCTTTTTATAAAATTTTGTATTAAGTTTCTTTTTCTTATTTTTATGTTCATAAAAATGTTAAAATATACAATGATACATTTTTAATTGTTAGTATGTATGACTGAAGCACGGACAAATATTTGTTATATTGTAGCTGCGCTACTAAAATTAAATCTATATATACATTGCAAGCAATCATCAGGTTTTGAAGGGATAAGACAATGCACGATAAATTGAAGTACATCTCCATCGATAATAAATAAAGTTAACCCTCCTAAAGAATACATTTATTTGTTACACCCGTAGTTTGAATCATATAAGCAACTTAATAATCCCCAACGAATAAGAAAACTTTGGGTACCAGTATACAAAATTTAGAGTTCAATGTCCCTGCCTCCCTGGCATACATACTAACATACATACATAGGTTGATTGCTCCCCGAAACAATATTAAGTTACATTTTCAATAGCACAAAATATTTGCTCTATATCAAGCATATAGGACTAGCTTGTTATGTGCTGGGTGTCCAAACAAACCAAAAACCTTAGATTCTAAAAGCATATTCATATCAGAAACCAAGGGAATAATGCATTGATGCAATGCTTTAAAATAACAAACCAACTCTAACAGTTCAAATTTAATTAAATGAATAATTGGATCATGGAAAGAAAACGAAGTAGCGGGTTTCGTCGTATCTTTACAGTAGCTTTTGACAGGTTATTTTAGGTTAGATAAATATTAATGATTTTCCGCAGGGTTAGAGACCCCCGCTGGGGCTAGACATAGGAGAAAAGTTACTGTGAATATACGACGAAACCCGCTAATTCGTTTTCCTTCCATGATCCGAATAATTAATTACTTATAATACAAGAAAGTTTGAGTTTTAAAAAAATCTTAATTAAATTTCTGAAACTTTCATTTTTCATTGCTATTTCTGGTATATTTTTTGTATATTTTGATAAACACTTTAAAAATTAAGGGGATAAAGGAAGGGGGATAGGTTAGGTTAGGCATTTGGGAATTAGGCCAATATTTGATCCAATATATGTAATAATCAGAGATAAAGGAATTTGTATAAAACAATATTTAAATGGCGAAACTCTCTTACAAATACCGCTTAGGTAGGATAAACTTTTTTTCCTAATTACTCCGAATCTGATTCTTTTCCACTGAAACAAAACCGGGTTTGAACAATACAAAAAAATCATGTATCGTATCATATTATAGACAATTTTCTACAAAATATGAAATAATGTTAATGCCTATTTAGATTACATTGAAATGCCAGAAACTAATAAAAATTCATATTCTTATCATTTTTACTTTTTCCTACACTTTTAATTGGACAAAATAGTTATGTATATTTGTACAAAGAAATAAAGAGTGATAGATAGATAGAAAATTAGAGAATAATATATAAAAAGAAAAGAGAGTGAGAGAAACTAAAAAAATATAGGGAGGGAGGGACATTGGTTTATTTGTTACACTAATCCTTAAAGTTTTATAATAATGTTTTCTTATTATTAGTTGGTTCATTAAGTTGAGCGTCTAAATGTTTTAACCACTATTTGTCATCTACAAAAGGGATGATTTGTGTATCATCATTGGTGATTTACATCAACTTATTGGCAATTGTCCTATTTCTTTAGTTACCTGATCAAAGTAGCAAGATATAGACAGATAATTTAAATATCAAGGATTGGCAGATACGTTCACTTAAAGAGTAGCTCCGCTACTAAAAATTAATTAAAAGAACGTAAAACTAAATGAAGTAGTGAAACTTGAGATGCTGAAAAAAAAATTATCTAAATCTTGATTGTTAATGAAAACTCCTCATTTCCGACAAAATTTTAAAATTAGTGATTTTTATAATTTTAATTTTAGTCAAAATAAATTTTTGGTAAATTGAAGACAAATTAATCTCTCACAAAATTTGATAAGGTAATATTTTTTGTTTTGGTTTGGGTCAAATAATAAATATTCGATTAAAAACACTTTTAATAACAATCTAAACATACACGTCTAATATTTGCAACTACAATAATAAAATTGACAAAAATAACTTTTTAAAAAATCATAGCTAAAAATATCGTACTGAATTATGAATGTTCTATTAATAAAACTTCTTAAAATCAATAGTATTTAATAGAATAGTTTAACATGCTGCATCGTATTATGGATAGTTTTCGCAGATAATAAAATAAAAAATTCAAGATTAATTACAGTTTTTTTGACTTAGCCCCGGGCCAATAAAACTAAAATGAATTCAATGTTTTTTGATTTGTTTACAATGGTACGATACAATACATGATTTTTCAGTATGGCTCAAAAGTGGTTCTAAGAACAGCGGATATTAATCAGTTTCTTAAACAGCGTTTTCTTTGAAAAAAAATCCTGCCTTCTTCTTTATATTAATTAACACGCATGTTGCAATGAATTTATTATTACTTGCATCTTACACCAAATTATCATGTACTCTACTATAGAGAAACTTGTAGCTGGCTAAATAACCTATATCCCATCCCCTGCACTCCTAAAGGATTAATGAACCAATAAATGATATCCATGTTAGCAAACTTATTTGACTGCAATTTTCCCCCGTCATAATATCCACATATTTTCTACATCCATTCCTGTTGTAGATAATAATTTGCTAATCCGCTAACTAATACAATAACACAAACAGGTGATTCTTATTGTTATATAATAACATTATCAAATGTATATATAACATTATTATAATCTTATAATCCATAATAATTAGTCAAGAATCATAATACATATGTAAGATCAAATAACCACACATAAATCATATTAAGGAATTGTATTCTTCAAAATAAAAATCAGAAAATTAAGGCGTTACAGTAGCCTTAAAAACCAATTGAAAATCTTCCACGACCTTACAATTTTATGTTCTGTTATTATGTGAATATAAGACTAATGTTTATAATGTCCTTATTAGTATATCTTTAATCTTTATACAGTAGATATAGGTTTCTAATATTAATGCTTGAAATAGGTCAAAATGTCTAAATATATATCAGAAAATCAAAGAAAAGAATTTATATGTCTTTTTATATAACTAGTTGCTCCAACCCTTGTCAAAGGAGGGTGGAGGAGGTATGGAAAATAGCATAAAGCTATCCCAACACATTTATAGAGCTTTCCTATAAAGTACATTTAAATCAGACCAGTATTTTCCTAGATCTTTAGCCAAAGACAAAAAAAAACTTACTACTTTATATTATAGGCTATTGTAAATGAATTGCGCTCATGTTATTCATTTGTTTTAGATGATATTTTCCAAATCCCTATCAATAATTTCATTGTTATGATATTTGAAACCATATCGAGAGGGATAAGAATTAGTTATAATATGTAATAATGGATAATTAATAACGTGGATATTTGTCTCAGATTCTCGCATACCCTGATAAAAAGTTTCTTCCAGATGGTTAATATAACGATACCTCCGCCGTTTATGACCCCTCCCCCCCCCCCTGACCAATATCTGAGGACTATATTAGCAACCTAAATTGGCAACAAAAATTTCCCTGTCATAATTTCCACTTATTCTATATCCATATATGTAATATCATCAATATTATATACAAGGTGTGTATTCACATCCGTCATGTGTCACATCATCAAATATATAGTGTGCTGCATATTATTCAGGGATTTAAAGGGATAAGACAATGGCCTTAAATTTATGTACATCTCCCATTATGATGCTCAAAATTACCCCTTTTGTAGATTACAATTAGCTTATTTCTTAGGGATCTAATGGGATAGGACAAGGGCCGATAAATTGATAATACATCCCATAATGATACATAAAATCAACCCTTCTGTTGATCAAAATTAGTGGTTAAACTCAACTTAATGAACTACCTAATCAAAATTATATAAAAGTCTCCAAAGTCGTCAATCCTGAGAATAATGAAATGTTATAATAAAATTTGGGGACTAATGTAATACTCATCCGAATGTCCCCTCCCTTCCTGCATTAGACAACCACTTTATTTTGGGTATCTTTGTGAGAATATGAAAAACCATGCTGAATTGAGGAGACACCATATCATTTCTTTCCATATGAATTATTATTATTTATTGGAATTAATTAGTTGATTTCTTAATAATCTAATATGTAATAATAAACAAGGATGACAACATTTATAAAGCATTTTGCACATATATAAATGAATTATTCTCTTAACAATCAAAATGATAAAAATTAAAATTTATATTTGTTGTTTTATTTATTCGTTGGCTTAAAATCTTTAGGGGCTTTTATTCTGGCAATGTAAAAACATTTTTACCAGTAATTTTAATTTATAGAAGGAGAAATTTAATTTTGTGATTGTATGTGTACTATGACTGAATTTTCGATTGTCTTATCCCTGTAGATCCCTGAATATCAACATTGCCTGTAAATTTTAAGACTATGTATAAAAATTTCAAAATTGTTTAATATTTAAATAAATTTTCCCATGGTTTTAAGAAGCCAAAAAGAGTTGAAAATAATTTTGTATATGATAATGATATAATTATCATAATTAATATTAGATTTACATAAATTAATTAATTAAACATTATCGTCCTACTTAATCTTATTATAAATATCCTTTCATTTTTAATTTATAGCTTTAGACCCCTTTATCCTTTCAGCCAGTCAAAAACAACACGCATTGGTGTTCAAAAGTTGATGGTAGGACCATTTAAAGTATGTTGGTATTTTCTTTTGCCAGTGCAGCGTTTAAAAGAGATAAAATAAAACATTTTGTCTCCATGATATTAAAATTGGTCTGAAAGTTTGCAAAATTACCCTTTCATTAGGTGGACTTTTGATTGATTGATTCATTTTCCAAGACAATTTTTATTGTATATGTCAGGGAGAGAGGGGAGGGACATTGGATTGTAAACTGGTTAATTCTGATAATCGTTCTCTCATTCGTTGGTTTAAACACTTAGAATACTTTCATTATAACTTGATTGGTTAATAAAAACTATAAACTTTTGCACCGATAATCTTAATCTTTGGAAGGGGCAGTTTTGTATATCATAATTCAGGGTGTACTTTACTAGACAAGGGGTCATTAATAAAGTTTGAAAACTTAAATTTTCCATTTTAAAAAGAAATTGCCTTCAAATGAATATTCTCACGTAGTAATTAAACAAATTTTAGATTAATTTTATTCATATATGGTTTCACTCAGTAATCGAGTAGATTAGTTAAATTCATTATTTTTTTTGTAAAAAAAGATTAATACTAAAACCTAATTATCTTTAAAATAACAAGGACGACTTTTCCCTAAGTTATTTAGCACAACACTCTTAATGATGGAATAGTTATTTCTTTCAACGTATTATAAACCGCTTTCCGCGGATATAGTATGTACAATGATAAGATTAAAACCAGGTTTTTTTAGCCCCGAGGTGCCGAAGGCACGGGCTAAAAAACTGGTTTTAATCTTATGATTGTACATTTTTATATTCGTAGAAAGCTTGATATAGTACGATGCTAAATATTGTTTTTTTTTGTATAGATGAGAACCGGTTCCTATCCACCGGATTCGAATGAATACGAGAAGTAATAAATTCAAATTTTTGAATACACCAGCCTTTATCTAATTTGTTGATTTTATGCTTATTTCCAAAAAAAAATATGACTAAATAAGACAAAATTAATTATACCAAAAAGAGTAATAGATTCTAATAAAAAAAAACGTTGCTGACAACCTGTGGCATTAGAGTAAAACTATTAAGGGGGAAGGGGTTAAATTTCTGTATGTCCCCTTCCTGAGGACCCTTGAAAATCAAGTAATAGCGTCGAGAATATTAACACAGCCAAATCGCTACAAAATAGCAGAAAGCAATTTGCAAGCAGACGAAAAAGGTCCCCAACTGAGGGATTCAGGTAGTTGTCTGGTTATTCTTCTGTATTAATAGATGTATTCCTGTTGCCACCAGAATACAAACAAAATCTTACCTGGCTAGACGGTCAACACTGCCTGACTGTTCTAACACTTCACATACACACGCTACTTGTTCCTGAGCAATACAATTCATATGGCGGTTTCCTTTACATTGCATCTGGACAACAAACCTTTAATTTACAAAAAAGCGTATTTTTATGCATATTTTAAGTTAAATTAGATTAAGTAAAATTAAGAATAGCCCCACAGGGAAAGTATCCCGTTGGAATGAACCCTACTAGATTAGGGCCCTAATCATAGACTAGAAGTGATTTTTTGTGTTCAAGAAATAGGTCTGAGTAAAGCACGATGCGATGAAACTTTACTAATGCTATTTGAACTTGTTTCGGCCTTATATTTCTTGCTTTTAAGTTTAAGAAATCCAGGCCTAGCTATTCTAACAATCAATTCTACAAAAATCATGAAACCGTTGGAAGTTAGGTGGAGGTATATCTTGTTTTTTCATTTAACTGAAGAGGGTTGGGTATGAAGGGGAGGAAAAGGGGAAGGGGGTTGTGGGGAAATTTTCCTTTAGAATTGTTTGTCAGAATATCAATCCCTTTTCCCAGGAAATCCAACAATACCTGTGTAAATCCAAATGTGGTCAAGGAAGGGGCGGGCAACGATGTATGGCTGGTTAGTGAAGGTGAGGGAGCGGACACTGGCGTTAGATTTCCGCTGGATGGCACGCCAATACCGCCACCGCCCAAAGAAGCTGCCAGGTCGCTGCTGGCGGACAGGCTGGGATAGCTGCTGCCAAAGTTGGTCAGACATTGTCCCACGCCGGTAAAGGCTGAAAAAATATGCATTGATAATAATTTTTTCCTAATTTTATATAATTTAATGGTCTTCGGCACCTCGGGGCTAACAAAACTGGTTTTAATTATATAATTTTTCTTCTAGATATCAGCGGAAATCTGTCTTTAATTCGATGCGATACAATATAAATAAGGTTTAGTGATTCTTAGTTTTTTCCCATGTTATAAATACTTTTTTTTTCAAACGCGAGACTCTTCTATCCATTTAGAAACGGGATTCATAGAACGATAAAGTACAATGTTTGAGCTATATAAAGGATCCTGTTGAGTACATATTTACACTTCTTGAATGTTCAGATAATTGTCAATATGCAATGTTTAATTGTCCCACAGTCTGATATGTTTAGTTGTGCATATGGATGTTGTCATGCCTGTTAAAAATGCTGATTACCTGACGAAAAAGCCGGATCCTGACTGGTTAATCCTGGCACAATATCAGCTGACATTTTTACACAAGCACACTCTACACTATTTATGCACTAAACTGTACACTAGTGTATAATATTTTTTTTCACTTAACTTTGCAAAGTATGTAATCTCATTCTTGGATTGTTTTATTTCATTTTCTATTAATAGTGAAGCATATTAATTTTTATGAATTGAATATGTATTTTAAAAAATATGGCTTGGCAGCCGCGCATCAACAGCGACTAAGCCTTAAATTTAAAACCGTAAAAGACTGATTTCTTTGGGATTTACAGGCGGCTGACGTAAAAATACTAGAAGAAGGCAAACATTCACTCAAGTCAACCTAAGCCCCAATATTTTTTCTTTTGAGTCATGTGTTTTTTACTAAAAGAGGGACAAAAACAAAATCTGCATTTTCCTTATTCAGTAATTTAATTTAAAAACTTTTAACAATTTAATTTCTTAATTATTTTAAAAGAACAATATTCCCATATAAATTGATAAAGAATAGATTTATGGTAAAGATAATTGAATGTAATAAAATGTCAAGTTTTATTTAATGTATTTATTATTCAAATTATTATTTGTTGATTGTTTAATCTCAATATGTGTCCAGTAGGGGGTTTCAAAATCAATTCAAATTTAAATTATTTGTTATATCCCTTAAAATAAAGATTAAAAAGCTTCCACACCAAGCAATTGATAACAATGAGAACGAAAAATAATACCCTTTTTTAATGCTTTGAAAAAAAATAAATTTTTAGAATTTATCTTGAACGATAGAAAATGTTGTAAAACTCAGAATTACTTAGTATATCCTAAGTTTTTACTTAGCATAATAATGGTAATAATCTGTAGTAGTGGCGCAAAATATGATTTAAAAAGTTTTTAAATTTTGAGACACTCTATTGTCCATATATAAAGATTATAATATTCTACATATAAAAATGTTATATTTATCAAATCAGCTACCGTAATCAGTTTAGCTAACAGGGAATTAATGGCATATGGAGAAAGTTTTACTTTTTAACTCTTTAAGATCCTTTTTTAGCTCACCTTATTAAATCTGGTATCAATGTTAGAAGTTTATTTTATTTCTCAGGGGAAAAAAGTATTTGTTGTATTAAATTAAAACTTTAAGAAGCTTCTTTAATATGTTTATCACAATATCTTAGGGGTGAATTAACCCCCCCCCCCCCCCCCACTAATAAAATATTATCCCACATTAACTTATGGCATTTTAACTAAACAAAAAAAAATTAGCTAAATTAAAGATCTGTGAAACTAAAAAATTTGAATATTTTTTTCTTTATTAATATTTGGTATAATCTAAACAAGAGTGGTCCAAATTAAATCAATCAAGAAAATGACCAAGTTGTGTTGAGAAAATGTAAATTTTATGAAAATTTTTGAAAGTGGATTAGTTTACTGAATAAATATACAATCACTTTATAAACTAAGATACTTATGAACATATGTAGCATTTTCAGGATCGTGCTTTGGGCTTCTAGCCTATAATAATTTCCATCAAATATTAAAAATTGATATACATCCCCAATGATGATACACAAAGCTACCCCTTCTGTAGATTACAATTAGTGGTTGAAATGTTTAGACACCCAACCTAATAAACCAACCAATCAAATAAAAATCCCCAATGTTGTTAAGCCAATAAGAAAACTTTATTATAAAACTTTGGGGACTATAGTGATAAACAGCCCAATGTCCACTCCCTACCTGAATTTAACCAACTTTAAGTCGAATTGTATTTAAAAGTATTAAAAAAATTAAATTAAATGGAGAGATTTTAGATTTCATAAAAAAATCATGTGAAGCCTAAGAAAGGAAAATGCTTATAAATATATATAAATCTATCAAACTTAATATAAACATTATCTTAACAAGGTTTACATTAAAAAGGGTTTAAACACATTATGGTCAAAAAATCTTCAAAGTTTAACAGCTGAATTAAATTAAAAATTAGCTCTACCATGTCGAAAATTTATGATGATGATTTAATTTTTTAACTGATAAACTTTTATTTCTTTAAACACTTTGTAATGTTAAGTTAAAGTTTAAAGTTATTGCCTAGATTTTAAAAAGATTTAAATATTGTAACAAAAGAAAAAACCTACTGATAAATCTTTAAATTCGTCTAACACTGTTTTTTTTCTTCTGAAAATTCAAAATTTTTTGGACAAAAAAGAAAATGGTCATTTTGAAAAATTAAAGATTTTGGTAATAATCTAAAAAAATATGTTTGTAAATTTTTTTAAAATAGAATCTTTCAGAAAATAAGAAAAAAAGATCATATATTTGTATTTTAAAACTAAAGAATTAACAAGAATATACAATTTTTTTAAATATTAAATCTCGTAAATTATTGGTCCGAATTGGAATTTCTCTTTAAAGAAGTTTTATAAAAACCTTAGGCTGGCATTAGACTATTTTCCTAGAAGCTAAGGTGTAGCCCCTAGTTTATAATAAAGTATTAATAGAATATAGGTTACACTGCCTAGAATTATATAAAAAAAAGTATCAAATTATAAATGTAAACAAAACTTGATATACCATATCTAATATCATTTTTTCGTCTAGAAACCTTTACTTTACTTTAATTTTTTTTAACATCACTTTTTAAAATAAATATGCTTCACAAACCTTGGTTGGTATATATTTAAGAATCCACTTTTTAATATCTATTTATATTGGTCACTGTTTTTGTTAAATAAAGTTAATGAAATATAATATTATGCCATGATTACATGGAGCGGATAGGATTCATTTCCAGATATTAAATTTATCAGAGGAGGCCTACAATATTTATTTCACTTTGATGTAATTGAATGCTGTAGGCTGTGTTTGTACAAGCTATCACATATCCATGGATATATAAAGTTCAGTGATACCTAAAACTTATACACGTAAAAGGTATCGATTATCAGAAGTTTGCAGTTGGGAGAGAAAAGAGAGAAAAGCCAGCTTTTTTTTCAAAGTTTGTGGAGGGCTGGCTGCCTAGCTGTCAGGAGAGGGTGCCGGAGGGGGGGAATAGAGTCAGCTTTTGGCAGGATTAAAATTACGGGTTCCCAACATTAACAAATACACAGGTCTCAGATTACTGGAGTGTAATACTAGACCCAGCACTAGAGAAGCAGGGGGTGTGTGTGTGCGTGTGTATGCTTGTTTGTTGAGGGGAGGGGCGGGGGGGGGGGTCAAAAATAGGCGTGGATGGTATTGCACTCTTTACCTTTAAGTCTTCCCTTTTTTGTTTATTTACTTTACCCCCAGATATTTTTTGCACCTTATATATCTTTCTGCCCTCTTCAAATCTATTTCTTGCCTTCCCTTAATGCAAATTTTTCTGTTTGGCCCCCCAATTACCCCACGATCCCTTCCCCAATACTTTTAAAAATCTTTCCCTCTTCCCTTTAAAAACACAGCGCGGCATTCCCTTCCGCGCGCGCACAAATTTCTCCGCGGCCGTGTGTTTTGAGTGTTGCATTCCGCCATTTTTTAAATTTTGCCGCTTAAAATGGGGAAGGGACTACTTGAAATCGATAGGGAAGGAAAATATGGCGGTAAATAAGAGTAGGTTTTAGCTTTCATTCCAAAGTATGGAATTTTATACAGCAAGGGATATCAAGAAAATCTTATACTAGTATTAATAAAACAAGAATCATCCAAAACTTAATTTGATATCTTTAGCTTCACTTTCTGTTAAATTTCTCACCTCTTTAGAATTTTTCTCACAAAGTTTGCGAAAATTAAAAACGCCTGATTAATAAGAATTTTATATTTTAAAAATCTATCTTTGGAGTTTTGATAATTTGACTATCTGAAATTTTTTCCCCTATATCGAGGAACCAACAATAAATGCTTTTTTGTAAAAAAAATTAACTTCTTCCCAAGCCATATTAAAACATTTTAAAGCAATAACATACAAAAACATCTTAAACTAATCCTATTTGATAATTTAGATTAATTTGATTTTTTTTATTCTACTAAATTGTATCATTTTGATTGCGATTCATTTCATAAAAAAATACTTACTTGTAAATAAAGTTGTTATCTATAAAATCCTAATATATAGAAAAATAATAAAAATATGTAGTATTAAATAAGAATAAGGATGTTTGTTTTAGACAAATATCATTTATTTTCACAAACAAACACTCATATTAAAACTTTCTAACCAAACCTCGTTTACTTTCCATTCTCCTATTGGACGGCTTCAAGTGACGAGCAAACGTTGTTATTGGCTGAAGCCTTTCAATCTCTCCTCTCATTGGCTATTAATTCCCGCCGCTCTTGCAATGATAGCCAATCAGAGGCCAGAATTTAGTAACGGTTTTCACAGATTTTTCACCATGAAAATGGTGGATTTTGTGTGTGTAAATAGAAAAAGGAAATGGCTCCGCGCAATATGGGGGAAAGCAATTTGTTATTTTTGAAAAAATAAATGGTTTTCTCGCATGTTTGTTGATGAACCATTAAATCGATACGCTCAGCCCAAAACCCCGTTTTTGGTCATCAAGTAAACATTAGTTCTATACAAATCATAAAAAATCATTTCATATACTAAAAAGCGTAAAGCAAAGAGGGAAGGAGAAAGTACTATTGAGAATATATTGTAATCAAGACATGGATACCGGGATTCTGGATTTGGTAGCTAGTAGTCATCAGATGGAGGAAGGGGCTGTAAGTTTTCTACAGTTGTGTGTGAAGGGGGGAGGTTAGTTTCAATGCCCCTCTAAATCAAGATTTTTTACCCACTTAAGGTTTCAGACTTTTGGTAAATCCCTTTGTTCATCACTAGGCAGGTTTTATGCCATTTTAAGAGATGAAAAGGCATATTATTATATATTTTCTAGTGAAGTTAGATAATTTTTTTAAAAGTCCCCATCCCTGTTTAAAAAGGGGTTACATTATATTACATATTTTTTGATAGTTTATAAAACAGACATATGTTGTAGCTTTGTTAAAATTAACCCCTATTGACACAGCTAATAAAATTATAGCAATTGTATTATTATTCATTTTCCTATTTTCTACATTTAAAAAGAGTTTTATTTTCAGAACCTGATGTATCAGCTGGAATCAATTAAATAAATAATTAGTTATGTCTATCTTATTAGGTTTACCTTTGTATAAATACAATCCAAAATTAAGTCAGAACTAACATACAGGCTATAATTGTAATAAAGCCCATAGGAGTTAAAGGACAATTGCAGTTAAAATAATTCATATATATTTTTTAGTGGCGAAGCTACTTTATAATTCACTTTTCTGTTCTTCAGTCAGTTCGTAAAACTACGAGATAAATGTGATTTTCTCGGCTCCTTTTTAAGATAGACGCCTGAAATTTTGATGTGATGTTTCCTATGATATATGCACATCTAGTCCTTCTGACTGTCCTTAAAAGACATAGATCTTTGTTAGAGACAGATTTTGACAACTTTAAAGCAACAAAATTCCCCAATCATATTTCTGAGAACAAAAAAGTAGCAGGGTTAAGGTTGAAAATAAATATATCGAGTTTACTCCAACATTAGACTATTTAAACATAGAATGATCATGTAGATTTTTTCTGTTATTGAATTTAAAAAGTAAAAATACTGTTATGGGAAGGGTATTTTTTGCAAGGTTGATTTATCTTGGGATGGTGGAGGTACTCTCCCACAAAAATTGATATAAATCCTCTCTGGACCCCAAGGAAGCTGTATGTACAGCGGTTAACTAAACCCTTCGCTATAGACAAACATCCTGATACTTTTAAATATGGAATTTTGGTCATCAAGGTTAGGAGCCATGTATCCTTAAAAGTACATAAAATTCCCTGCCTTCCCTAAAAAGCGAATTAGAGGTTTGAGAGATCATTTGCTACATACAGACACAGCTAAAAAAATTATATTAGGTTCAATGACACAACATTTAAGGTAGGCAACTCTAAAATTATCTCTAGTATATGATTGACATTTGCCAAAAAGCTTTGTGGTAAAATGTGGACTAGAGGGGGGGGGGGAGGGAGAAACACGTTTTCAAAAGAGCAAAAGTTAACAGAGGCACAGAAATAGTTTAATGCAAGATAAAAAAATTCTCAAAATGAAATTTAGTTAGTTAATAAGTATGTAGTTGCTAGTAAAAAGATATATGTATATATATATATATTATAAATTAGCAACAGCCACTTTTAGATTTATTGCTAAAAAGTTAATGTATACCATTGAAACGAATGTTCCTTTTTATCCAAGTGATCAATCCCTAATCCCTGTTGAAGAGGGGGGAGGGGAGTAGGGGGTTCATGTGCAAGAATGCGTATGACAGCAAAACTGAAATCGAGAACATTTATATCTAGTTGAGCTTAACATTATACATTATATATATTTATACTTATAAAGAAGAAATTTTACATAAAACATTTCACTTATGAAGTTGTAACGTATATTCATGTTTGTTACTTTATATCCCTTTCCAGAGGGGCTTAGGGGTTCCCACCCCCTTATTTTTGTTTAGAGAGAATTTTTTTTAAATTAACCTTTTCTAAGAGTTGTTGAACGATTGTTGATGCAGTCGTTTACAAGATCTTAACGAATATACATACAGACAGACAATCAGATAATATGTAAGCCATGACTTGTATTTAATGCGATAGATATGTGGTCATAGAACATATGTGAATATTATAACAAGGAAATAATTGTCGTCAAGGTTGCTAACATGAATATTATCTATTAGTCAGTTCGTTCGTCCGGTTTGAGTGAAGGGGGTATATATGGGGATCATTATTTTAGCCAGCTACATGTTTCATTTTATTAGAGTACATAATAATCTGGTGTAAGATCCAAGTAATCCTTTAATAGTTATTTCTCGCATCGTATTATAAATAGCTTTCCGCGGATATAGAATGTACAACTTTAAGATTAAAACCAGTTTTTTAGCCCAGAGGTGCCGATGCTAGAAATAGTTTTTTCGTATGGATGAGAACTGGTTCCTATCCACCGGTTTCGAATGAATACGAGAATAGTTATTTCTCGCATCGTATTATAAACGGCTTTCCGCGGATATAGAACGTACAATTATGAGATTAAAACTAGTTTTTTTAGCCCCGAGGTGACGAAGTTGAGTGTTCAAACGTTTCAAACACTAATTGTAATCTACACAAGGGGTATTTTTTTGTATCATCATTAGGGATGTACATCAATTTATCGGCCATTGTCTTATCCCTGTAAATCCCTGGGGAAATCCCTTAAAAATCCCATTAACATAAATGATCAAGACATCAATATCAATGTTTCAAAAGTTTCCATAATTTTGTATTTAGCATTAATTAGCAGGGAGATAAAGGAATAGGACAATGGCCGATAAATCGACATACATCCCCAATGATGATACATAAAATTACCCTTTCTATAGATTACAATAAGTGGTTGAAACGTTTGGACCCCCAACTTAATAAACCAACCAATCAAAATTCGATTACAGTCCTTGAAGTTTTTAAGCCAACGAAAAGAAAACTTAATTATAAAACTTCGGGGACTAGTGTAATAAACAGCCCAGTGTCCCCTCCCTCCCTGATTAATTAGCGTAGTTTAAACAAAGAATCAGAGAGGTGAGATTTTTAACAGTTGCGGATTTGAAAATTTCAGAGGGGTTAACATTTTCATTTTCTTATTCGTTAACAACACAAATTTAGGGATTTTAATGAATTTTGATTGGTTGGTTCATTAATTTGAATGTCCAAACGTTTCAACCACTAATATCAATGCACAGAAGAAGTTATTTTGTGTATCATCATTCGGGAGGGTCTAGGGAGGGGATGGGGTAATGTATAATACTTTTTAAAAAGTTACATTCAAATCCGCAACTGTTTAAGACGTAGGGAAAAATAGAAAGAAGTTGGGGCCTTGAAAGGAAATATAAAAAAAGGGGGGGGGGGGAAGAAGGTACTTGTCAATCAAATTTAAAGAGTTACCCCAAAAATGCTAAAAATGTGGTAAAATATTTTTTGCGAAATCAAACTTAGATTTTCATATTATTATTGGACTCTTAAAAGTCATGTAAATTCTTAACAAAATCATTACAGATAAAGCAAATAACACATCATTTAGAATGTATAGTAAGCAAAAAGGAGACTTTGAAAAAACTTTTGAAAAACTAGAAAAGAGAAATCTATGGATAAGGCATTTGATGAAAATTCAATCTTTTCTCCAGTTGAGAAATACTGCCTTTTATACCAGATAAAAATTAGGATTATTATGTAGTAGATTAATCTACCTGTCAATTTAAAAAACTTATTAGCTATAGCAATTTATATTCCTTGTTTATTTTTGTATCAACACTCTGCTAAGCGTATAAGGTTCCACATATGAATGTCTAGCTGTCTAGTTTTATCAGGGCTCGCCAGCCGTGCCTCAGCCGCACATAAGCCTTAAATTTGGACCTACTTGTACGCAAAACTTAATTTTGGAAAAGATAAATTTAGGAACAGGTTAGACAACCAGCTTATTTGTCACAGTATTACGATTTCGCTTATTCTTACACGCGGCTGACGCGCAGCTGCCGAGCCCTGAATTTTATACAAAGCAAAAACAAGATAATGTTTTAGTAGAGCAGCTTCTCTATAACCTGGGTATATAGTCTAAAATAGCTTTCTAATCACAACAAGTAAACTTATACATACCTATATCCCTGAAATTAAAATTAAGGAAATTATAACCACATGTGAACATATACATACCTATATCCCTGAAATCAGAATTAAGGAAATTATAACCACATGTGAACATATACATACCTATATCCCTGAAATTAAAATTAAGGAAATTATAACCACATGTGAACATATACATACCTATATCCCTGAAATCAGAATTAAGGAAATTATAACCACATGTGAACATATACATACCTATATCCCTGAAATTAAAATTAAGGAAATTATAACCACATGTGAACATATACATACCTATATCCCTGAAATCAAAATTAAGGAAATTATAACCACATGTGAACATATACATACCTATATCCCTGAAATCAAAATTAAGGAAATTATAACCACATGTGAACATATACATACCTATATCCCTGAAATTATAACCACATGTGAACATATACATACCTATATCCCTGAAATCAAAATTAAGGAAATTATAACCACATGTGAACTGAACATATACATACCTATATCCCTGAAATCAAAATTAAGGAAATTATAACCACATGTGAACATATACATACCTATATTCCTGAAATCAAAATTAAGGATATATAACCACATGTGAACATATACATACCTATATTCCTGAAATCAAAATTAAGGAATTATAACCACATGTGAACATATACATACCTATATCCCTGAAATCAAAATTAAGGAATTATAACCACATGTGAACATATACAAACCTATATCCCTGAAATCAAAATTAAGGAAATTATAACCACATGTGAACATATACATACCTATATCCCTGAAATCAAAATTAAGGAAATTATAACCACATGTGAACTGAACATATACATACCTATATCCCTGAAATCAAAATTAAGGAAATTATAACCACATGTGAACATACACATACCTATATCCCTGGAATCAAAATTAAGGAAATTATAACCACATGTGAGCATATACATACCTATATCCCTGAAATTATAACCACATGTGAACATATACATACCTATATCCCTGAAATCAAAATTAAGGAAATTATAACCACATGTGAGCATATACATACCTATATCCCTGAAATTATAACCACATGTGAACATATACATACCTATATCCCTGAAATCAAAATTAAGGAAATTATAACCACATGTGAACATATACATACCTATATCCCTGAAATCAAAATTAAGGAAATTATAACCACATGTGAACTGAACATATACATACCTATATCCCTGAAATCAAAATTAAGGAAATTATAACCACATGTGAACATATACATACCTATATCCCTGAAATCAAAATTGAAGAAATTATAACCACATGTGAACATATACATACCTATATCACTGAAATCAAAATTAAGGAAATTATAACCACATGTGAACTGAACATATACATACCTATATCCCTGAAATCAAAAAAAAGGAAATTATAACCACATGTGAACTGAACATATACATACCTATATCCCTGAAATCAAAATTAAGGAAATTATAACCACATGTGAACATATACATACCTATATCCCTGAAATTATAACCACATGTGAACATATACATACCTATATCCCTGAAATCAAAATTAAGGAAATTATAACCACATGTGAACTGAACATATACATACCTATATCCCTGAAATCAAAATTAAGGAAATTATAACCACATGTGAACATATACATACCTATATTCCTGAAATCAAAATTAAGGATATATAACCACATGTGAACATATACATACCTATATTCCTGAAATCAAAATTAAGGAATTATAACCACATGTGAACATATACATACCTATATCCCTGGAATCAAAATTAAGGAAATTATAACCACATGTGAACATATACATACCTATATTCCTGAAATCAAAATTAAGGAATTATAACCACATGTGAACATATTATACATACCTATATCCTTGAAATCAAAATTAAGGAAATTATAACCACATGTGAACATATACATACCTATATTCCTGAAATCAAAATTAAGGAAATTATAACCACATGTGAACATAACATCAAGATATATTCAACATAGCAAATAAAAATATGTTCATGCAAATTGGCAAAATAAAAATTAGAATAATCAAACTTTTTGTGTAGATTTCTTTGGCCAATTTTGAATTTATTATGTAAAATTTTTTAAAGCGAAGCATTTCAATAAATAGGGTCGGCCCCTCCGTAGTCAAGATAGGTTAGCTCTTCTCATTAATTTAGACTTGTAAGCATGGTCCCATCGATATCAAACTTGATTACATGATTATTTCTATAACAGCTAGGTACGATTTAGAAAGCGTAGCAACTCTATAATCGTTACCAAATAGTCTCTACGTCTATTTAAAACATATTTTTTTCCTTTTTAACAACAATTTTTATGTGATATAATCAAGTCCTAAAATGTAAGTTTGTCCTTATCCTGTATTTAATAAGTTTTGCAACTTATTTACTTACAATTTTGTTTAGACCTATACAATTAGTTAATATGATTACCTAATTGTATGAACACAATTCAAGACATGTCACATATGACAATGCAATGCTAAGGTCACGGAGGATGCAACCCCCCCATTTTTAGGAAATTTTAGAGGGGGGGGGGGGGGGAAGGGAAATAATTATTTGAATAAATTTAAAGGAGGGGAAATAAATCCTTATATTAAAGTAACAGGATGTCTATCTTATCTTTGTGTCTGTATATACCAAAGGATCTTGCTAACCGCTGGACTGTTATGGTTCTCCCTTGCAGTGAAGCTTCTTATAAGTCCTGGAAAAATTTTGAAATATTGAATGGTGGAAGGGTACATAGACGTACAAGGGGGGGGGGGGGGGGGGGGTAATGGGGCGGCACCCCCAAAATTTTTTCATTTTACCCTCCCCCCCCCATTTAAAAAAAAAAAGCTTGGACGCCCCTGGAAGGGTACCTCCACCCTCCTAAGAGAAATCATTCTCGGCTTCTATGTAAGATACCCCTTTTCAAAGAGCATACAATATAGAACCCGCTTTTGCGGCCATGCAATCAAATACATAAAGATATTTTTTCTTAGGTTCCGGGATTTTTCTCTCTCCATTTGTCATGTCCTTCTTTCGCTTTCTTTTTCTCTTTTTTGGATCATTTCCACAATAGCTTTTAATAGGTAAATGTTAATGATTGCCCCGGAGGGTTAGGAAATTGGCCTTGCAAGGTCAGAACCCCCAGGAGGTGCTAGAAATAGAAGAAAAGCAACTATGAAAATACGACGAAACCCGCTACTTCGCTTTCTTTCCATGATCCAACATTTTTTCTATAATTAACATTGTCCGTTTGTTAATCTTTGATTTCTTTTGTGGTTTGCTACTTATGGATGTTATTATCCTTGTCAGGGAGAGAAGGGACATTGGGCTGTTTATTCCACTAGTCCCCAAAGTTTTGTAGTAACGTTTTCTTATTAGATAACTTTGAGGACTTTTATTGAATTTCAATTGGTTGGTTCTTTAAGTTGAGTGTTCAAACGTTTCAACTACTAATGGTAATCTACTGAAGTGGCAATTTTGTGTATCATCAGTGGCCATTGTCTTATCCCTATAGATCCCTGCCTCCTTCTGTATGGTTTGAAAGTGTGAAATTATAGGTTATACAGTATAGCCGTGATTTTACAGTTAGCATTTTTTTATCAGGGCAGTAAGGTATATGTCATTAGTTTTAAGGTAAACCTGTGGCGCTGCACGTAGAGCATCCGCTCGTTGTCAGGAAGATGATAGGTATGGAATTTAGGCCTGACAATACGTCATAACTAAAGACGATAAAACTGGTTCATACTGCTACTATGTCAGGTTCGTGACATTAAACGTTAGAGTGGGGGGAATGCATTGGCCCAAAAAACAGGCGCAAGTCATGAATTTGCACAGTTAGGGCTTATCAGACAACTGTCGTGCAATCAAAAATTTAGTTGTCTGATGGGTGTTACTTAACCTAATAACCCGGGTGTTTGGATAGAAAAGAAGAAATTTTGCTCTCCTTAGTCATTCTGGGTTGTTGGACCTGGCGTTTGAGTGTCATGGACAGCATCCCCGCCCGTATGAGGTAAATTATATGTCATTAAATTATTAGTAAACCTATACTACAAGTAGTACATAAGCAAAAGAGGTATTATTAATCACTCCCTAGAAAAGTCAGATAGCCCCAACCCCTACTCCCTTATACACGCCAATAAAGGTTTCTTGGTAGGAGGGGCGAAAAGAAAAAAATTGCACACCTTTAAGTAAGGTAAGTCAAAAATGCTGTATTCGCAGGCATTATGTCCAACCCAAATAAACAAACTGATTAAAGAGTATTACTATTAAAAAAAACTTTACATCTAACTAAAACAAGTTTTTCTTTAAAACTATTTTCTTTATATCCGTGCAATACTAATAATAATGTAATCGAGTTTATACTATTTCATTTCACCGCAAAAATATTGATTCCGTTTCGCTGGCCTAGTTTTAACTTGCGTTAGTAGAAGCAAAGCAAATCTACAATTCATATCTTTTAAAGTTTTTAAAAGCGAAGCTTTTCTATAATTAGGGTCGGTCGGATAGCTTTTTTTCAACCAGGTCAGAATTGTCCTATCGATTCTAAACTTTGCATGATGATTCCTGTAGTTAGGTACAATTTAGAAAGCGTAGCAACTCTATAATCATTACAAGAATGTCCGTACGTATATTTTAAACATGTTGATTTTTTCGATAAATAACTACTCCTAAAGAAGGTGTATTAACTTTTTTGCTTTTTATTTAAGATAGCTAGCCGGTGCCTTTAGTAAGTAGTAGATGTAAAATTTTTCATAGAATTCAGATATGTAATCGGTTTTTTTTTTGTAGACCTCTTATTTTTTAAGGTACTAAAACGCAAGAAAATAAAAGAAGAAAATGGCCAGTATGAACAAAAATAGTAAGATCTTTAATTTGACACCTTACTTTTAAAATTCTGTTAAGTAATTATTGAAAAAATCTATTTTTTTAACCTCGGTTTAATAAAAACTTTATACCTAAATATTTTCTCAAACAGACATAAAAAATATGGGTTCATATATACCTTAGAATCAGAAAAATATTACGAATCTATTCTAAGCAAAATTGAAAAAGTTTTATAAAACTATAATAAAAAAAATAAGTTTATTTTAAGAATCATAATTTTCGGCTTTAAAGGGTTGACTTGAACAAAATCTGAACAAAACCTAAACAAATGTACATACACTGTAACAGTTATTTTTTAAACACAAGAAACAATAATGCATTTTTAACTGCATTGTTTTGAAGTTTACAGACTGAAGCATACTTGTTCATAATTTTTCATTCTTTACATGTTTTGTAAGTATCACTATTTTTATTGTAGTATCTATTGTATATATTGTTTGAACATTATCCTTTTTTTTGTCAATTCTATTGGTTAAGTTTTGAGGTGAAGCTTCTTGATTCGTCAATTTTAGAGATTTTTGATTGGCTAGTTTAATAGTTACAATTAAGTGTTGCCTGTAAAAATATAATATTTTTAGGCCATTTTTATTTTTTTAAGTTTTTACTTTTTTTCAATTTTGCTTAGAATGGATTCGTAATATTTTTCTGATTTTAAAGGTATATATGAACCCATGTTTTTATGTCTGTTGAGAAAATATAAAGGTTTAAAGTTTTTATTAAACCGAGGTTAAAAAAATAGATTTTTTCAATAATTACTCAACAGAATTTTAAAAGTAAGGTGTCAAATTAAAGATCTTACTATTTTTTGTTTATACTGGCCATTTTCTTCTATTATTGTGTTGCGTTTTAGTACCTTAAAACCAACTTAATTATTTTTTTAAAAACTTAAATTACTTAAAAAATAAGAGGTCTATAAAAAAACCAATTGCATATCTGAATTCTATGAAAAATTTTACATCTACTACTTACTAAAAGCACCGGCTAGCTATCTTAAATAAAAAGCAAAAAAGTTAATACACCTTCTTTAAAACAAAGGATGATATTCAATGAGCGAAGCATTTCAACAATCATTTCCCAAAAATCCAATATATCAATTTGTACCAAATTGTGTACGTCTATTAACAATCTGACCCTTTTTCTAATCTTAAGATCTTTCTTTTGGCCTATGAATTGTCATATTAAGTAGACTTCCCAGGACTAATGTAAAGCTTCCATAAAATGAAGAACTCAATCTGTTCAGTAGTTATTGAAATCATTAGCTCCAGAAAACTTTTTAAATATTGACATTAAAAATTTGCCAAATAAGTTAAAAGCCTTCCCAGGACCTATGAGAAGCTATCCTATAAAGGAGAACCATATCGGTTCAGCGGTTAGCGAAAACCTTCAGTACACACCAGGGAAAAGGGAATGTGATTCTGACAAACAATTCTAAGTGAAAATTTCCCCTAAACCTTCTTCCCTTTTTTCCTCTTCTTACCTGCTTCCCTTTTAGTTACACCAAAAAAGTTTTACTCCAACAAAAAATTTAATTTTTGACAATTTCAAATGAAATTAATTAGCTGAATAGCAGCCCATATTTTTAAAGTTCTCGCTAATCATGCACTACTTTAGTTTTCCATTTAGGAAAGTTTATTAAAGTTCCAGGAATAGTTTAAGGCTATTTTTTATTTCAGGCGGGGGGAAGGGGTAACAGTACTTGACAAGGAACTTTCTGTGAAAGCGCCTTTTAGCCTGATACAAAACTTTAATATTACATTTTATTAGGTCTTTGGGAACCATCCTTAACAGTTGTTTAATCGTCTAGAAAGAATTTAATTCGACGTTTTAATCAATTTTGGTTTCAAATTTCCTGTGTGTTTTTTTGCTTTACAAATAAAATGTATGCACTGCACATGCAGGAACTTATTAGATGCGCAGCTTCTATAAATTTAGGGTCATTGGGAGAAAGGACCCTAAGCGCATCATAGACAATTTTCGGGAATAGTCCCTTTCGTAACATCGCCCCATAAGGAGCGATTCGTCGTATTTTTAAAATGGCTTTTTATAGGTTAGGTGATTGCCCCACCGGGTTAGGCAATTGGCTTCGGAGGGTTAGAGCCCCCCGCAGGGGCTAGAAATAGGAGAATAGCTACTGTGAAAAATACGAAGAATCGCTAATAGCTCTAATCTAACAAGTGGGTATTTTTGTTTATCACGTTAAAATAGTCAATTTATCACCTTATTTACTAAGTATATTTGCGATTACTTTTATTTAATGAAATCTTCCAACTTTAAACATTTACAAAACAGCCTGCTTTATTGCATCAAGATCCATGACAGATCTATATAGGAAATAAACGTCTATAAATGAGCTCGAGTCTTCCAATGGTAAAGTGTTTAAAACTCATAGTGCTCCAATAATCCTCATTAAACTCTCATTGACCAAAGCGATAAGACCTTTATTCTATTTGTTTAACGAATGAATTAAGTTTTTCACTTCATGTAGATATTTGAATTACATTGAAGTATTTAATCCTTATTTCATAAATAAAAAATATACGTTCATAATAGAGTAAATCTAAGAAAACTCTATTTTAAAAGAATTCGATTGTGGCGACACTTCCTTTGTGTTAAAATATTAAAACTAAAATTATAATCATATTAACCCTTTGGTGATGGTAATGTGAAAAAAAATATAATTGAAAAAATCTTTTTAAAATCATTTAAATTAATAAATATTTACTTCTTTCTTTTAGATAGTAATGGCGGGGGAGGAAAATTTATTTATTGAAAAATAGATAAATAGATAAGTACTTATAGAAAACTAGCCAATAGCGATATAGTTATACAGTTAGGGAGTTGAATCCATTTTTATAGAAGCAGAAATATAATCTATGATTATGGTTTGGACCCTCTAAAACTGTCATCTACCCTTCTACTTTCCCCTCTCTTGGTGAAGATATCTTCAACGCCGATACGATTTTTGAAATATAAGATTCCACTTTTGTCTCTCTTGTTGAAGATATCTTCACCAAGAGAGGCAAAAGTGGAATCTTAAATTTCAAAAATCGTATCGGCGTTGATATCTTCATTAAGAGAGGGGAAAGTGGAATCTTAAATTTCAAAAATCGTATCGGCGTTGAAGATATCTTCACCAAGAGAAGGGAAAGTAGAATCTTACATTTCAAAAATCGTATCGGCGTTGAAGATATCTTCACCAAGAGAGGGGAGAGTGGAAAGGTAGATTACAGTTTTATAGGGTCCAAACCATAATCATAGATTATATTTCTGCTTTTATAAAAATGGATTCAACTCCCTAACTGTTATATTGAGCCAACTCTAGTCTATTTATATTCCTGAGAGCTTGTTTTGGTTATATTACATATTCTGTGAAAGGTTTCGAGACTTTTTTTTCGATAAAGGATTTTTTTTTACTTTTAACTAGATCGAGTTTGAATATGCTTTGCTTTTATCTACATTGCATAGGCCATGTTCTTAAAATGATAAAGCGAAGGTTTTCTATAATCAAGGTAAGTGCTTTAGGATTAGCTCTTTTAATTTATTCATGTTAAAATATCCATATAAATTTAAACTTTAAATACCTGCAACAGTTGGATACGATTGGATTTTATGAGCAAAGATTCATAGTACAATATCCGTTCAGAATATTTTATTTATGCAATTTATCAACAAATTTCAATACAATTGTGTACATGTTTGTTTGTTCCACCGTTTGAATTAAGAGCTTTAGTGGATATTTTCATCCTTGTTTTATATAGTTCCATTAAATGATTCAATTATTATCATTTCAGGGGTGTATATTTTGAAATTAGACCCGGCTGAGGGGGGGGGGGGGGAATAAATAAATATGTGGTTGGGGGGAAAAGATGTAAAAATTAAGAGGACTGAAAGCATTGTTTTCTATTTTTCTCCCCTCTTTGGTGAAAAAAAAAAAAAAAAATATGTGAAAGGGGGCATAATATGAATAAAATAAAGAGTTCTGAAAATATATTTCTTTTTTATCCCCTTCCTAGTTGGAAAAAACTAGGAGGGGAAAAAAATATAAAAAATTGCAGCAGGGGAAAAAGAATGAATCTTGTGCAGAATATACATCCCTGTATCATTTCAAAGAAAAGTTTTCTGCATTGTAAATGTATATTTCACAGTATTTTAATATTTATAATATTATAATAATTATAATCATAGTTTATAGCAAGACTTAGCTTTTTTTCATAGAACATAAATTACAGAAGTGGGTCCTAAGAAAATATGTTATCGGAGAATCGGCAATAGGATCTGATATTTAAACAAATTATTGTAATAATAGTTATTTACCGCATCGTATTATTGACAGCTTTCCGCAGAAAATAAGATGAAAAGTTTTAGTATTAACTTTGGTTTAGTTGACCCCGAGGGGCCCAATAATTCTATGATTTTTCATTTTACAATTCATGGAAAATTGTCTACATTAGGATACACGATATTTCAGTATGGCTGAGAACGGAAAAATGGTCCAAAAAATAAAACTAAAAATCTTCAAAATTAATACCTACTTATCTCAGGATAACTACGCTTATTTGATATTTAATTAATTTGAAGATTCTCTGATCCTGTCGCCGTTGCTCTGGTGATATTTTTTTAGGACACACCTTGGATATTTCTTCTTGGTTAAACAATATTACAGTCATAAAAGGACAGCCCCCAAAATAAGTTGAAATTGCGAGATATTTTTTTCTCTCTCAAATTAATTCATTTATTGGTTACCACGTTAATTTTTTTCAAGAATTTAAATCACTGTCTTATTTCATGGCTTAAATGGTTTAATGAAATTATTTAGTAAATATTGATATACATAGTTTGATATTCTTAAGCTGAATTTATACAAAATTAGGTTTTGTGTTCTGAATGGAATTAAAATAAAATCATGTAAGCTTTGAAAAAGAAATTATAGAACAGAGGCATTCAAATTATTTGCAGGTTCTACCATTTAGTTTTCAAAATTCATTTATATTTTGTGTTTAATATATATGGCAAACAAATATGGTTAACTGATTTTCTATTTCATTGACAAGAATTTTTATAATTGACTAAACAAAATTATAATTTTAGAACCTTTTCATGGATTCATTAAAATATCTTGATATGATATTGAATTTATGAAATATTATTTTCATTCGTATAAATAAAAAGAACCTAATCATAAAATTACTGAAATGGAATGGTACAATGAAAAAAAAATCCAGTATAAAAACAAATAATAACAGAAGAAAGGGTAAAAAAGCTACTCTAAAATAAGGTAAAACCGTATTTACGTAAAGATGGCATAAAACATGTCCAAAATTAATCATCAAATAACTAATATTATGTAAAAAATGATGTTTACATTCACCAGAAGTATGTAGTAATAGAAATTATGTGTTATTTATGTAATAACTTAAAAAAATATAAAAAAAATCTTCGAAATTATTAAAAAATCTTTGAATGTTTTGAACAAAATCGTACCTAATGTTTTTATTTGTAGTTAAATGGCAAGTAGTTTCAATGGGGTACAACTTGTATAGAAAGTAAAAAAACTACCTAAGGCTAACAAAAATCAGGGGGCATAAAATGAACAAAATGGATAATATAAATAAAAAGATATATATGAACCTTATTTCATTAATAAGAATACTTTTAAAATATTTCTTTAAAAAAATACTTTAAATTCAAATAAAATGCAAAAAAATATGTGACTAGAAGTCAAAATATTAACAAAAACACCGGATTTATATCTTTAAGGTAATTAAAATATATAATCTTTAATCTTAAGTATTTCAATTTTTTGTTTAAGTAATGTCTTATTTCTTAGTTACAACTTAATCTAAAATAAACAAAAAAAATGAAGGTAAAAAATTTTTTTAATTTAAATAGAAAATGCTTAATTTTCAATTGACCTTAACATTTCTTCTATATTAAAAACAATATTACTCAAAAAAACCTTTTAATAATTGAATTTTATCACTTTCAAATGGCAGCAGACTTGAAATGAAAAGCTGGCTATTTTATTTAATAAATTTTAACTATCACTACTACAAAGTCAGTTTTTTTAATATTGGATTGTTCTGTACTTTAAATATATTAATTTTTTTTGTAGGTAAAAACATTTTTTTCTTCAATTTGCTGACTGTTTCAAATGAGAAAAAATTGAGGCCTCAATTTAAAAATTGGCGGGGAAATTTCTGATAACATTATAATTTGTACAATATTTGTATGAAGACAGAGAGATAGAAAATGGGGGAAGGGTTGATGATGAAAGGCTGTGTTTGAATTTCTACGGCGGCCAGCAGGACGTGAACTACAACTGCATAGCCTCGTGTCCCGCCAATATGTACAGGTTGACACCGCCCACTATCGAATCTGATTCAATGCTGGCCAGAGCACCGCCGCTGGATGAGGCGGATGCACCGCCCGAAGCAGCGGCTGCAGAGCCGTTACCGTTGGCCGCAGAGAATTGGTTGGTGTCCGGAGGTTCAGCCGGGCTAGACTGGACTGTGATTATCCTGAAAGTTTTAAAATTAGTCATTAACAGATATGAAAATAGCTGTGGCATACACCAAACGAACATGAAGCATATGAGCATTGCATTGTCTATTAAATTGTAATAAAAAAGCAGATGGAATCTTTTGACAAAATCATTTTAAAATTATTTTAAAACATGCAATTGAAATATTTTAAATTTTATTTAAACCATATAAAAAATATCATTATGTAGAAAAAAGGGAAAAAATTTCCAGTATCGCTTCGAAACCGATTATTATCCACTGGATTGGAACCTGTTCCAAGCCATACTAGAGAGTCATGTATAGCATTGTATTACAGACTTTTCACGGATATTAAAGTAAAAATTTTAAAGTTAATACCAGTTTTGTTAGCCGGGCCATCAACCCCTCGTAACTAACAAAACTGGTTTAAACATATAATCTTACATTTTAATATCCGCGGAAAGCTATCTACAATACTATACGATAAATAATAATTAATGAAAATTAAATGAAAATCGAAAAGAAATGATCCATGCTTCTGTAAAATAAATCTAATGTAAAAGATGAAAAATGTACAACGATAATATTCATTAACAAAGCAACCAAATGAACATAAAACATGCAAAATAATTTTGAGCTATGTCTTGAAACAACGGTCACAAAATATTGAACTGAAAATAAGAAGCATTAAAAAAAAAATAATAATAATACAACATCCATCCATAATACACAACCTTTATTTCTTGAAAGCTTTGCAGAAAATTATGGAGTGAGAGACAGACCTTCTGCTTCCCGCGCTTTTTTCAAAAATTTGGCAAGAGAGTAAACGCGCAACTAGCAAAAATGCCGCGCTTTGTAATGAAGAAAGGAGTAAAGCGCGGGAAAGATCCATTCAAACTCGTTGTTTGCCGTGAAGTAAAAATGCGCCTCACAAAAATGACTTTAGAAGCCAAGATTGTAGCTTTTGATTTATTTTTAATCCACGGGCAAATTTTGGCAGTATGAATTAAGGGTACTAGAAGGTGCTCTCATGACCGGCCAAAACATAGATGTTTGTGCCAGTTTCACTGGAAGTTTTGGCGGCTGGCCGGCTGGTAACTGCTACCACTCTGTTCAGGTGAACGCACAAAAGCAAACAAAATCGTGTTAGTTAAGGTTAATTTTCAATCAATGAGTGCAAGCTGAAAGGAGAAGAAAAATAATTTTGAAAAACATATTAAGAACTTTGGACAGAAAACTATTTTTCTTCTACCTTGTTGCATATCACTCTAATGTTAGTTTAGTCAGAGTTATTATTAACATAATTAATTTTATTCAAAAACACAATCAAACAAAGTTAATGCCAACAAACTCCCAATTAAGTTAACACACAGTTTTCAAAAAACGGGCTATTGGTGTGCATTATTGAATTACAAATTTACTTAAGTTAAAAATAATCGCCCCTCAAAAAGTTCTGAAAACGAGTTCAAAGAACTGGTGGTTCCACCGTTGTTTTATTAAGCTTCCAATTATACTCCGCCAAAGCAACTGCCTAGGAAAATCTCGTTGCTGTACTCTTATTTAGGCTGGGAACCTTTAAGTTACTTCCTAACAGTTATTTTACCTTCCCCACGTTAAAACGTAAGGACACCTCTTGTGGAGGTGAAGCAAGCAAAGCAGCAGAAGCTTACCTATCCGAGCCAACTAGTTTGAATATTCTTGTTCTGTCCTGAATCTCTTGTGTAACCTCGTTGCTTTTGAAACTTCTGCCCTGCATACCATGCTTGTGGAAGGCTAGCACACTGTCGGTCAAGCATACTAAAAGACAGATATTAATATTATAGAAAAGCTGCGTGAACTAGATGAAATCCAATATAAAAGTAGCAAATGTATTGCCTTCAGAATCAGAATTAGAATTAAAATTAGCTAAGGTATCATTTTGTATAAAGAATTCAAATTGTAGCAATAAAGAGCTCTTTAAAACTTAGGCTTAATAGTTACTTCAAAATTTGAAAATTACTTCTTTACTTTGTTATGATTGTACTTTTAAAGTAATTACCTAGTGACCTAATGTCTTTGAAAGACAAAAGAACTATTCCAATTAAATAGGTATCTTGCTTTAATTTCATCCCATTATGTATACTAGTATAGTGATTTTTCTTGTCTATTTATTACTACTAAACTGAATCTTTACATATGTCCCAGGATGGTTTATGGCTATTATTCTACCCACTTCTTATACAAATCCCCTAGAGGGTAATAGTGCAGCCAGTATAATTCAAAATATTTACCTATACAGTTGATACTGAAATCAAAGTGTAGTTCTGAAGCTTGTCTCTTACTTGATTTTAATTTACCCTGCAGATTCACAACTTTTACCATATCTAAAAATGGATTTATTACTACTTGGATCTTACACATGATCATCATGTACTATAATAAAGTGAAACTTGTAGCGGGCTAAAATAACGATTCCTCCTTTACTACATCCCCTCTCCTCCTACTGGATGAACGAACTGACTAATAAATGACAAGGGAAATAGCAACCTAAAGAGACAATTCTCCCTTTTATAATATCTACGTATATTCTACACTACACCCATTTATCTAAACAAATTAAAGTTATAAAGGAATTTCCTTTAAATTAATTTCAAAACACAATTCAGCTGTAACCAACAGATGAATTGATTCAAGAAAAATATTTTGTAATTTCAACTGTTATAATTAATAAGTACTAAGGTAGCCCCTCAAAAACTGCTGAAATCATAAAATATTTTTTTTTATGTAATAGGTAAATTCCCTGGTTATACATATTCCTATTGTTTATGACACATAAAAATGAATGGAAAAAAGCATTTTAAACATTAGGTACGTAACAAAATTGTATTTATTTTTTTCTGAGGCTTATATTGCTTATATTTTTTATAAAAAAACTTCAAAAAAATCATAAAAAAATACTTACTATCATAACAGACTAGAATTGTATCCTTTTCAAGTTGTGTAACTGACACTATGTTCATGAGCTCGTGTCTAACCAAGCATTATCCATTATTTATCAATGTTAAGTGGGCAAAAATATCATTAAATAGAAAAAAAGTTGTTGATAATATAATTTTTTTTTCTTTTAGCTTTTCCACCGGTAAAGTGAAGTTAATATTTTTTTAGTTTTATGATTTTGATATTTGTTTCAGATGGACTCAATTAATTATGAAAGGAATATCATGAAAAAGGTTGCGTGAATAATACATCTTATATTGCGACATTGAATAATAGTTTCCTTGGTATCACAGTTTGAGCCCCGTCCATTTCCTCGAGTTCGTCGCTATGGAACCAGTTACTCGTAGAGTTTAGGTTGATCATGTCAAGCTTTAAACTCCGCCCGTCATAACCACGCCTATAAAATTAAAAGAAACTTTATCATAAATGAAAAAAAAGTATTATAATTTGACAGTAAACCATAACAGAATGAGATAGTAAATGATCTTTGATTAAGATTAAAAAAAAGTAAATGCTCATTGGTCAGGGAAGTTTTCACAAAAAAATTAGACATTTATCTCAAATAGCATACGAGAAAATTAGGTTATCCAGATACATTTTATATAACTTAAATTGGGTGTAAAGTACATTCAGTATGGGAAATTATCAAACATCGTCAAACGCTCTTATTAGGTCTAAAATACACAAATAAAAAATTATAGGTAATATTTATACCCAGGAAGAAATAATGAATTTTGATTGGTTGATTCATTAAGTTGAGTGTCCAAATGTTTCAAACAAATAACTGTAATCTATAGAAGACTAGGGAATTTTTGTATCATCATTAGAGATGTACATCTATTTATCGGGCATTGTCTTATCCCTTTAGATCTCTGATTTCTACCTGACATTGATGCAAACAATAGGATACTCAAGATCCGGCGTTATGATCATCTCAAAGACCCGGGGCTGACTCGCAATGTTGCACTCGAAATGTTTCAACAGCATGAATTTGTTGAGTGGATCATACCATTGCATCAAGAATACACCCCCGGGCACGGCTCCACAAAGATACTGAAATATTAATGTTAAACTTAAGTGGGTAGGCAAAAAATAAACTAAGATGGATGTACTCCTTTTTGAAACCAACAGAAAGGAACTTAGCTATTTAGTGGTAATTTTGTTTGGAGATATCAAGAACCCAAGTTTAATGATACAATTTTCATAAAAAGACACCCCCAGGAAACAGTTGATTTATACACTCATTTATATTTGAAACAAATATATTCTTTCTATATAAATTGGTTTAGGGGACATATTAGCTAAGAGATAGTCAGTTTAAGTCACATATTGAAATTGCTCTGACACAATATCCTTTTAACTGTTAAGACTTTTAAAAACCGTTTGTCAGCCATTTATAGCATAGGATTAGACAATTTTCCACGAATATTATAATAAAAAAATCATAAAATTAGTACCTACCGGTTTTGTAATTTTTCACCTTAATATCTGCGGAAAGCTGTCTTTAAATACGATAAATTATGAAAAAAGACAGAATATTTTCACCTTATAACCGTTGTAAGGATTCCTTCCTACACAACATTTTGTGCATCCCTTTGTATCCGGAACTTTGCTGGTCATACTATACTTCTTAGGCACAAATTTTTCTGGTATCTGAAAAAGATATGTATACCAATTTTATATACAGCATGACCCTCGAAAAAGTATTTTTAAGCATCTGCAGCCCTTATTTCTCAATGAATTATTAAAAAATGCATATGTCCTTGTTCTCTATAGTATTCCACGTAAGTAGATATAAAATATTTTTTTTACCTCCATTAACACCGGAGATTTTTAGTGCTAAAGTTTTGAAAAAGTGACTGAGGAAAAAGTAACTTTTAACATGAAACGACTTTTTTAGCAAAATTAAGCTAGAAATCCTTTTATTTTTGTTACTAGCAGAAACTTTATACAAAAATGAAATAAAAAATTTAGTTTTTGAGTAAAATGCATTTTTTTACACATATTTTTTGAGTCTTTTTAGTTCAATGATATTTTGAAAAACTTACTTATTAGGCAAAATTGTTTAAGATTAAAAAACCAAATAAATCTCTATGAATATAGCAGGAAAATTGTTTTTGTTTCACAATCCTAACTTTAATAACAAAAAAGTTATAAAGAAAATAAAAATAAAACATAATGATTTTTTAGTCTAAAAAGCTTAATTTACCCCTTACTAAATAATTGAGATGTCAGAAAAGTAGGCGGAGCAACTGTCATAATTAATCCTTTTCTATAAATAAGGGTTAATAAATAACCTAAAATTTGCAAATAATCAATTCATTCAGTAGTATTTTTTGCCATTAAAAATTTATATTTTTTGGTGGAATAAAAAAGAAATATTTAGTTAACTTGTTTTTCTTTGTGTCTCATTATTCAATTGCCAGAAAAACATAATATAACCATCCAAAAAATAAGAGAAACAAAAAAAATTCTTTTTCTCAGTCACTTTTTCAAAACTTTAGCTCTAAAAATCTCCGGTGTTAATGGAGGTAAAAAAAATATTTTTATATCTACTTACGTGGAATACTATGGAGAATAAGGACATATGCATTTTTTAATAATTCATTGAGAAATAAGGGCTGCAGATGCTTAAAAATACTTTTTCGAGGGTCATGCTGTAAAAGTAAATGTCTGTCTCTGTGTAAATGCATAAAAATATCAACTTCCCCCCCCCCTCCAAAAAAAGGTTTTTCTTTACTATTTCTTTACAAAACTAAAATTGAAAGTAGTTGGGAGAGTCAACTTCCCAATATCTATCCTCATAAAGTGCCCCTAGAGGCCTGTAATAGTGTAGTCGCGTTGATTATATAATAGAGATAGAATGTCTGTGCAAACTAAATGATCTCGCTAACCATTCTACCGATATTGTCTTTTTCAACAGTATAGTGAAGGCAAATTATAGTTTTAAAATCTATTTTTGAGAGGGTAGCTTTTAAATTCACCCTCCAGAATAAATCTTCCCTCTTTAGTGTTTTAGTTATAAAACAAAAGAGGGTGGACTTACGAAATAGAAAAAAATCATCTTATACATTAATTTAGCAATCTAGACTAGGTATAATTCTTAAAGAAAATTTTGTTACCTTTGTCATTGCATTGACTGAAAGTGTGAATCTATGATTTTGTTTACTATTGGCATGAAGGCCCACCAGGTCGTGACGAAATAAGCTTGGGGTCTTTCCTAAATATAACATCATTGTAATTATTAGATACATTGGGCTTATGATTAAACGGATACCCAAAGTTTTATAAACACATTCTCTTATTCGTAGTCTCCAAACTTTGGGTACTTTTATTTCATAAATGCCGGTTGGACAGTCTAGACGTGTCCAAACTGTCCCACCAATATTCTAATATAAAGATTGGGACTATTTATTAACGCTTATTTAATCATTCATTGTCTTATCTCTTGATCCATTATAGGATAAAATTAGGTATAGGTGTTTAATTCTACTTCTACAAAGTAAAGATTTCTCTTTTATATATCTATTAATATTTTTGGTGAAACATTAAATGCTATTACAAAGTCAAACTGCTACCAACAAGAGAATTAACAATTAACATTGGAATGCAAAATAAATTAAGATGAAAGAACAAATAATAAGCACTAAATAAATTTTAGAATAGACTTTTGTTTGTGATACACCTGAAAGTCAAGTTTTAACTGTTTCTGTATATTTTAACATGTTCTTTAGGGCTTATTTTCATTAACCATTTTAGTATGTATTGTTCTCTTCCTTACAGTTTTATCTTTCGATTTAAACACTATTTTTTCTCAATTCTTTAAAGGCTATTTCAAGATATATGCGTGTAAAGACTAGGGTTGGGCCAGATACCGGATATCCGGCTGATTTATAATGCAAGATATCCGGTATCCGACCGGATATTAAAAATGGCTCGATACCCGGCAAATTATCGGATAGTCTCAATATTCAGTATCCGGTCCGATATTGAAAATGGAAGGATATCAGGCCAAACCGGATATCCGGCCCAACCCTATTTAAGACCATACAAGGTCGTGGCATGGACAAAAGCTTGAAACTAACCTGAAAGTGTCATAAGGACGTCTTTGATTACAAACATCCAGATTGTGCGCCTGATGGTTATCAATATTTCAAAGTTATTCGTTTTACCAGCGAGAGATGTTTTGTTTATTACACTAGTCCCCAATGTTTTATAATAACGTTTTCTTATTTGTTGTTTTAACAACCTTAGGGACTTTTTATTAAGTTTTGATTGATTCGGTTAATTTAGTTTACTCAAAGCAACTCTTTTACAGTAATAGCTTTCAAGGCAATAAAAACCTCCCCCCCCCCCCCCCCACCCATTGTATAAAAATGTACAATCATAAGATTAAAATCGATTTTATTAACCCCGAAATGCATACGGTTACCCATTACTCAATATTACTTACCTCATCATGACCTTAACAAACAAAAATCACCCCCTTTTTTTCAAATTCGAGTTGGGGAGGGGTAAGGGAGAATGGTATCCGAGCTCATAAGTGTTCTCAAATTACAAAAACTTAAAACAATTTTGCACCTCCACTTAAATTATTGTATCCATTTGAATAATATTGATTCCTAGGGTATAAAAGATCCATAGCATTTTCATGTAGCTCGTTTAAATTCAGTGTGTAGATACCTTCTTCTGCCCCCACCTAAATAGATTGGATAGAATAACAGTTAGATAAATAGATGCTATGTTTCATCCTATTATATGAAGTTTTTTGTCCTAAGTTCAAAAAAAATGTTCACCTAGATCCCTGGACTATTTTATTTTCAAAGAAGTTGTATCAACTTTTTTGCTTTTTATTTAAGATAGCTAGCCGGTTCTTTCAGTAAGTAGTAGATGTAAATTTTTTCATAGAATTCAGATATGCAATCGGTTTTTTTGTAGACCTCTTATTTTTTAGGTAATTTAAGTTTTTTAAAAAAATAATTAAGTCGGTTTTAAGGTACTAAAACGCAACAAAATAAAAGAAGAAAATAGCCAGTATGAACAAAAATAGTAAGATCTTTAATTTGACACCTTACTTTTAAAATTCTGTTGAGTAATTGTTGAAAAAATCTAAATTTTTAACCTCGGTTTAATCAAAACATTAAACCTAAATAGAAAAAATAAAAAGTTTATTTTAAGAATTGTAACTACTAAACTAGCCAATCACAAATCGCAAAAATTGACGAATCGGGAAGCTTAACCTATAAAGTTAACCTATAGAATTGCCAGAAAAAAAGGAGAACGTTCATACAATATATACAATAGATACTACAATAAATATAGTGATATTAAAGAACATGTAAAGAATGAAAAAATTATGAACAAATATGCATCAGTCTGTTTATAAACTTCAAAACAATGCAGTTAAAAATACATTATTGTTTCTTGTGTTTAAAAAATATCTGCTACATTGCATTGTCTTTTGTTTAGGTTTTGTTCAGGTTTGGTTCAAGCTAACCCTTTAAAGCCGAAAATTATGATTCTTAAAATAAACTTATTTTTTTTATTATAATTTTATAAAACTTTTTCAATTTTGCTTAGAATAGATTCGTAATATTTTTCTGATTCTAAAGGTATATATGAACCCATGTTTTTTATGTCTGTTTGAGAAAATATTTAGGTCTAAAGTTTTTATTAAACCGAGGTTAAAAAAATAGATTTTTTCAATAATTACTCAACAGAATTTTAAAAGTAAGGTGTCAAATTAAAGATCTTACTTTTTTTGTTCATACTGGCCATTTTCTTCTTTTATTTTGTTGCGTTTTAGTACCTTAAAACCGACTTAATTATTTTTTTTAAAAACTTAAATTACTTAAAAAATAAGAGGTCTACAAAAAAACCGATTGCATATCTGAATTCTATGAAAAATTTTACATCTACTACTTACTGAAAGAACCGGCTAGCTATCTTAAATAAAAAGCAAAAAAGTTGATACACCTTCTTTAAGCCTTGAGATGGTTTAAGGTTATTTTTCTACCACCTTTCTACCCTTTAAATACAAAGTATCTAAATGCTAGGGGAGCAGTCACTAGTCCTAATAATAAAGTAAAAGGATCTATGTCTGTGTGTGCGTTCCGAAAGATCTCGCTAACTGCTAAACCGATAACGTTCTCCTTTACAGGGTAGCTTCTCATATGTCCTGGCAAGGTTAACAACTATTTTGGGGAAGGGTACCACCACCCTCACAAGAGAAATTGCCCATAAAAAAAAATTAGTTATTCCCCTACAAAAATTAAAAATGAGGGGTTCTTACCAATATGTGTTGGTTGTGTGTATCAGGATGTACCCAGCTGGCGGTACAGTTGATCTTCAGTGGGCAACCATTGAACACTTTAGAGAAACAGGCTCCCATCAACACCTTAAATGAAATAAAGAATTTAATTTTTGACAAAGCTCAAGAATTTATTAACGAAGTTTCATTTAATTTAGCAGTTTTGTAAGGTAATTTTATTTGTGGCTTAAGATTTCAGTTAATGCTGTCATGGAATAGTTTCAGACTTTATTTGCCCTTCAAATACAGATCCCTATGTACTAGATGCACTACACAGTAAATAAATAGACTAGATATAGAGTATTTATGCTATTAACCTAGATTATCAAATTCACAATTAACCCCTTTTCTTCCTCTATCCTGTTTTTTTTTGGCTGAGATGTCTTACATTAAAAAAAGTTAAGCTAATAAATAATGAATAAGTATTAGAGAAAGAATTAAATAAAAAATCAAGTTAAATTACATTTGGTGTTGGAGGCAACCCATAACCGCTGGATTAGAACCGGATTATATACATATAATCAGTAGACATTATGTAAATATTTATTTAAAAAACATTTTAGTAAATATACCACAAATTAAAAAGCAGATACAGATTCAAATAATTAGTCAAGTTAAACTACCTTTGGCGTTGGAGGCAACCCATTTGAGGTAGCTTTAGGTGGGGAGGTGGCCCGTTTACTTGACGCGGTCCTTTCTCTCCGCCTTGGGGGTGGGTGCGGGGACCCTGACCCCCCTACTCCCCGACCCTCTTGTGCTCTAATCACAATATACTTGATAAATCTCCACACATTTTGTTAATCAAGTTTGTTAGATATGTATCAAAATGTTTTTGCTTTGTTAGGCTATTGTTATATCCCTCATCTTTTATGAAACAAAATATTATAATATCAGCTTTAAAAAAAAGATGTAACCTCAAAATGTCAATATGATCCACCAAAGTTCTTAATATGATATTTAAGATCGAGGGTGTCTCATACCCCTAAGAAAATAGCTTAAAACCACCAAAGGACATGTAAATATATACCCTGAAAAGTATAAACCAATCGGTTCAGTGGTTACCGAAATCTTTAGAGACGGAAGGACGGACAGACATCAAGCTACTTTGTATTATAAAATGAGATATGTAGGATACAAATATGTAGTTTGATTCATTAAGCATTATTCCTGCTATCAGATAGGCTTCTATGTCTGGTGGTTGGAGAGGCTAGGCTAAGCTGCTCTAGGTTATTGGAAGATAGGTCCACAGGCTGAAATTAATAAGTGTTATTAATAGTTCATTTATATTTCAGTTATAGGGATCACTTCTAGGATGTTCTTTCATTGATCAAAATAATACACCAAAAAATCAAAATGGCGACAAATTAAGTCACGTGACATACCTCAGGCCCAGAAGATCGTCTTCTGTGCAGCTGATGGTGCGCAGTGGAGCTGGGAGATGCCGCGGAATGTTTTGGAATGCTGTCTGTTATCCGTAGGGTGGACTGGTCGCTGTAACCTCGCTCATATCTGCATAAGGATAATATTGGTTAGGAAATTAAATTAAAGGGGTTTTTGAACAGTGATCTAGAGGGATAAAACAATGGCAAATAAAAGCCCAATAATGAAAAATAAAATTACCCCTTATGTAGAAAACAATAAGTAATTGAAACGTTTAGACACTCAACTTAAGTAACCAACCGATAAAAATTCCCTAAGTTATTAAGCCAACAATAAGAAAAGTTTGTATAAAACTTTTGGGACTTTCGTAATAAAGAGGTAGTTAGTTGCATTAAGTGTATTTATCAAGTTTGATTGCAAGCATTAGTTACAAAAATACCATCTAACAAATATAATTTGGTATCACAACAGCAATCAGTTAGGGCACCACAAAAAAAGTCATCATGCCGTTTTTGGGAAAACAGGACAGCCATATACGTTGCATATTTCAAAATAAAACATGATTTTTAAGTCTTGATAATTTTAAACTACCCGATAAAATTTAAATTCTTTCAAATATATGTCCTACACATGTAGTTTAAACTATTGAACAGACAAATATCTCCAGTTCACTAAATCCACTTCGTGCAACTGTCCCTTTCCCTTATTTAATTTTAAAAATCTTCCAAAAAAAGTTCTTTTACCTGGTCAATGATGCACCAGGATGACCCCTGAAAATAAAAGTAGAGTTAGAAAATATCATAAACATATAGAAAAAAGGTAAGATCTATGTACCTTTCAATCAAAAGGCTAAATTAAATACAATAGAGTACAAAAATAAACTTGTTTTGCTAGTATCAAAGTCTTCAATTTTTAGCAAAACAATTTTTGATACACAATAAATGCTGAAATGTTCTTGACTAAGATTATATCTTTTTAGATTTTAGCACTTTTTGTGTACCAAGTACCCACCTACTTAAGACATTTTAAGGTCTTAAAAATTATTGAAAAGCTAAAATCTATCCTTTAGGTCTCTGTCTAGTTTAAGATAGACATGCAACATATTTAGTGGGAATTATTTATGGTCCCTTCACCATAAGAGTGAGGCATTACTGGAGTTTTGATAATTTATTTTAAGTTAATCTTCAAGTCTTTATATATTTAGGAGTTGAAGCATTTATTGGGTCTATTGGAGTCATGCAATTAAAGAATGGATAAAACATGCACTAATATTCCTATATGGGTATCAATTATTTATAACTATTTTCGGGGAAGGTACCACCACACACCCAAGAGAAATCACCCCTTGGAAAAAATGACGCAGCCGCTAGTTGTAAATAAAGTTATCTTCCATTTTTACAACCCCATCTCTTGAAATTAACATATAAAATTTTGTATCAAAAGTTTTACTGAAAAATTTTAATAATCATAATTTAAATTTCCAGTAATATAAAAAAAATCATTTAAAATTCTAATTTAACACCAAAATAATTCATAGTCATTCATAAAACTTTATTAAAATAGTAATATTTAGTTAAACACCAAACCTAAATTATTTTCAAGAAAAATAAATAATAAATCAAAATCATTTAATCAAAAAAAAAAACATTTTCGTGTTTTCTTCTATCCAATTTTTAAAAATCAGTCTTTATCATTAAAACTGACTAAAAATTACAAGCCTAAAGAAATTTACCAATCACAAAGACCAGACTTTGCAAAAAAGCAAAAGTAAACAAAAGCTGGTTACTTAAAAGAAACAAATAACAGAGCATCTACATAAAAAAGAGGAGATTTTTTTAGCTCAGTATACGTTGGGTTATAATTAAGAACACTTTGACTTAATAAGAGCATTAGACTAAAGGTCTTGATTTAAAATATTCTGCAATTTGATATTTAGAGCGCACCAGCCTCATTTGAGAAAGGGGGTAATTTTTGTTTTTTTCCCCTAAAATTGGGCGTAACTAGTCTTTAGTCTAATGCCATTATAAGTCAAGCTGTTCTTAATTATGACCAAACGTTGCTTTATAATTATGGTCATAATTACTAACAGCTTGATTTAATAAGATCATTTGACTAAATGGTAACAACTTTATGGAAAATACACAAAAAATTACCCCCTCTCAAATGTTCTGCAATTTGTTACTTATCAAAGAAAACCAGCCTTATTTGAAATTTTACTGATGTTTATTGTTATTACTTTCCAGTATGGCTTCGAAACCGATTAATATCCGCTGGATTTGAACTGGTTCTCAGCCATACTGAAAAATTATGTATAGCATTGAATTACAGACAATTTTCCACAGATATCAAAATAAAATCATAAAGTTAAAACCAGTTTTCTCAGCCCTTGCTTTCGGCATTTCGGGGCTATCAAAACTGGTATTAATCTTTTAATTGTACATTTTTATAACCGCGGAAAGCTGACTATAATACGATGCGATAAATAACTATACCTTTGTCCTGGTACACTGGAAGGCTTATTGAATTGGGTGCCCTGAGCTGTTCTGTACAAACACTCTTGATACCCTTTCCAATAAAAGCTTCTCATGTACTTTAATTGCAATCTGGGTGGAAGTAGAAAACATCACATTTAGATATTTTTATTATATTTTCAATTCCTATTAGGTGTAAAATTAAAAAGGAAAGTGAAATGAGGGAGTTGACTAACAAAGTGTGCTACTAGAACTTCCAAGCTTTTTTTTTTTGGGGGGGGGGGGGGGTTAGTTTATGTTGGGAGGAGGGGTAAAAGCCAAAGCCCGACATATAATATTTCTTTTATCTCCATCTTATAAATTTTTACCCAAAGGATAAGATTAACATCAGGGCAATTTCCTTCACAAATTTTTTTTTTTTTTTTTTTGGGGGGGGAGGATTAAAACCAAAATTTTGGATATGATGTGCCAAAAATAATCTAGGTACCTAATCTGTAATAAACCAATGGGATTGAACCATGGCAGGCATTCTTTTATGGGTTTTCAAGGTTTGGGGAGATTTTACTCCCCCCCCCCCCTCCCAAATAACTTTAAGGGTGACTAGAGCATACTTAGTAAGAACACCCCCTCCCCTTTCTATTATTATTTCATTATCAAAATCCCATGCCTAAAATATTTAATGGGGATGTTCCATCAGAATCCTTTCCTTACCATACACGGCATGTGGGCATGTGTGAAATTTAGGCTTTATTTAATTAGTGTAACCTTATCTAACCTAACCTAGCAAAGCTTATCTTTTACACACGCGCACATGCCGCGTAACCTCTCTAATAGGAAAGGATAGGGGATGGGATTTAGATGGAACAGGGGACTTCACAACAAAAATCAACTGCAATGTATAGACCACACCTAGTTTACAATATACATAATTAGATGTTAGGACAGGGTTATTTTCAGAATTTTTAAAACCTTTCCCGAATTTTTAATAATCAACAAAACTAATAAGAAAAAAATACCAGTTCTTTCTATTGCTTCAAGATGCACAAAATGCTGTGCTAATAATTAAATTTAGACAAAGGGCAATTTTCTATTTAGACATAACATGTGAAAATCTTGGGTCATTTGTCTGCTGGTCAAAAAGTCTACTTAAATATGAGTCAAGAGTGTTTATGTCGCCCATGCTAAGTTTTATAAATGATGAGAATACTATAGCAAAGCTAAATTTTAAGGCATTACCTTAATTCTAACTCTGCTTCAATGTTATGTAGCAAAGACCTAAACAGGAATTTTAAATTGTTTCTGTGCATTTCAACAAAAATAAAAACTATTATAAAGTACTATATTCACCGGTGTCCTGGATAGAAAACAGGTTTTTTTTGACATACGTCTCACAAGACCTATGTAGTCATGACCGGGAGACAATGACGGTTCAGTACATGACTTTCGTTAAATCACAGCTGATCATTTTTGTGGATTTTTTTTGAAAATTACTTTTTTATCCAAAATTTCATAGTTTTTCCCAAAAAAATCTCAATTTTCTCACATTTGCTGCTTAGTTAGCCTAAATTTACGCAAGAAAAGTATAATAAGTAACAGCTGTACTGAAGATTGTGCTATCACCTATAACAAGATCTTTCAGAATCAATGGAATAAGATTTGTAGTCTAGAAATTGAGTAAGAGTTAATTATTTTGAATTAATGTTCAACAATAAATTTGCACGTCAGAACTGCTTCTAGCCTCCATAGGCTTTCACCTGGCTTTAACATGATTCAATCTATTTGACTTGGCCTTTGACTCCACAACATAAAGTTATTGCCCTCAAATTTCTTTCACTAAAACATTATCTCCTATCAATCCACATGTTAAACTTCTTGTTTAAAGACGTTAAAGTTACCGTCCCTGTCCTTCAACTTTAACAAGTATGCCTCATAATACTTTCCACTAAACAGGGTACCTCTCACCACCCTGGTATAGCCAGACCTCTATTCTAGCCGGCTGACATGTTTCACCCAGCCTATAAATCTTGATGGAAGTCAGTTTAGAATTCTGACCTTGTTTGTTAATCAACAATTTCACACACTTTTGACTCTTTCTTTATGGCACTTGTTTGCTATTGAACTTGTGGCTTGACTTTTGCCATATAAAGGGATAACCTCAAGATTCAGAATAAACTTTGAAGTATTCTTACTTTTTACTTCCTTTGGTTTCCTATGAACCAACTACCAACGGTGCCAGATGTATGCATTTTGCGCGTAATGTACGCATTTTTGACCTGATTTTTAACAAAGGTACACATTGGGCAAAACCGATGAGGATGTACGCATTTTCAACATTTTTTTAAAAAATGTACACATGTACATGTTTATATCATGAATTCTTAAAATTTTCGAAATTTTTATAAAATATATTTCTGCTTAATTTATTCAGGAAATTGATAATATTAAATTAACAGGTTCTATTGTACTAGGTATATTACTTAAATGGTAAAAAACTCTGACTTTAACTTCCCTTACATGTTCCTCAATATGTAATTCTTATATTAGGATAGCGGAGCAAATCCCCCTCGTACCCCATCCCCTTCTCCCCATTCCCCCCTCCCTTTTCCCCCTTCCCCCCCAAAATGTACACATTGGTGGTCCAATGTACACATTATTTGTACACTTTGATCTGAAAAATATCTGGCAACTATGCCAACTACTGTCATAAGAGATCTTTCCATGAATGAAAGCCAAGACTGTCATGCATCTAGCTACATGGTCTTTAAGACTCCCTTGCCTTAGTTACTTCAGCTAAGAGCTCATATCCTCTCATTCTCTATTACTCAGAAATTCACCATGGTTTCCGCCTACTCTGCTGATTGAAAGTCAGGTGTGTCTATGATTCCAAATTTAACACCACTTGATAGACAAACTGCCCTTTATTTTTGCTTTGCTAATCCTACATTTTGGTCTTCCTGTTCAACACCTTCCTAGGTCCCTTTACTACTGGTAGCTTTTAGGAAGGGTAGTATTGATCTGCTTAGGACAAAGAACTTGCCTGTGTTTATTTTCAAATTGGATTTTAAAGTCGCCATTGGAAATCACACTTGAATAAAATCCAGTTATGATCATGTAACCAGCATTCACATTCACTCTAGTAATAAGCTACTATTATTTTCTTCAAGCTATGAGCCAAGTGCTTTCCTGTCAGTTAGCTGCTCTTACACTATCTTGAATACACTATCTTGCAAATTATTCATCCAGCTTAGAATCCAATATGTATCTATAATCATTCTGTAGGTTCACCTATGTAAAACCTTCCATGGTTCTCACTATGACATTTAATCAGTAGTAAAGACAAGCAGTGTGTACAAAAGGCAGAGACTCAATCAAGACCAGCTATAGACTGGTCTTTACACGGATTCCAAGTTCATGTCAAACACTTACAAGTGATAATCCCACTTGTTAAAAATATTAACCTTCTACTAAGCTCTTTTGAACCAAGGACTGGTTGTATATTCAATTGTAGCCTGGTATATATGGTAATATAGGACTTTAAACATGGCAACTGTGGTTGTGGATATATATGTTATACTCCAAGCAGATATTGTTTTGATGTTGAGACATCAAATCAGCCAGGAACCAATATTGAGCAGGATAACTTGTTAATATTTCAAGGAAACTTTTTTTAAAAAATATAATATGTCATGAGGCATGCAACAGGGACATGAAATATTTTTTAAAAAGTTAATTACAAGAGTTGTTTAGACATCAATTCAAATATTTACTTCAAATAACTCTTATTTCATTTCTAGACTACAAATCTTAGATTATTCAAGATTCTTAAAGATTTTGTTATTAATGATAACGCAGTTTTTAGTTCAGCTGTATTTATTATACTTTTCTTGTGTAAATTTAAGTTAACTAAGCTGCAAATGTGAGAAAATTGTGATTTTTGAAGGAAAAACTATGAAAATTTGGGTATAAAAGTAATTTTCAAAAAAAGCCACAAAAATGATCAGCTGTGATTTAACGAAAGTCATGTACTGAACCGTCATTGTCTCCCAGTCATGACTACATAGGTCTTGTGAGACGTATGTCAAAAAAAAACCTGTTTCCTATCCAGGACACCGGTGTATTGTTTAGTAGAACAAAAAAATTTACTTAAAAAATATAACTTTTGGTGATCTTTCTCTAACATAATTCTAATGTATGATTCTACAATATTTGTAAGTAACCCACTGGTTGTTTTGACTTGGTGGTAAGTTTGTGTGTGAGTTAATCTAATTAACAGCAGTGTTGGTTGAGACAGCAGCAGCCAGCAGTTAGTCAAGCACAGCAACAGCAGAACAAAAGTGGTTTCTAAAGGTCTAAACAGTCACAGTGCTCCCAGAACAGTTGTGGGTTCTTCAGGAAGAATTTCAGGGATCTAAAGGGATAAGACAAAGGCCGATAAATTGATGTACAACTCCAATGATGATACACAAAAATACCCCTTCACAGATGACAATTTGAAACGCTAATACACTCCACTAAATTTGAAACAACCAGTCCAAATTTAATAAAAGTCCCCAAAGTTGTTATAATACTTTGGGGACTAGTATGATAAACAGCCCAATGTCTCCTTCCTCCCTGAAGAATTTAGTCATTTAGTGACCTAAAAATTCCCTTTTTAATTGTTAAGAATGATAAAAATTGTTAGCTACAATAAAACTAAAAATCCTCAGAAATTGTGTGTTTAATTGCAGCTAGCCATCTATTTAGTCAAACATTTTAAAATGATTAGTTGAACACCACCTAAAATTATCCAAGCTACAATAAAAACACTATTGGGTAGGAGGAATGGGGGAGGAGGGGGGAGAGTGAGTGACCCAAAGCAGGCTGTTAGTGTGAGAGGGATGAACACAGGAAAAAATTATTAATTTAGCAGGGAGGCATTCATCTGTATACCTTATACTGGCATCCTCTGACCCCTGGGCTTGAACAGATGCAAGCAGTAGACCATCTGACCGTCTCTTTTTGTCTGACAACTTGGGTTCTTCTGACAATTTTAATAAGGTAGCCACTTTGTGTGGCTCCGGAAGACTTTTCCTAGAACCTGGCTGCAGTTGACTGTTACGCTCCAGTGTTGCACCCAGTTCAGAACAGATTTCATCATACAGAGACAAATTATCTTTCTCATCATCAAGGCTGTCAAGCATAGAATGTTCAACATTATCAAAATCTATGGTAGAGTCTCGTTTGTCTTTGTGGTTAGGATAGGATGATGGTCTGTGGTGTTCTATCATCATTTCTACTTTTAATTTAGGAGAGTCTATTTCATCTTTAAATATGCTGTTCCAGCTATAGGGAATTATCTTCTTCAGGTAGAATTTATTCCTTAGAGGTTTGACAAAATGTCTGGCAAGATCTCCAAGATGTTGAAGTTGATTGGTTAATTCACTAGGGCTAGATAATTCATCTGGTTCATGTTTATGAGCAGAAGAAGTGGGAAGATCTGTATGATTACTCTTACTAAAATAACATTTCATGCTAAAACAATAATTCTAGCAAAAAAAATTTATTATCAGGTTAATAATGTTATTCATTGACATAGATTTAAGTTTTAAATAAGACATTAGGTTTTCCTTTGAAATGCAAGCCTAATAAATAGGCTGATGTGTTTAATGGAATTGATACTAGAAAATAAAGGGGAAGTGTGAAGAATCTTTAAAGAGAAGTGCCAGGGTTAAAAACAACATTAATCAGCAGGGAAATAATAATATAGATTCTAAAAAATATTTGAAATTAAAACAATATGTCTTTAATCAATTATCTTTCAGAAAATATTTACTTTTACTGAAGAAACAACCTTAAAAATCTTAAATTTTATTGTAGTATAAGTCTACTTACTAGAATATATCTGTTGATATCTAAATTCAATGAGAATACCTAATAGTAATGGGTAAATTTTTCCACTTGTCCAAACACAAGAAGGCACAAGGGTGTATATTCTGCACAAGATTCTTTTTTCCCCGGCTGCAAAATATTTAATCCCCCCCCCTAGTTTTCCCCCAAAAATTGAAAAATGTTTTCAGTACTGTTTATTTGATTTCCCCCCCCCCCCCCACCCCTCTTTAGCAGGGGGTCCCATGCAGAATATACACCCCTGAAGGTAGAACAATTTACCCTTAACTAAATTGTTAATTACAAAAATAATAAACAAAAAATGCGCTAAAACTTACTTTCTGACAACATCTTTATCTGCATCATTTTCCATCCAACTTGTTGCTAGATCATAACTTTCCAAGGCCTGAAAAGCAGTTGTTATTTGTTTCATGTATCGCTTCCAAACCGATATTTATCCGTTGGATTAGAACCAGTTCAAAGTCATACTGAAAACTATGTACCTAAAGCATCGTATAATATCCAGTCTTCTACAAATATGAAAATGCAAAATCACATTATTAAAAGTAAACCATTTTTTTAGCCCGTGCCTACGGCATCTCGGGACTAAAAAACTGGTTAGGTATAATCTTTTAATTGTACATATTTTCTTCTTTATAGAATGTTCCTCAGAGATAAAGGGGACAATTGTCTGTTTACTAGTCCCAAATTATTCATAATTTATAATTTCTTATTCGTTTGCTTAACAACTTTGATGACTTCAGTGAATGTTGATTAAGTTGAGTGTTGATACGTTTCAACCACTAATTTTAATCTAAAGAAGGGGTGATTTTGTGTATCATCATTAGGGATGTACATCAATTTATCGGTCATTGTCTTATACCTTTAGTTATATCCCTGAAATTACCTGATCAATAGCAGAACTAAGATCTTGTTCGGTAAGGCTGGTAGACTCGCGGCGGGATAAGGTTTTGTCATCTTAAAATAATATGGTAGATCAATAAGATTGTGAAATAAAAGCACCGTAGTTAAAATAAAGGCATTAATTATGATTTTAGACTGTAAATAAAATACTTTTGTCATAAAAGTTGTAATTTGATTTTTTCTAATAATCTCTTCTATGCTCCTAAAAACACACAATATACTGCAACTTCCGAGCCGTAATTTTTTTTTGTTCAATATACATTTTTTTTTAACTTCATAATCTTTTCCTTTATAAGGTAGTCTATCTTGTTCAATTACTTAGGTTTCTTGAAAAATATTTATAAGATGAAGGTCACAAAATAATATAATAGTTTGGGTACCCATTAATTTGTCATGCTTACCATATGGAGTCCAAGGATTGGGGGCTGATGGTTGTCTCTGGGAGTCAGCTGTCAGCTCCGTCACTAACGGAGACTCAAAGTTCATGTTCTCCACTAAAATAAAATGAAAATCAATTAGATGACAGGATGTCTTTACTAATTATTCTTCAATATTATTATCTTATTAATACCTAGGTTACCAAAGAATGTACAGAAATGTTTCGGAGCCGGAAAAAGCAACATTTTTGGTGGAGCCGGAGCCGTATTTTTCGTTAAAAACAGCTCCGGCTCCGGCTCCAGATTAGCTAAAAATGATTTTTTAAAGTAATATTATAATTTGGCAACGGTCTATTCCCATATAATAAACTGAAAAACTATTGTTACTTAGCTTACTTGTTATATAGCTTTAATCAAATAAAAGCAAAATATTTTATATTATTTATTTTATTTTATTTCAATAATGAACAAAAATTGATATATTAATTTTAAGGTAGGAGCCGGAGCAGGAGCCGGGGCCACATCAAAATTAAACGGCTCCGACAAGCTGGTTTTAGACTTCACGTTCAGATATAATATGGATAATTAAATTGTAAACATCAAATGATGTAGGACCTGCAGTTCTAATCGGTTATTACTCATATTTACGCAACCCTTGTCTGGTGCCAGGTGTCCTACTTTAATCCGCCCTAATTAGTGAAACCTTACTGTAAGGCTTTTTTTTTGCTGTGAGTAGACTTTACCTTATAACATAAGAGCTGTAAATAAGCGCCAAACATTCACCCACTCTTTGAATCACTTTTTTTATGTCTTAGTTTTAAAATCTAAAATCTCGTTAAAATTTGATTGTACATTTTATATTCAATAGGGTTTGGCCGGATATCCCTTGTGGCCGGATATCCGGCCATTTTCAATATCCGGCCGGATACCGGATATTGAAACTATCCGGTCGGATATCCGGCAATATAATCTTTTATATTTTACAACAAAAATCTCTGTTTTTTTTAATCTTAAATGGCTGTAATTTTCTTATTATTGAAGCTAGAAGAACAATTTTTTCTGAATATGTTTATCTTTATGTAAAGGAGGATGTGCTTAAGGACCATTTGGACAGGGGGGGGGGGTTTACTCGAGAACCCTTAGAGCTAGAGGGAGCTAATTTTGGATTTAAGCTTCTATGGGGCCAAAGTTACTTTTAAAATTATCGTCGACCCCCCACCCCCCCCCAAAATTTTTTTTTTTTTTTGGGGGGGGGGTAAAAAATTTTTTTATTGCATTTCTCGCCGAATTAGGCAATTTGGAATCATTTGAGACCATGTTATTTTTTTCAACAATTTTTCGCCTTACAAGCAACCCTGCGGGGGGGACTTAGTCATTTTTTTCAAATTCTCGTTTATGAAGGTATATCTTAAATACAGTATGCTACTCTCTTAGTTTTAAAGATAATTGGATGAAATCTTTTTGATTGTGTCACTAATTACCCCAAGTTTTGGTACCTTTAAAAAAAACGGCGGCGGGACCGCCGCTCCCGCCGTCCGCCGCCGTTTTCCGCCGCCACCAAAAGAGAAATTTTTTATTGCATTTCTCGCGGAATTAGGCAATTTGGAATCATTTGAGACCATGTTATTTTTTCAAAAATTTTTCCCCTAACAAGCAACCCTGCGGGGGGGACTTAGTCATTTTTTTCAAATTCTCGTTTATGAAGGTATATCTTAAATACAGTATGCTACTCTCTTAGTTTTAGAGATAATTGGATGAAATCTTTTTGATTGTGTCACTAATTACTTCAAGTTTTGGTATCTTTAAAAAAAAAACGGCGGCGGGACCGCCGCTCCCGCCGTCCGCCACCAAAAAAATTTTTTTTATTGCATTTCTTGCCGAATTGGGCAATTTGGAATCATTTGAGACTATGTTATTTTTTTCAAAACGGAAAACGGCGGCGTTTTTTTTTAAAGATACTAAAACTTGGGGTAATAAGTGACACAATCAAAAAGATTTCATCCAATTATCTCTAAAACTAAGGGAGTAGCATACTGTATTTAAGATATACCTTTATAAACAAGAATTTGAAAAAAATAACCAAGGTTGTAAGGGGAAAAATTTTTGAAAAAAATAACATGAACTCAAATGATTCCAAATTGCCTAATTCGGCGAGAAATATAATAAAAAAATTTTTTTGGTGGCGGCGGAAAAGGCGGCGGGAGCGGCGGTCCCGCCGCCGTTTTTTTTAAAAGATACCAATAGTTGGGGTAATTAGTGACTCAGCCCAAAAGATTTCATCCAATTATCTCTAAGACTAAGAGAGTAGCATACTGTATTTAAGATATACCTTTATAAACGAGAATTTGAAAAAATACTAGGGAGGGACGCAACCGCAGTATAATATAAAACACCAGTTTATGAAGAAATTTTTTTTGCGGGTATAGTCCCTTTTGTGGCAACGCTCCTTAAGGAGCGATTATTCGTATTTTCACAGTAGCCTTCCTCCTATTTCTAACCTTGCGGGGCCAATTGCCTAACCCTGCGGGGCAATCACCTAACCAAATATAACCTAACCTAACCTATTAAAAGCAATTTTAAAAATACAACGAATCGCCCCTTAAGGTGCGTTGCCACGAAAGGGACTATATCCTTTTTTGATACTTTAATATGTAGTAATTTGGCCGGTTATCCGGTATGTTGGCCGGATAACCGGATATTTGCCGGATATTCGGCGTTGGCCGGATATCCGGTATTTGAAATTAGCCGGATATCCGGTATTCGGTATCCGGCCCAACCCTAATATTCAATCGGATAAAATACGATACGAAACATAATTTTTCAGTGTGGCTTATAGAACCGGTTCTAATCCAGCGGATATTAATCGGTTTCGAAGTAATACTGGAAAAGCACTTACTTTTAACTTGTTCCTGTGATCTGGAGGCCTTAGTCTGTCTGCTGGCAATTCTGGTAGGCACATTCTGGAGCCCGCCTTCGTCGTCCTGTTCCTCGGCCGGCTCTGTGTAGCTCCCGGATAACATAGCGTCAGGATTTCGTACCTTAATATATAAAAAGAGGGTAATTTTTTTCGCGTATTTTCCGTAAAGTTGTGTTAACCTTTTTAGTCAAACTGTTCTTAATCTTTATGAAGAAAATTCAATAATATGTCACGTGTCTATGATGGTTTAATTTGAATTCAACCCAAACAGGATGGTCATTATCATACACAATAGAAGGAACTGGACTTTGGACTGTTAATTACACTGGTACCCAAGGTAAAGTTACCATATATTCGTTGGCTCAAACTAAAAGTGTCCAAACATTTCAACCAGTTATTTTAATCTACATACCCAACCATTAATTCAACAACCAAGCCTAGACTTTCAAACAAAAATCATAAAATCCCGCGTGTTTGCAATTCTATGTTCTCGCTATTGTCATTTAATTAGCATAGGATATAATCTTTTAAAGGAAACTTAATCTAGGTATTAGAGATAATCTAGAGACAAACTGTAATCAATCAGCCAAAAGGAGAATACAAGGTACATTTTAAACATCTCATTGTTTGAAACATTTTACATATCTTGGTTTCCAAGGGCATAATTTTTTCATTTCGTTCGCATTATGAGTCAGCTATAATTTGTCGCATATCTTAGGATAGAGGTTTTCCTGGGTAAATTAATTCATCGCAAAAATTTCGTCGCCCGTAACTCGTAGGTATATAACAAAATGTAAACAAAATTTTTTGTCTACAAAAAATCCCTTTTTAAGTTTGATGAAAAATAGGGTCAGATAGACAATCTAGATACCTATATGTCTATTAACTATTTCTTGTTGTATATCCCCTACCTTAGTTAGAAGGTCCATGGCTAATCGCTTGGTGAGATCACTGGCTAGAAGGAAAGGATGGCACAACATTTTCTCCGCTGGAGGTCGTTTCTTCGGGTTCTATAAATATAAAAAAGTTCACACGAAGGTTAAAAATAACCGAAAGGATAAAAGAGAGAGGGGACATTGGGATGTTGTTACATTAGTCACCAACGTTTTAAATACGCTTTCCTATTCGTTGGCCTTAACAACTTTGGAAATTTTGATTGGTTGGTTTAAACGCTTCAACCATTAATTGTAATCTTAAGAGGGGGTAATTTTGTGTATCACTATTGGAGAAGTATAATTACGACAATTTATCGGCCATTGTCTTATCCCTTTATATCTCTGCCTAATGACAGACAGGTTTACAAATTTAATTGTTTCATAAGATATGCAAAATTTCTTTTAGATAGACATTCACACATCCTACTATTTTGGAAGATAGGCATATAATAAGTCCTTAGAACTACTGGAAATGAAAATGGCATTCGAGCAAGAAACTTTATAGAAGTAAGACACATACAAACCATACTAAGCATTTTTTTGAGTTTCTACGGTCATTGAAGAAAAAAATAGAGGGGGCATAAGCTATATGTGAATCAGCCTACAAGGCAGGGACCCTGTCCCGAATTTATACTGAGACTTTAAAAATAGCTAATAGCGTCGGAAATATAATCACAGCTGAGTCCCTACAAAAGAACATAAAGCAATTCACTAGCAGTCGAAAAGGGTCTCCACCACTTGGGGAAGGTAGTTGTCTTGATTATACATCTATACTTAATAATTTATTCTCAGGGCTATGCAAAATTGTGACATTTTTTATAGGTGGAAAAGTTTAAATGCATTTTTCCACAAAGGCAAAATTAATTAAAATCGCATACCTTAATCAAGCATTCTTTGACAAAGCCATGAAAATCCTGGGACCATTTTGTTTTGTCTTTTAACGTGGGTGGTTTGTAGCCACTCTGTTGTAATTAACACATTGTAACATTGTGTTTATATTCGTCTGATACCAATTAAGATCACCAAAATGGCTTGCTTGATTGAACTTTAACTTACTCTCAATAGCAAAGGCAAAGCTATCAATGTTTTTCCAATGTTTAAGATATTTTTTTAAAAAGCCATTTTATTAATTTATTTCTACTTAGCAGCGAAGCTACTCATATTTCGAAATGTCCTTATGTCTAAACGTCGCGTCTGTCAGCTACGTTCTTGGAGAAAGGTGATTTTCACAGCTGCTTTTAGAATAGACGGCTGATTTTTTAAAATAATATTCCTCATACCGATGAGCATACAATATCATTTATCTTATTTGGTCTGTTTTTCTGTTGGTAATGTCTTGACGCCGACGGTCAAATTTATAAAGGAAAAATTTGATTTACTTTAATACTAAACTATAGGTAATATAAAGACATGAACTTTTTTGGCTGAAGATTTTTTGTCCGTTTGTAAGGATCTAATGGGTATTTCTTCTGCTATTTAAGACAGAAAGCTGTCTGTCAGTCTATCTTTTGATATCCTTGTCTAAAATTGAGTTACAATGTGTTTCCTTGGACATGAGAAAAAGTGCGCGCATTGGATGCAAATCAAACATGGGGGGCTGCAATTCAGCAAGCTCTGTAATACAATATTATCATAATTTAAGAAAATTGTCCCAAATACCTACCTAATGTAAATTAGAAAGGAATATTAAAAAAAGGAATCAGATGTGCGGTATACTACAACTCATCCTTCAGGACATATGGTCTTTCATATGATATCCCCCTTTTTGGCGCGAGACGGTGAACTTTTTATTTCTTTTGTTGAAGTAAAAACTAAAGAATAAGTTGCTTAAATACTAAATTATTTGTTTTATATCAATTTTAAGTGAAGTTAAGTCAAAGGGGGGAGGCGGATGTGCCACTTTTTGAAACCAAAACTAAAAGTCAAAGGAACTCAACTAAAAAAAGAGTTACAGGTCTGAGATTTTGCATGGCAGTTGCTTAATAGGGGTACAATATGGAACTGTGAAGATACGGCGGCGCAACCGCCGAAAACCGCCGAGAAAAAGCAAAAAAAATTCGGCGGGAAACGCCGGTTTTCGGCGGTTGCGCCGCCGTTACTTCACAGTTCCATATTGTACCCCCATAAAGCAACTGCCATGCAAAATCTCAGACCTGTAACTCTTTTTTTAGATGAGTTCCTTTGGTTTTGGTTTCAAAAAGTGGCACATCCGCCTCCCCCCTTTGTAATTTTAAAAAAAGATGGAAATACCTAAAATTGGTTAAATTTCAGTATTTTATAAAATGGAAAATTGAGAAGGTGAATTAAAAGCGAAGTGACATAGATATTCTTTCCAAGAAAAGAATACTTTTATTTTATATGATAATATTGTTCCTATAGCTGTGATGCCCACAGCCCAAATATCACAGAGATGGTTGTATCCTCCTTTTCTTTCTACAGCAGCCACTTCCGGCGCCATCCAGTAAGGGGTACCTGCAACAATAACATTAGTTTTCCAGTATGGGTTTGCAACAGATTACTATCCCTCAAATACTGTTTTTGAGATCTTGTGCTCATAGGTGCTGATTAATCAAAAATTAACTGTGGAAACTAGTAACCAAAAGATGCATCTACATTTTATATTCATAGTAAAATCATCCAAAATGAATAACTAAGCTGCTATTCTGACAATTCGGATTTGCCTATTTTTTTTGTTCTCAGTGTAGATTCAAACTGAAGAAAGCAAAGAACCCCTAGTCCAGTTAATTTTCAGCATTTAAGTTTTAGAATAACACATAACTTAAAATGAATATTCTAATGATTATTCTAGAATTATTATCTTTAAAAATAATTTAATGAAAACTCATATAACATTAAAAAGATCACACACAAAAGAAAAGGTCTTTTTTGAAGTCTGTACAAACATTCTGTTTAAGCATTGCTTCTATGTAATTATCAATATTCTTGTCGCTTTTTAGGACTAGTATGAACTTTATTAACATTCGTCAAAATAATGGTTTTGATTTTTATGTTACATCTGTAAAAAAAAACGGACCTATGAAAGATTTTCTCTTGCCCAGAGTTGCCGTAATTTGTGCAGAGACACCAAAATCCGCCAGTTTTACATCCGCACTTTCTGTGAGTAGAATGTTGGCACCCTTGATGTCCCGATGCATTTTCTGCATGTTGTGCAAGTAGGCGAGGCCCTGCAGGGTTTCCCTGCTCATGTAAGCTATCTGCTTCTCTGTCAGGGGACCTAAACAAAATAAATATAATTTGCATAGGAAAGTATATTTATAAAATTTATAATCTGACAATTTTTGTCAAAATAGTTTGAGTCTGAGATATCTATGGCAACTAGTCTTAGACTTATATATCAGATAAAATGTAAACACTTTAAGAGTAGTTTCGCTTGTACTAAATATGTTTTAAATGTCTTTTAAAATTGAATTGTTTACAAAATGTTTTAAGTAATATGCAATGTTTGAAGCATAATATAGAGCAAGTCTATAATAATTGACTAGTATTATACAGAGAGAGAGAATGAACAATGGGCTGTTTATGAAACTAGTCCCCAAAGTTTTATAATAACAGTTTCGTATTTGCTGGATCAACAACTTTGGAGACTTTCATTGAATTTTTATTGGTTGATTTTTTAAGTGTCCAAACGTTTGAACTACTAATCTACAGAAAGGAGTAATTTTATGTATTATTTTGGGGATGTACATAAAATAGGCCATTGTCTTATCTTTTAGATCCCTCAGTATCATACCTGTGATATGATAAATGTCCTGTAGGGAGCCTCCTCCACAGTACTCCATACAAATCCATAGTTTATCCCTGCGGAGATAGGATCCAAAATATGCTACTATGTTTGGATGTCGACAATCCTAAAAAAACATTATTATTAAGTGAAGGACAAAATATGAAATTACATGATAAAAAATATGATGCATCTAGAATGGCTTATTCGATCAAAAAGTCTTTTTTTTATTTAGAAAGCTTAATGATTTGCCTAAGGTATTTTCAGGCTATTGTCTTACATTAACATTAAACTTTGAGACAAGAAACTGTAGTTTAAAGTCAAACATATTGAATCTATTTTATTTTTAATTGTCTCAATATCATCAAATTACTCTTGTAAACTTCTATGGTGCGTTATTTATAGAAAGTAGAACGATGTCTGTCCGTCTGAAGCTAAAGATCTCGGTATTCGCTGAACCAATTTGGCTCTACTATTAAGGGATTATAGATACTGTTTCGCCGGTTATTTTCTTGGGGAAATGGATGACTCCCCCCCCCCCCAAAAGAAAAAAAGTCCGCCCCCAACCCCCTCTAAGAAAAAAATCCCCTTAAATTCCCTATTATATTGGTCATTGGTAACCCTGACAAAAATCAAGTCTAACCTTCATCATAAGAATCTCCTGTTGGATGATGCTAAAATCATCCCCCTGCTCCAGTTTAATAACCTGAAAATAAACATAATGGTAGAAGGTAGATCAGGGGAAATTCAATCGCTGGAAAATGCCGAATTTTGCATAGTTTTAAGTTGTAGTGTGGTATCCGCCGAGGATCAATGGCAGACACCGGAGTTCAATTAGATTACGGCAGTGTGACAGACGTGGACACCTTACTATAGAGAAGCTACGCTTCTCTAGCTTTCACTAGATAATGATCAACATCTACTTTCAGTTGTCACTTTATTGAAGGGTTAAGAGATACTGGAGTTATATACAACAAACAATAATTACATGGATAGGAATAAATAATCATAACATAAAAGCATAAATAATACATATACAATGGTCAGTTTGGGCAATAATGATTCCCCCATCCCTGGAAAGGGTGGGGGAGAATTAAGAATACAGTTAACCATAATAAACATGACAGATTCAAATCATTAATTCTAAGCGTAGGGAGGGGGTCACTAGACCCCTTCCCCAGGACTCGGGGGAGGGCCATTGACCCTCCACCGAACCCCAGATCAGGGGTGCCATAGACATGGCTCACGGTTGCCGAATACCACAACTCTCCCCTCGGAAGGCTGGGAGATGGTTTCCCTGCCAGACTTCCGACAGTGGTTGAGGCCTTCGGCCCGCTCCTTAGGGCTAAAATATATACAAACGATAATGATTCAATGGAATCCTAGTGGTGAGTATCTTCTTAGGGTTGATGGGCTCCCAACGTGGGATAGAAGGCAGAGGCTGACTTGGGTTGGATACGTTGGTCAGCACCGGCAGGTATCAGGTTTGGTGGTGGCACATTTGTTGCTGGAACGGTCAGCAGTGGGACCTGCGGGTTGTGGTTGGCAGCGGCTGGGGCACTGGCTGCCAGGTTGATTGTCTGAGCAGCGGCCTGTCCTCCTGAGGGGCCGCGGGGTCTGCCAGAGGGCGGTCCTGGCCTACCTGGGCGGTCATGCCCGCTGTCAGTTGATTTCATAGACACCATTTCCTCGGCTGCTTCCCTGCCGATGGGGATGGCATCCCAGTCCACTGAAAAGTCCCGGGACTTGGCATGGTTGAGCCTGGCTCTAGCCATCGCCTTCTTATACAAGGCTGGGTGGTACAGGAACACTTGTGATATCGCATTCAGGGCTGCCCGGACTCCTCCTTGTGCTGCTGCCAGAGAAATGATGGTTAGGTCCCCCAGCAGTTTGAGGATCAGCAGCAGCAAGCACAGGATGGCGGCGCCATCTCCCCACTCGTGGATGGCTTGTCTGAATCCTGCCCAGACATCCAGGGCTGCCTCTCCTTCCTCCGCCAGTCGGTCAATGTTGTAGGACACTATCCCATGGTCTCCTGTGGCCGAACAGCTGCCTTGCTGAACGCAGGAGCCATAGGATAGGCCGGTCAGCATGGCACTCTTGTATGCTGGGAACGCCAGCAGTTGTTGCCAGTCGTTCAACTCAGCCTGTGAATACAAACCACCTGAACTGAAGTCATCTAAGGGGTCTGTCAACAACTGCTTAGGCGTATCCAGCGGGGGTGGCCTCTTCTTGGGAGCAGGGGTTAACTCTATCCAGCCTTCCTCCGCGTGCACAGTCAGGGGGTAGGTGGAGGAACAGGGAATCTTGGTGGCGTGCTCACTGTATACCCGCGTCACAGCGTCTACAAAACCTGTGGGCTCCACTGGCACTTTGTCCCAACACTCCTTGTGTTCGCGGACAACATACTTGTGCCTTTGGCAGGTCAGCTGCAGCAGGATGTCTCCCCTCAGTACCGAGAACGTGCTCCCCTGGACACGCACCGGGTGGGCCGGGTCTAGTTGCTGGAGCTTCCAGCAGTTGGCCGCTACTTCTTCTGCTGCAGTGCTTCTCATGCGTGTTTCCAGGGTAAATCCAATATAACCTGCATGGATCTGTGCTTGAAGGGGAACGTCAACATCCCTGGCCGACACTCGGGGCAGCGCAGCCGCGGCTGGGTCAGCTGCCACAAACAACGCTGGATGGTTGGTGGCATGGGCCTCGAAGTCGCAGTTCACAATTGAGGTGGGGCTGGTCATGTTGATGAAAAACTGGGCCTGATGGTCAACCAGATATGCATCCCTCACCAGGCTGGGCTGGAGGCTGCGGATCAGCCTCAAGGGGCAATCTCTTCCCAGGTGGTCCCACACGTAGGTTGCTTCCCCAGTGATACAGGACAGCTCAGAATGGGGACAATCGAGGGTCAGGTGGTCAGACTGGGACTCCACCCGTCCATCCTCCACCACATAGGTCTCCTCCTTGACCAGCAGCCGCCGCTCCTGGAGTACTAATTCATTGCGGTAGAGCTGGCCCTCAAAGTGGACGTCCTCCCCCTCGCAACCCACCCCCTCGGGGCTGTTGACGAGGGCGCCCACCATATCAATGGTGAAGAACAGGGGGTGGTTCAGCTGGAACGTCAGTGGCGTCCCATACATCGATGCAGAGGTGCTGGCTAGCACCTCCTGCCTCTCTCGTTCCGCGGCTGCCAGGGCCTCCCCATACACCGTCTCAGGGACGCTGGGCAGCTCCCCTCCACTCTTGCTGGGTAGGCTCAGTCGGGCAGGTTCCATCATGTTGAGGCTGAAAGGCTGGGGCCTCAGCACCTCTGGCTCGGCTATGTTGTTGGGCTGTATCAGCTCTGGCCCCAGATGGTTAAGACTGAAGCCTAGGCCAACCCGGTTGGGCTCAGCCGCGCCGCCCAGTACGTTGATCCTAGCTGGGACAGTCCCGAACTGCGGCATCCCATCGGCTCGGTCCGCAGCTCTGGGGGCGGCTGCTTGCGGTGGTGGTGCTGGGGGCGCGCTCCCTTCCATATGGGCCACTCTGCTGGGCTTCCCTGGAGGGGCACCTTTGTCGGCGGTGCGCCTGCGGCTGGCTACCTGGGCCCAGTCAGCTCTACACTCGGCCGCCGTGTGGCCGTCATAGTGGCAACGCTCACACTTGGCAGAACGGTCACGGCGTGGCTGGGTGCGCCTCTCCTCTAGGCTAACTTCCACAGGCGTTGGACAGTCTCGAGCTCGGTGGCCTCTCCCCTGGCAGCGGTAGCAGCGGCCTGGGACCTTGTCATCTGGAGCGACCTTCCCCATCTGGTGGAGACCCGGAGCCAAGGAGCCAATCTCCATTGGCTCCGACTCGTCATATTGGGGCAACTGGATGCAGGCAGATCCAGTCAGCCCGTCGGTCGAGTCCACTAAGCACACACCTTCCTTCAGCTGCTTAGTAACCATGGTCACGGTGAACATGGCCTTGCGAGTGTACTCAGGTACACTCGCAATTTCATGGTTCATCATGAGGCGTTTTACATTGGCGTTACGAATTCCATGGTTTAATTCGTCCACCAACAATTCAAGATCCTCATGATTGAAGGCGTCCCTATACAAGGCGCACTTTGTTGATATGTACGCCTGTATAGGTTCTGTCGAGTGTTGCTTGTAGTCCCTAAACGCTTGTTTAAGCGTTTGGGACTCAAAAGCAGGGCGAAATAACAATTCACACTCGGTCTTGACCTGTTCGTAGGTCAAGGCTTGGCCTGCCTCGCCAAACAGATGGGACGCCATTTCCGCCGCTTGCCCTACCAATGACAGTAGTAGGGCGTTGCGGCGGTTGAGGGAATCATGAGGTGGCACGCGGTAAGCCGCCCATGACATCTCCAGTCGGCGGATATGTGCCGACCAGGACTGCTTGGGCGGCCCTCTATACTCCGGCAGATTGCTCAGCATCAGCTTGCGGTACTCGGCTGGGGCCGGCTGAGGGTCATCCTGGAGCCATCCTGGGGCTTGGTCACCTCCTGGGACTTGATGCTGGTCCATTGGGTCAACGGTGAAACGGCGGGCACAAAGTTATACAGGACTACAATGAATGGGTTGTCACTTGAGGCTTCCTAGCCTAACAGCCAACACTGTTTGTATCACTAGGTTGGGAGTTTTAGTTGCAAAGATATAACTTAGCTGTACTTATCAATAGTTAGGTGTTGAGGTAGATAGATGTTGAGGGTCTGAACTGCTGTCAGGAACTGATTGGGTTTTCCCTTATCACACTAGAGCTAAGAGGAAAGAAACTTGCAATTCTTTATTTGCTAAAAATACCCCTGTTAGATGCTATGGAGTAGCTCTGCTCTGGTGTGAAAGTGTGTGTGTGTGTGTGCGTGGAATCTTCTGTCCTTGTAACGCGCGTTCGCGCCGTCAAATCCGCGCACACGGGAAAAACGCGCTCTCACCCCTCAGCTCGCTCCCTCATTGGTCCGCTTCGTCCGTTGGATTTATGATGTTTTCCGCACTTTGTTGCGCTACCCGTGAATGGCGCTCTGTATATCCGATCGCTAGCTCCACACTACAGACGGACTTAGTCTAGTGTGGGTAGGAAGGGGGAAGCGCGTAAGGGGACGGGGGTAACTCCGTCCGTTCCCACTGTGAGGGAGGGGGTAACTGTGTGCTGGTGTAATGGGGCCTCTGCTTCTTAATCTTAGGCTTATCTGTTATATAACCCTGATTGTATTTGTCTTCAAATGGAGAGGGGCCCCCTCCCCTTCCCTTGGAATAAGGGGTGTATTGTTATTGTGCTGTGGGCTTGAGATTGTTTTGATTATATTACATCTAGCTTTTATTGCTGTCCTTATCACAATTGCATAACAGATTTGTTGACCAACTCTGTTCTATTTTTAGCTGTTATCACAATACACAGTAATCCAAGCCTGTTCTATTCTTAGATTTATCACAACACAACAATTTGTTTGCCAAGCTTTGCTCATAAATCTATTGTTTGGCCATCACATTAGGGTGGTAATCCCTGCAAATGTGATATAATATCTGTCTTCTAGATGGGTGGCTGCGTTGTAGCTTCTCAGGATACTCGGGGTTGACGTAGTTTTTCTCTGTTCTGGTGCACTACACCCGTATGTTAGCTCGCAGCTTGCAGCTATGTGGCATGTTTCAGCCTATCGGCGGCAGGGAATGTCCCGTCCTGCTAGCGCCACTGGTTCGGATCCTGCTATTTCTTGCAGTAAAGTTGGCCTATTTTCAGCCGTCTACACGTATTTGGCTTGTTTCAGCCGGTCCGCAGGCCTGTTTCAGCCCTTTTGGCGCTCAATTCTCCGTTAGATATCAGCGCTGCTCGCGGTTATTCGTCAGATTTCGCTGTTTTGCTTCCACAACTGCCGGATGCAGAGTTAAACTTTGCTGTCCAGGGTGGGTAATTCAGGTTGCTTGCGTCAGTTTTGCCAGATTCACTGCTGGGAGTACCTTAGCCTCAGATGCGCGTCTGCTCTACACTTGTGGTTCGCCGTAATCTCACACAGCTGTCACCAAAGTTGTGGTATCCGCCGAGGATCAATGGCAGACACCGGAGTTCAATTAGATTACGGCAGTGTGACAGACGTGGACACCTTACTATAGAGAAGCTACGCTTCTCTAGCTTTCACTAGATAATGATCAACATCTACTTTCAGTTGTCACTTTATTGAAGGGTTAAGAGATACTGGAGTTATATACAACAAACAATAATTACATGGATAGGAATAAATAATCATAACATAAAAGCATAAATAATACATATACAATGGTCAGTTTGGGCAATAATGATTCCCCCATCCCTGGAAAGGGTGGGGGAGAATTAAGAATACAGTTAACCATAATAAACATGACAGATTCAAATCATTAATTCTAAGCGTAGGGAGGGGGTCACTAGACCCCTTCCCCAGGACTCGGGGGAGGGCCATTGACCCTCCACCGAACCCCAGATCAGGGGTGCCATAGACATGGCTCACGGTTGCCGAATACCACAGTAGAATTTAAGTTTATAAGTTTGAATATATTTTTGCACAAAGATTAATTTTTTTCCACTGCTGAAAACTATCCCCCTCGCATCCTAGTTAAAATTAGATTTCCAATCATTCTAAGGAATTTTTGTGCCTGAAAATAAGGGGACAAGTAGCTTTTAGCTGATATTTATTTCCCCATAACTTTGGTGTTTTTAATCTGATTTTGCATCTATGGGCTAACAAAACTAGTTTTCACCTTATATTTGTTCATTTTTATATCCGCGGATTTAATACGTATATACCTAATGTTTATGATACGATGCGATAAATAACTAACTTTACCTTAGTAGCGGCATGTTCACCGCTGGAAAGACGTTTAGCTTTGTAAACATCTCCATAGGTCCCGCTTCCAATGCGCTGGATCAACTCATAATCATCCTGGAAATGAAAAATATAGGTGGGTATTGTGTGGGAAAAATAGGCATGTGTAAAAATAGGTTTAATGTTCTATTTAATTTCTTTAGATATCTGTTTAAGTTATGAAGACACATGAAGAGTAGGTAACAAATTTCAGTCTGCCTGTCTAAATGTCTGTCCAGAAAAATCTCGTAAAAGGTTTGACTTATCTTTAAGTATTGGTCTAGGGCAGGTATTTGGCTCTTTTGTAAAAGGGTCATCTAATCAATACCTTGCCATTAATCGTTCATAAATGACAATATATAGATACTCAAAGTGATTTCAACGGACAAAATTCTTACTTGTGGATTTCTGCGGCTGATATCTGCGGACACACAAGCCGCAGCCGTTGCTTTGCTATTCATCATTACAACCCCACGGCTGCGAATACATCACCTAAATTAAATGAATTTGCTTATTACGAGAAAATGTTACTAAATTAGCATTGCTTGCCCAATATCAAATACTTCCATGAAAAAAAACTAAAAATAAATATATCTATGTTTCTTTAAATTCTGCTATTTGCTGCACAAACTTTGAAGTTAAAATTGGGCTAGGTATGTTTTGGCATCTGATATAGTAGCAGCTTTAAGGACTAAAGTCGGAAAAAGATTCGAACCTATTACCTCCCCATTAACGAACAGATTCTCTTCGTAATTAAAGGTTATAATAATTTAAAAGGGAACGAAATCAAAGCAATATTTTAATTTTTAAAAATGAACTACCTCAAGCCTACGCTATCTTTGAATATTCGTAGATGTATTTATATAATCAACTAGCGGCAACGACACTACTTGTTGAGGGAGAAAGTCGACCCCCCAAATGGAACATTAAAATAGAATCCTTTCTAAGGTCGATTTCTTTTGATAGAATGGTGGTAGCCTCCCCATTAATAGTTTTAAAACTTCCAAGGACTTATGAAAAGCGTGTGTAGAGAAAAACCATTTCAGTTCAGCGGCAGTGAGATCTTTTGGCACAGTAAGACAGACTCCCAAACATCCTAATAACTGTATGTAAGGTGTGCATACTAGTTAAATACCTGTGTTAGCATCCAAATAACAACTACATTGTCTTATTCTTCATTTACTTTTCTTCTTTTATTTCATCACTAACTTACATAAGAGTTGACGTATAAAGATTTGTTTATTTGTATAATAAGGGGGGGGGGGGGGGGGGAAGTTTGTACAGTTATAGGAAATGAAATTCGGTACCAAATTTTGCCCTGGCCGTTTGGGCTTGTTTTTATAGTTATCAACCTAATTCTTTTTGTAAGCGCTCTTATATGATTGGATCTACCTGTAAAACATTAAAAATTGAATTTTGGGACTTTCCCATAAAGGGGCTAGGGGAGCAAAAGACCCCCAAACACTAAAATTTTAAGTTCTGAGCCTATTTTCAGAGATATTGAGATGATTTTTTTTATGAAAACTTTTTTTCACAAAACCGAACTAAATAGCCATTACAAATTTCATTTTGGGACTTTCCCTTAAAGGGGCTAGTGGAGCAAAAGACCCCCCAAACACTAAAATTTTAAGTTCTGAGCCTATTTCAGAGATATTGAGACGATTTTTTTAATGAAAACACTTTTTAACAAAACCGAACTAAGTAGCCAATACAAATTTCATTTTAGGACTTTCCTTCTAGGGGCTAGTGGAGCAAAAGGCCCCCCAAACACTAAAATTTTAAGTTCTGAGCTTATTTTTAGAGATATTGAGATGATTTTTTAAAATGAAAATATTTTTAACAAAACCGAACTAAGTAGCCATTACAAATTTCATTTTGGGACTTTCCTTCCAGGGGATAGTTGAGCAAAAGACCCCCAAACACTAAAATTTTAAGTTCTGAGCCTATTTTCAGAGATATTGAGACGATTTTTTTAATGAAAACATTTTTAACAAAACCGAACTAAGTAGCCAATACAAATTTCATTTTGGGACTTTCCTTCTATGGGCTAGTGGAGCAAAGGCCCCCCAAACACTAAAATTTTAAGTTCTGAGCCTATTTTCAGAGATATTGAGATGATTTTTTTTTCTGAAAACTTTTTTCACAAAACCGAACTAAGTAGCCATTACAAATTTCATTTTTGGACTTTCCCTTAAAGGGGCTAGTGGAGCAAAAGGCCCCCCAAACACTAAAATTTTAAGTTCTGAGCCTATTTTCAGAGATATTGAGAGGATTTTTTTTTAAACATTTTTCACAAAAGAATTTTATCTTCTGATTATTTATTTCAGTTATTTGAAAAAAATTTTCATTAAAAAAAATCAGCCATAATATCTTTAAAAATAAGCTCAGAACTTAAAATTTTAGTGTTTGGGGGTCTTTTGCTCCACTAGTCCCTAGAAGGAAAGTCCCAAAATGAAATTTGCAATGGCTACTTAGTTCGGTTTTGTTAAAAATATTTTCATTTAAAAAAATCATCTCAATATCTCTAAAAATAGGCTCAGAACTTAAAATTTTAGTGTTTAGGGGTCTTTTGCTCCACTAGTCCCTAGAAGGAAAGTCCCAAAATGAAATTTGTAATGGCTACTTAGTTTAATTTCTTTAAAAATATTTTTATTAAAAAAAATCGTCTCAATATCTCTAAAAATAGGCTCAGAAGTTAAAATTTCAGTGTTTGGGGGGCCTTTTGCTCCACTAGTCCCTAGAAGGAAAGTCCCAAAATAAAATCTGTAATGGTTCCTTCATTCGGTTTTGTTAAAAATGTTTTCATTAAAAAAATCATCTCATATCTCAAAAATAGGCTCAGAACTGAAAATTTTAGTGTTTGGGGGGTCTTTTGCTCAACTAGCCCCTAGAAGGAAAGTCCCAAAATGAAATTTGTAATGGCGACTTAGTTCGGTTTTGTTAAAAAAATTTTCATTTGAAAAAATCATCTCAATATCTCTAAAAATAAGCTCAGAACTTAAAATTTTAGTGTTTGGGGGGCCTTTTGCTCCACTAGCCCCTAGAAGGAAAGTCCCAAAATAAAATTTGTATTGGCTACTTAGTTCGGTTTTGTTAAAAAGTGTTTTCATTAAAAAAATCGTCTCAAAATCTCTGAAAATAGGCTCAGAATTTAAAATTTTAGTGTTTGGGGGTCTTTTGCTCCACTAGCCCCTTTAAGGGAAAGTCCCAAAATGAAATTTGTAATGGCTAGTTAGTTCGGTTTTGTGAAAAAAGTTTTCATAAAAAAAAATCATCTCAATATCTCTGAAAATAGGCCCAGAACTTAAAATCTTAGTGTTTGGGGGTCTTTTGCTCCACGAGCCCCTTTAAGGGAAAGTCCCAAAATGAAATTTGTAATTGCTACTTAGTTCGGTTTTGTGAAAAAAGTTTTCATAAAAAAAAAATCATCTCAATATCTCCGAAAATAGGCTCAGAACTTAAAATTTTAGTGTTTGGGGGCCTTTTGCTCCACTAGCCCCTAGAAGGAAAGTCCCAAAATGAAATTTGTATTGGCTACTTAGTTCTGTTTTGTTAAAAAGTGTTTTCATTAAAAAAATCATCTCAATATCTCTGAAAATAGTCTCAGAACTTAAAATTTTAGTGTTAGGGGATCTTTTGCTCCACTAGCCCCTTTAAGGGAAAGTCACAAAATTCAATTTTTAAAGTTTTACAGGTAGATCCAATCATATAAGAGCGCTTACAAAAAGAATTAGGTTGATAACTATAAAAACAAGCCCAAACGGCCAGGGCAAAATTTGGTACTGAATTTCATTTCCTATAACTGTACAAACTTCCCCCCCCCTTAGATTAACTCAGTGACAGTTAAAAAATAAAGTGCACTTCATTTAAAAAAATTTTTAGTCGTTGGTAACAAATAAATAACTATTTATTTCTAATAGGTATACAGTGTTTTTACTTTAAAAAAAAAAAGTATATGCCAACCTACCTAACACAAACAAATTAATTTTTTAGTGCACTTATGCTTTTTAAAAGAGAAGTATGCACTTACGAGAGCAAGTGATTCTAAGCACATTCCAGCAGTGATTCTAATTTTTTTCTGGGGTGAATATACCAGAGTTATGTTCAATATGGTTAATCTCAATTTAAAATAAAATAAGTTTTACCATGGTTTCACATGAAAAAAACTTGAAATGTTAGTTATTATTTGACTATATATTATCAAAAATTTTATTGAGTTCAAACTGCTGTAAAACAAAAGAAAACTTTTTCAATGAAAAATGTTAATTTAGAAAAAGGGATGGTAACTTGTAATATTGTAAACAGTTTTATTAGTGTACACTGTACTTTCGTAATTTGCAGCATTTGATAATGTTTTGGCGTTATTTTATTTGAACCTTTAAATTCAACAAAACATTTGATGACATTTCATGAAAAAATACTTAACATTTCAAAGTTTTATTCATAGAAAATCATGGTGAAACCTCATTCTTTTGTTGATAGAACTATATCAAACATAACATAATATATATTAAAAACAAGGATGACAACATCCATAAAAGCGAAGCACTGAAACGGTAGGACAAACGGACATTAACACTTGTATAGTATCTGAACTGAAAAATCGGAACATAAATGTATAAATGTCGAATCAAAATTGTAGGTAAATTTGTTGAAAAACTGCATAAAAACAGGATAATGTTTATGGACATACTTACATTTTTGGACTTGATTATAGAGTTGCTTCGCTTATAATATTGTTCTTTGTTGTCCCAGGAATCAATATACCAAAAATCAGATCAAACGGATAATTAAAACACTTGAAAATTTGTTGTTAAAAAAGTAGAAAAATCAACATGTTTAAAATGGACGTACGGACATTCTGGTACTGATTATAGAGTTGATACGCTTTCTAAATCGTACCCAACTACTACAGGAATCATCATGCAAAGTTTGAAATCGATAGGACAATTCTAACATGCCTAAATTAACGAATAAAAGCTATCTATTTCGGACGGACGGACGGACGTACGGACCGACCCTAATTATAGAAAAGCTTCGCTTTTAAAAATATTTAGATTCACTGCTGGAAGGTGCTTTTAATCACTTGCTCTCGTTCATGCAAACTCCCCTTTAAATAAAAAACTACCCAACATGCTGAATATTAAACTGTCTTTATCTTAAATTTCTGATTATATTTTCTAGAAGAAAAGTTTAAATAGTTTTATTTAATAAAAAAAAACATTGTATTTATCTAGTCAAATTCTTTATCGATAGGTAACAACTGTGCTACATTATAACCTTGATAATCAGTGATACTTTAGGTAGTAGGTGATTTCACTTTTATAATATTTTCATTGGCGGAAAAGTAAAAAAACATTGCAAGACAATTTTGAATAAAAATCCTTGTTATTATTCCTGACCCTAGTTTTAAGAATGACGTTTTATACTAAAATATAAATTTTAATTTAAAGACATATTTGAAGTATTAAATTACATCAAATATCTAAGATAATAGTTATATTCATTAAAGATTAGATAGTTGGGGTCAAGTGCAGTTCACATTAAAATGTTCTTGGTAACGATTATCTCCAAAAATCTATGAACTCTACAGGCTTCTAACGGTGGAACGTTGATTATACTCGCACAAAATTTTAACCGACAAAAGAAGGCCTACTGATAATCTGGAATAGTCATTGATCAATAATTCACAGTTATATAAATGCGCAAAAATGACTTAATTTACGCGTTTTTTCTTCAGTGAAGCTTTCCCTGTGAAACAATCAATTTTGGCTATTCCAAATTATTTCACAGTGGGATCTTTTGAAAAAAATCGGGACATCCAAAAAATCTAAAATCGACTTTTATCTATCCTAGGACCTAATAATGGCTGTAAGTAGACAGCTAGAAAATAATTTTTTTAAAAATATTAATTTTTGGCGGGTTTATGCCATTTTTAAAAAAGGTAGTGAAAAAATTCTTTTCAGTTTTGATGATTTTCCAGATTTTTTTACACAATTTTTTCAAGGCAACAAAAAATACATTTATGTTCATCTTATGAAAAAAAAAAATTATTGAGCTACTTTTCAGATACCTGTACCAATGTCTAATTAAAGAAAAAATTTAAAAAAATATTTTTTTGGTGGTGTAAATTGACATTTTGTGAGAAAATTTCACCAAAAATATTAAGATTTTTAACCCCTAAAAATCAGTTTTCTCCATTTTACCCAAAAACGGACAGGAGGCCCCGGGTTTTGCAATAATAATATTAATATACAACATGTATTGTGTATAAAACAGTTTTCACAACCTGGGGCCTCTTGTCCGTTTTTGAGTAATTGAGCATTTTACATTGCATGGTTTGAACAATTTCGTTCTTGTTAATTTCAAATTTTCCCCCGTTAGAGGGGGAAGGAGTCATTTTAGAGCCCTAAGTCATCTCTGCAATATTTTCAAACTTATTAAGGCGGATCTTTCTTGACTTATGCATCATTTGCCTCTGGCGAACCGTTTCGCCGTTATTTGCCGCCGTTGGCGTGATTTTTAACGATTTTTGCCGTTCTCGCGGTTTTAATGGACATTTAAGGGATAAAAGAATCGTTAAATAAAGATGACTTAAAAATACTTTTATTTTAGCAATTAAATTTGCTAAATTTCATGTGTTCTAAAAAAATTTGTAGTTCCAACTGGTATTGGTCCAGCAGAAATTCAAATTTGGAGATTAATTATAATATTCTGGTAAGCCGAGCGTTCTCGGCCCACAGGGTAACGAGTTCGGATTCAACGAGCCCTAGCCTTTAATTATTCTACCAAAACAAACAAGCAGGATTCAATCATACAGAAATTATATATTTAAACTGAATAATATTTACAAGCAATGTTTACTATATATATACAACAGATTATAACAATGGTTAGGTTTGAAGGGGGTGTGGGACGCTAGGGCTTAGCTCCCGGCGGTAGACAGGCTGTGGGGGCAGCGGTGGTAAAAGGGGAGGCAGCGCCTCCCGGTTATATAAGCGCGTGAGGGACGCGTGATAGTTGCATGTTTGAGTCCCCTCCCCACATTTAGGCAGGCCAGTTTGACCGCTGGGTTGCGGGGTCAACAGCGGTCATGAGATAGATGGTGATATAATAAGATTAGTGCAGGGGGTTTGTTATCATAAGTCACAGCGAAGCAACTCTGTAAACTGCCTGTCCGTCTGGGTGTCGTATTACCACAACCTCCCCTTCAAGGGTTGCGTGGCTCCCGAGCCACCAGGCCTTGAACCTGGGGATACGACAGCCTATGCCTGCGCAGGACAGGCTCTTCTTGAGGCACCGCTCGATGGAGGACAGCTCGGGCTACACAGGCTCCCCGGGACACTCGTTGCTCGGTCTGACTGTGGTTGGATATCAGCATTGTCAGCTCCTGGTTGGCTTCTAGGCGTGGGTTGGCGACGGCCAAGCCCCGCCGCTGGAAATTTTGCCTCGTCTGCAGGATTAGCTCTGCCTCAGCTGGTAACTGGACACGGAGGCCTAGGCTGACTCTGGTGGTTCCTAAGGGGGGAATGACGATGGCAGAGGGCGCATAGAACTCCATGGGGACGCCTGCTTGATTCAGGTTGCTTGGTCTCCTAGCTCCTACCCGGATGGGGATGGCTGTCATCAACAGGGGGCACATGGCTTCAGCTTCGTCTTCTGGGGCGGCCTCTTCCATCGCAGTGGCTGGTTCTTCTCCTACAGGCTCGCTGCTGGCTGGAAGGTTCTCCATGTCCGCGTCAGGATTCCAGATGGCATCTCTGGGTGGCTCTGGAGCGGGCGGCGGCGGCGGTGGTTCGTTGGGCGGCTCCTGCAGGTTCTCCTCTACTGGGTCACGATCCTGGCCGCTAGGCTGTGGGGCGGCTGCGGCTGGCTGGTGCACTGGGAGCTGTCCTGGGTCGCTAGCTGCGGGCGCCGCCACTCCAACTGGCAGCTCGGTGGCATCCTCGTCGCCGTCCATATCAACTTGGATGTCTGCTGGGATCTGGTGGGCAGTCACGTCTCCAGTGTATTTGCGCAGTCGGCCTACATGCGCGGTAACTTCTGAGATCCTGGCTACTGGAGAGGCAGGTTTGATGACATAATGTACTTCTGTAGCTTGCCTCACTACTTTCCAGGGGCCAGTCCATCTCTTGGTAATCTTGGCTGCCTTCCCTGGCACCAGGCGGGGGGCCAGGTACCAGACCAAGTCTCCAACCTCATACTTGGCCGTGCCTTCGTACGCTGCCGCGCTCCTCCGGATGGCTCCCTCCTCCTTCTGCTGGATGGCATCATACACTGCATAGTAGCGCTGCAAGAGAGCTTGGACGTTGGCTGGAACTGAAGCATATTCGGTCTCTGGCAGCCGTAGTACCATGTCCACCGGAAGTTTGGCCTCTCTCCCAAAGAAGGCCAGGAACGGGGTCACGCCAGTGGATCTGCAGGCCTTGGTGTTGTAGGCGAAGGCGATGGCAGGCAGGTGGGGCTCCCAGTTGTTATCGTCTCTGTCTAGGAACAGGCGCATGCCTGTGTTGAGCGTCCTATGAAACCTCTCCACTCGGTTGGACTGCGGGTTGTAGGGTGGTGGATGTGTTAGGCCAATCTCAAGCCTGGAGGCCAGTTCCTGGAATACCAGGCCGGTAAACTCCATTCCATTGTCGGAATGGATCTTCAGGGGGCATCCGAACGTGGCCAGGTGGCGGTGCAGCAGGGTCTCAGCCACCGTGAGGGTGCGCTTGTTGGGGATGGCGTAGAGGCTGACAAACCGGCTGAACCCATCTTGGCAGGTGAGGATATAGCGGTTCCCAGCTGGGGTCTCTGGCAGTGGCCCCACCAGGTCGATAAATAGGACTTGCTGTGGATACCCCTGATGGGAGGGCACGTGGATCCCTTGCTTCAGTCTCTCCTTGGTAACCTTCTGGACACACTCAGGGCAAGTCTGAACCATCAGACGGATGTCACGGGCCAGGTTGGGCCACCAGAAGTGCATGGCAACGCGGGCGATAGTCGCGTCCATCCCAAAGTGCCCAGCCATGGGGGTCCCATGGGCTAGAAAGAACGCGTCCTGCTGGAGGGCCGAAGGCAGCAGGTATCTTGTCCTCTCCCCTGTCAGGGTCTGGTCAGTGGTGGTGAGGCAGCCATGCTCGTCAAGCCCCAAGGCTGGGAAGCGGCTGGCGTACTGCTGCTCGTCTCGTTCCTTGCCACGCAGCTCAGCCTTAGTTGGGGCTTTGCCATCAGCCACCCATTGGCGGACACGGAGCAGGAGGGGGTCCTGTGTCTGGGCCTCCAATACTCTAGCTGGATCCAGTCGGGCGGCAGGGGGCCGGCTAGCTGCGGACTCCCCTAGCTGGCAAAGGTTGTGGATATACTCAGCCTGCTCTGCTAATTCTTCGGCGCTAGCCGATGGCATGTTGGCGTCTTCCCGGCGGCTGAGGGCGTCGGCGTTGGTATTCTGGGTGCCAGGCCGGTGGCAGACGGTAAAGTCTAAGGCCGCTAGCTCCTCCTGCCAGCGGGCCACCATCCCTGTGGAGGTGTTCAGTGATTTCATCTGTAGCAAGGCTGAGGAATCAGTGTTGATCTGGAAGCTGCGGTAGGACAAGATGCCGTGGAACTTTCGGATCCCATACATGATGGCGGCCATCTCTCCCTTCCAGGACGGGTAGCGCGTCTCAGGGTCGGTTGTCTTGCGCCCCACGGCGGCAATCAGCCTCTCCTTGCCATCCTGGCATTGACTCAGTATGGCAGAGATGGCGCAGCTGCTGAAGTCTGTGGTGAGCTGGAACACCGCTGGCAAATCAAACCTGGGCGGCGCTCGGATGGGGGCCTTGCGGAACTTGTCCTTGAGTTGCAGCAGCTGGGCTTCCATCTCAGGCGTCCAGGTTAGGGTCTTGGCCGTCTTCTGCCGATTCATCTCGTAGGTGAGGTCTGCATACTCCTGGGATGAACAGGCGGTAGTATCCAAAGAACCCCAGCAGCGCCAGCAAATCCTTGGGGGTGCTGGGGGCCGGCCAGTCCAGGATACGGTCAATATAGTCCTCCTGCATGGCTATCCCCTCACGGCTGAGGGTGTGGCCCAGATAATCCACCTTGGATCGGAACAGCTTGGTCTTGGCTGGCTTGAGGCGGATTCCTCCCCTGCGGTGGGCTTCCAAGACCTCTCGGAGCCTGGCCAGGTGGGCCCAGGTATCCTGGTGGAAGGTCAGGACGTCGTCAAGGTATGACTGGAGGTTGGCTGTGCCTAGTGGGTTTAGGACCCCTGCAATAAACCTGGAATAGACAGACGGTGCCGTAGCCAGGCCAAAGGGCATCCTTTTCCATTGATACAAGCCCCTGGGGGTGGTGAAGGCGGTGCAGGGCCGGCTGTCCTCGGACACACGGATGGTGTAGTATGCGGCCACCGCGTCTAAGGCACTGTAGACACGGTGCCCTCCAGCTCGTTCTACCAACTGCTGGATCCTAGGCAGGGGGTAGCTGTCCAGTTCCAGGCACTTGTTGAGGGCTCTGTAGTCGACGGCCCAGCGGGTGCTCCCGTCCTTCTTCTTGATGGGCACCAGGGGGCTGCTCCAGGCGGAGTCTGACGGCTCTATAACTCCCTCCTGTAGCCAGGTGTCCAGTTGTTTCTCCAGTTCAGCCTCTTGCCGCGGGTTCAGATCCCTAAATCTCTGGCGGATCGGCTGGGTCCCTGGCTTGAGGCGCAGCTGCAACTCAACCACATCTGTGCAGCCGGGGGTAGAATTGGAGAAGACGTCTCTGTATTCTGACAACATAGTCCAGACCTCCTTCTTGAGCAAGGGGTCCTTGCGTAGGAACTCATTGTCTTCCATCTCCAGGGCCTCCCACAACTCCTGCATTTCTGGGGGCTCAGCAGGCTCTTGGAACGAGTGGAGACGCGGGGGAGGCGTATCAGAGACCTCTAGAATGTCAGGCTTGACCAGCTCCCCAGCCACTGGGAGGCCAGCATCCAGCAAGAGGGGCATCTCCCCTTCATTTACCACCAGTACTCTAAACACAGTGGCGGAGCCAGGCCTGTGGGCATACAGGCCCTCTGGGATGACAAGATCCTCCCCAAACCTCTGTTCTGGGGCAGCTAGTTGGATGGCATCCTTGGTGCGATGGCCTACTAGCTCAACAGAAACCGCCATGACCCCGCGGCCAGGCAGGACCACCCGCTTGGCTGTGCGGAGCTGGGGTGGCTGGCCATCAGTTGGAGTGACAGCGCTTAGCCTATACGTGGCTGGTGCGGGGTCAGCTTTGGCTCCGGGACCCACCGGCCGCGACTTGACGGGCTCGGCTTCTGGAGGGGCTGACGTGTCGGAGCCAGGTGTGGCTCCGAGGGCGTCCGGCCACGATTTGACGGGCTCGGCGCTGGGAGAGGCCAAAGTGCTGGGTCCAGCCTTGGCTCCGTGGGCGTCCGGCCGCGACTTGACGGGCTCGGCGCTCGGAGAGGCTGAGGTAGCGGAGCCATGCATGGTTCCGGAGGCAGCCGGCCACGACTTGACGGGCACGGCGCCGGGAGAGGCTGAGGCCTGGGAGTTGAGTGTGGCTCCGGGTACATCAGACCGCGACTTGACGGGTCTGGACTCGGGCTTGGCTGGTGGACTGGCTGGAGGTCCCAGGTAGAGGGGGCCAGGTGGGCACGGCTGGCCGTTGATAAAGGTGTCGGTGGAGAAGATTGGTTCTGGAGGGCTGGCAATCTCAGGAAACGTTGTTGGCAGGCTCTCCCTCGGCACCTTGGGCACTGGGGGCAACCCCATGGCTAGCAGGTTAGCCCCCTTGTGTGCGTTGAGCTCAGCGTCCACCCAGTGTGTGCCTTTCTCAACCACACGCGGCTGCTCTGGCAGGGGGCCTGGCAGAGGCCCCTCATAACTTAGCTCTCTCTCGGCTGTCTCCCGGTCAATGGGGACGCCACGGAGTGGGATAAACTCCCCACGCACCCACAAGCAAGGTGGTTGCATGTCGAAACAGAGCCTAGTTCCGAACTCCTTGAGAAAATACCCTCCTAGGTTCAGAGGGTGTGAGAGGTTCCGGACCACAGTCACGTGGTATAGATGGAGTATAAGGGTGTGTGAGACTGCCATATATAACTCTTTTAATTTTCCTATTACCTGGAGGGGCTGGCCTTCCTCGTTAGCAGTCAGGATTTGGGTGTTGTCCGGAATCAACATGCGTTGCACGCCCATTGCGTGCATGAGGTGTTCAGAAATTACAGCAGACCCTGGTACACGGTTGCCAGAATCGATCATGGCATCAACCTGTACATGCTGGGCAGGGTCAGGAGTAGGAAACCTCACCCTGACATGGCAGGGGAAGTGGAGGTCCTGCCCTTGAGACAAGGGGGCCTCTCGTTCGGCTGGGGTTGGCAGAAACTTCGGTGGTGGCCGAACCGCAGCTATGGTGGTATCGCTTACCATGGTTGCTTAGACTGTAGCTTCGAATCACTAGAGCTTATTAATTATCACTGGGTCAACAATTTTATATTTATTTTTATCACTTGGTTGACATTTATACACACTTATGTGTTGTTATCACTAGGAGCTCTAGGTGTGATTCTGGAAGCACTGGCAGCAGGGAATGTCCGTCCTGCAAGGTTCAGAGGGGTGACGGCGGTAGGGAATGACCCGTCCTACAGCGCCGCTGGTTCGAATCCCGAAAATGGCGGCAGGGAATGGCCCGTCCTGCAGCGCCTCGGGTTCGAATCCTGGGAGGCAGCGGCAGGGAATGTCCCGTCCTGCCGTGCCTGTGGCTCAAAATCTGCTATCCGTCGCAGTGGTAGGGCTTACTTGTGTGCTGAAGCTTCGCAGCCACACATTGCCTTCTTAAGGAGACCAGCACCCAGCTGTCTGTCTCGTAGGTTTGGCCTGGGTGTCCTGGGGCTTGTCCCAGCTACACTTGCCAATTTAGACTCAGTTCTGTAGCCGTCTGAGCTAAATTATCCGATTTCCGTGGCTGCGCACCTAGCGCTACTCCTACACAGCACGGAAAAAGCGTCTTAACTGGCGCTTTTAGCAGGCTAAATCTGCTTGCCGTAGGCCAGAGGCCCACATATTGCGTTCAAAATGATGGAAATTTGACCTAAAAAGGCCGTCTCACGGGTCAGTTGGCTTCTCAGTTGGCGGCTGATTGTCCCCTTACTTGCCAAAGGGTCCAATCAGAGGTAGAATAGGCTAGTTTCTGTAAGGCTCGATTGAAACACGCTGACACCAAGTTCTGGTAAGCCGAGCGTTCTCGGCCCACAGGGTAACGAGTTCGGATTCAACGAGCCCTAGCCTTTAATTATTCTACCAAAACAAACAAGCAGGATTCAATCATACAGAAATTATATATTTAAACTGAATAATATTTACAAGCAATGTTTACTATATATATACAACAGATTATAACAATGGTTAGGTTTGAAGGGGGTGTGGGACGCTAGGGCTTAGCTCCCGGCGGTAGACAGGCTGTGGGGGCAGCGGTGGTAAAAGGGGAGGCAGCGCCTCCCGGTTATATAAGCGCGTGAGGGACGCGTGATAGTTGCATGTTTGAGTCCCCTCCCCACATTTAGGCAGGCCAGTTTGACCGCTGGGTTGCGGGGTCAACAGCGGTCATGAGATAGATGGTGATATAATAAGATTAGTGCAGGGGGTTTGTTATCATAAGTCACAGCGAAGCAACTCTGTAAACTGCCTGTCCGTCTGGGTGTCGTATTACCACAATATTGCAAAAACATTATATACGCATCAGAGAGAGAGAGAGAAATATATGTTTGAGAGAGAATATAATTTAAGTAATTATGCTTATATTCTTATACAAACTTTAAATGAAGATAGCTAGACCTAGAATAAAGGTATTAACACAAAATCAAAAGTGTTTTGAAAATTATGTTATTGTTGTTTATATCTGTAAAAAAAAATATTTGAAAACATGCCTTATAAGTGTCCTATTTTACTTATACTGGACCTACCTAAAAATGCCGGGACTCGAAATGGGTGCACCTGACGCTATATTCTTGTTCACAAACATTGTTTGCATTGAAGAAATATTCACATAGACGTTGATTTTGTTAAAATATTCCTATCCTAACTAAAGTTATGAAGTTTTATAGATTTTTTAAAAATAGGGTAGCTTCGCTCCTCCAAAACAGCAAGACGTACTTACCAAATGCACATTAGAAGTTAACAGAGGCAAAATTTAAGTTATTTCCGAGTTAAAGCAAAAGAAATTACATCATTTCTTCAAATACAAGCTTATTTATTGAAGTTTACTTTTGTCTACTCTAAATGTCCCGTTTTTTGGCAAAAGATCCCACTGTGTATTTGTAGACTTTCTTATGCCGCTTAAAACAGTGTGCCGGTATGATCTGTACGTTCAGTCGTTTGGCAGCTAACAGCCCTTATTATTCATAGATTTTTGGAGATACTCGTTACCGTGAACTGAGCTCGATCTTTAAATCGTTTATAGGTGATTTAAACCGGGGCGATTCATTGGGCGCACCATCAAATTATTAATATCAATCTTTAAATCGAATTTGCATGGGTGATTTGAATCGGGCAGTGGCGCGGGCCCGGCGCGCCAATGCCACTCACCGAGTGGCATTGGCAGTTTAAATCGGGGTGATTTATTTAATAAATAAATATTTTTTTTTAATTACTTTAATATTTTATTGCAAAACTATCGTGAAAACATTTTTATAGTTATTTTTAAAATAAATTATATATTAATGTTTTATATAAAATACTATACTGACACGGTATTTTATATAAAATACCTTACTGACACTGCTTAAGTAATAAAGTTGTACTGGCGCGGATCGATATTTTAGCGAGTGCGCAAGCGATTTAACAACACCGCACCGAAAATCTTTTAAAAATCAGGTGCGCTGTGGCTTACCACCAGCGCACCTACGGTTTACCTCTGAATCGCCCCGATTCAGCGCGGCATAAAAACGATTTAAAGATCAAGCTCTGAACTACATCCGAAAGTTGTTTTAAAATATCTTTTAATAAGTGTATTTCATTGTAAGTGAAAATTAATATTTTACTGCAAATATATTATTCTTTATACGTATTCTCACATAAAATCTTTTTCTGCAACAGTACAACTCACATTTTTTTTGTTTATTAATCTGAAATTAGAGATTAAATATGTCAACAATAAGTTTATACGTATAAAAGTGTAAAAATAACAATATGTCAAACAAATCACTAATAGGTATAAAATTTATAAAGCATAAAATTAAAGCTCATAAACGAGTAAAATATCACATTTTATTTTTCAATCAGTTTGTTATTGAATATTATTTGTTTTTTTTATAAGTTTGCATTGAAAACGACATCCAAGCTTTTTTCTGAATAAAAAGGGGGGGGGGGGGGTAAAATAAGGGGGTAAACTCTGCTTACCGCCCCCCCCCTAAGACGTCTATGATGCACAAGTATACCTTATTAGATATGTTATACATTATAATATTTTTTTTCTATGTTGATAATAACTACATAAATCTGGGTATTAATAGCACAGATTTTCCTATAAATCAATATCTAATAAACTTTCTGCAATAATAATAATAATAATATTGTAAACATAATCAGAGAGGGAGAGGGGACAATGGGCTGCTAATGAAACTAGCCCCCAAAGTTTTACAATAACGTTTTCTTATTCATTGGCTTATCTTTGGGGACTTTTACTGAATTTTGATTGCTTGGTTTATTAAGTTGAGTGTTCAAACGTTACAACCACTAATTTTAATCTACAAGTAGGAAAATTTTGTGTGTCATCAGTTGGATGTACATAAAATTTATCTTTCATTGTCTTATCCCTTAGACAGTGGCGTGCGAACCGAAGGGGGCATTTGGGGCAATCGCCCCCCCCTAGCGACCAAAACGCCCCCCCCTGCCCCCCCCCCCTAGCCACCGCCCCCCCTGCCCCCCCTAAATGTTGAAAAATGCCCCATTTTGCCCCCCCCTGGTCAACAAAAATGCCCCTTTTTGCCCCATACCCTACAAATAGCAAAACTATCCCAGTTTCCAAAAAAAAAGATCAAGAAATACTCAACAACAAAAAATTTTGGCGCTCCGCGCCAAACAGACAGTTACTATTCATTTAACCTTACCAAATTTTCTAATTAGTGTAGAAATTAGGTTATAATCTTTTTTCACTGAACATAACAAACCAGGTAATAGGAAGTATTTTATTTTGTATAATATAAACTTTTTACCAAAGAAATTTTGTTCATCCCCAATAATGATACACAAAATTACCCCTTATATAGATTACAATTAGTGGATGAAATGTATGGAAACTCGACTTAATTAACCAACCAATCAAAATTCCATAAAAAAACCTGTTTTTTTTGTAAGGGTATGTACACAAGTCCCCAAAGTTGTTGAGCCAACGAATAAGAAAATTTTATATGAAATATTGGGGACTAGTGTAATAAATAGCCCAAAAACCCCTCCATCCCTGCATATTTGAAGAAAAAAATTGCGCTTCGCGCCCTTCCAAATGGTTTCTGCTTTTTATCACATTGTATATTTTGTTTTTATTTCTATAAAAAACATGTGTAAAAACAAATATTTCATCAAAAAGTTATTTTATATAAAAAAGAAATAGTGTTGATATTTATCTAAGCCTTTTTCTCAACACTGTATGTCTGTCTAAATGAATAACTATATATGATGTTATATTATTTTCAGGATAAGTTTTTTATTTTTTTATGTGTACATACCCTTACAAAAAAACATGTTTATTTTATTAAATTTTGAATTTTCATTAAAAACCCTTAAAACTAACTACACTCTATATTCCTAACTTGATAAAATACGCCACTCTTGTTGTCTTTAATTGATTTTAGTTCAAAGGGGGAGTAAATATTTTTAGGTGCGCTTCACACACCACCCTTATATATAATTGGAAACACCACTTAATCAAAAATTAACAGAGTTTTAAAGTGCCATTTAAAGAGGGTAGGATATGTTGATATAACTTTTTAGCTTCTCTATAATCCACTATGGCTGTCAGTACGTAATTCTAAAGGGGAAATGTGATTTTTTCAACTGCAATTAAAGATAGAAGGCTAAAACTTAATGTTAACATTCTCATTATGGAGTATAATTAACTATCAAAAATTCATGGAGGTCGGATGATTTTTTGTGCTTTGCTACTTAAAGATGTTGTCATCCTTGTTGTCATACAATAAAGAAATATTTAAAATCAGTTTTACATATTAGGTAAATTTTTGGTAAATTATTTCCAAAATGAGTGTTTTTATCTCCCCCCCCCATTTTTTTTAATGGGGTTATTCATCCTTCCTGCTGAGATTTTATAACATCCCCTTCCACCCATAAAAAATGTATTGTGGTGGGGGGGGGGGGGGGGAAGGTTAAATTATCTTCTGTACTTTTTTTTCGAAGATGTTTTCTAGCTCCCTTCCCTTCGGTCATTGCAGGGTTGGGAGAAGGGATGGGGGAGAAGAGATGGGGGGGGAAGAGATGGGGGATATAAATGGGAAATAGGGATGGGGGAAGGGATGGGGAAGAAGGGATAAGGACTAGAAGGCCCATAATCAAAATGCCCCCCCCCTAAAGCAAAGTGCCCCCCCGGGGCACTTTGATTTAGGGGGGGGCAAAATTTTACAAAATCTTCAAAATGCCCTCCCCTAGACAAAGTGCTTTGCACGCCACTGCCCTTAGATCCCTGAAACATCATTAACCTAACAGAAAATATAAATAAAGCTTTTATACATAAAGTAGATATTTATCATAATTAAGTCAATTAAGAAAATATTATACATTGCAGCAAAGTACATAAGAAACTTAGAATATTTAGTCCATAAGTGGTAACGATTTTTATGAGAAAAAGCATAAAGTAGTAAAGTAAAATATTCACGAAATCTAGCCACTAAGCTGATTGTGGTTTACAGCAGGAATCATAAGGGATAAGACAATGGATCATTTCAAATCAGAAGAAACAAAATTACCCTTTCTGTAGATTAAAAGCATTGGTTGATAAGTTTAAACAACACTGATTTTGAACAAACAGAAATTTTATTACTGCACTGTACCCAAAACCAATAAATAAGGTAACGTGGTTCACAATTTTTAATATCATTAATTTATCGTCTACTGACTACTCCCTCCCAGGGTTTACAATCAGTCTGAATATTCCTTAATTTATACCTATACACTTTGCGAGAGAAAAAGAAAAAATCATCGAAAGTTTATTAATATTCCTGAAAAATGTTCAAACATTGCCCAAGTTTTGGATAATATCTGTAAACACATCAATTCCCTGTTGTCAAAAATCATTAATATTTGCTTTTGCTTCTCTCCCCTCCTACTGGATGAACGAGCTGACCAATAAATGAGATCCTTATAATATTAGCAACCTAAATTGACGAAAAATATTCCCCTGTCAATATATCCACGTATTTCTATATCCATTGTATCAATCCTTTTACATAAAGTAGTAATTTTTTTGTCTCTAGCGAAGGATCTCGCAAACTGATATAGTTCTTCTTTACTAAAACTTCTAATAGGTCTAGGGAAGGTTTATAACTATTTTGGGGGAGGGTATCTCCACCTTCCTAAGGTATATCGACCATAGAAAATTACCTCCCCCCCCCCTCCCAAATTAAGTTTTTACTTTAAACTAAAATAGATGGAGGGCAGGCCAACTTCCCACCCCAACGTAAGCGTAGCCGCTAGTATTTTAAAGAGCACTTAAATAAACGATTTTAATTTATCAATGATTTCCTTTAAGAAAATGTTTTCATTAAGAAACTCATCATGATCGTGAAGTAGGGTTGGTGTGTTTGGCATGGGGGAGAAACCAATGGCTGGAATACCCACTTCTCTTAGATATCTAAAAGTATTATTAAATAAATCCGCGAATAATTACCGATGAATGAAAAGAACAAAGAAAAGTAAGGAGGAAGATTAGGTCTGTAAATTATATTGTATTCTAGTCTAAAAAGTTTTTTAAACACCATTTTTTATTCGTTGACTTAAAAACTTTAGGGACTATTTTTAAAATCTTGATTTGGGTGCATCTTTGCAGATAAAAAGTCTTGTTTTTGGTAAATGACTTTATCAGACAAACAGACAGAAACTAATCACAGTGTACCTAGCTTATTGCAATTAAGGACAAAAGGAATAGAAATTTGACTTGAATCAATATTTCTTTTATAAAAACCTTTGTTACTATAGGAAAAAGTCCCTTATTCCTCAAGAGCTAGTTAAAAACAAAAGTAAAAGGTGCAACAACTACCTAATTATCATGATAGAGTGATAATTTTCCAGTATGGCTTCAAAATCGATTAATTTCCGCTGGATTAGAACCGGTACAAAGCCATACCGAAAAATCATGTTTCATATCGTATTATATCCAGTTTTCTACGAATATAAAAGTGTACAATTTTAAGATTAAAACCAATTTTATTAGACCCGAGATACCGAAGGCACGGGCTAAAATAACTGATTTTTTATCTTTTTATATCCGCGGAAAACTGTTTATAATACGATGCGATAAATAACTATTTTGTTCCACCCTTTACCTTGAATCCGTCCCAGCTGGAAATATTTCATTCTTTGTCTTCAAATTATGCTTATTGATTCCTGAAATAGAAATCATCATTTTAAAATTTTTTAGAAACGCAACCTGCTTAGCTTCCCTCGCTCTGTATGTCAGTCTTGTTTTCTATTATAGAGGAGGGAGGGGACATTAAAAACTAATTCATAAAGTTGATACAATAGTAAACCTATTATTATGATTAAAAATGTATATTTAGAAAAAGGGTTGGTAACTTGTAAAGAAGATGAAGAAGACTTTTGCAATTTACAACATTTGATGCTTTTCTTCAGTGTTATTTTATTTTGTCCTTTGAACTCAACAAAGCATTTGATGATATTGCTTTAAAAATTTATTTACATTTCAAAGTTTTTTCATATAAAACCATGGTGAAACCTAACTTTTTAGTCGATAAAGCAAATTTTAAACATAAACTTAGTATATTCACTAAAAAAATACTATGGGTCAATGCTGGAAGATGCTTAGAATCACTTGCTCTGGTTCGTGGATAGTCCTCTTTACAGCTTCATCATTAGCTAAAATTTTGAGTTTTGTTGTTAAATGTTAATTCAAAAACTCAATAAGACAAAATAATATATGTAATTTTAAAATGAATTAATTTGATTAAAGACTTCAAATATGTGTAAATAGGTAGTGTTTGTCTGTACTGTACTGTTCATATTCTTACCTGCAGACAAAGCAGAGAACCAAGGATCATCAGGGTTTGTTGGTGTCAGGGTCTGTTAAACAAAATTTATACAATACAGCCTTTGTCTTTTCTGACCACCAAAATAAAATAAATAGTTAAGTGGTAAAGCAGACGAGTACCTAACTTAAATTTTCTTTAAACAGGGATGACAAAATCCATAAAAATAAAGCTCTGAAACAGTTGGACAAACGATCCTTATCTCTTGTAGACTGTCAGAACTGAATAAGAAGAATAGAAATGTTAACGTTTTAACATAATTGTGCGGATTCTGATAAAGATTTTAGAGCTGCTATACTTTTCAAATCAATAAGAAAGTTCCTACATGTCTAAATTTAAAGAGCTAACCGTAACATAAGGATCGCCGACACTAATTATGGAAATTTTACTCAAGGTGTTACGCTAAAATTATTATTAACATTAGACTGTATTGCATAAACACCTGGTCAACAAATTTCTGAATGAAAGTGAGCTCCAGTCCTTCTCCGGCCTCTGCCATCCAATCCCTGGCAGTCACAGGTACAATCAATTTTATTCGGGCCAAGAACAAGGAAAAGGCCATAAATGTCAGGGAGGAAGGGGCCACTGGGCTGTTCATTAAACTAGTCCCCAAAGTTTTATAATAACATTTTGTTATTGGTTGGTTTAAAAACTTTGGAGACTTATTAAATGTTGATTGGTTGGTTGATTAGGCTCAGTGTCCAAACGTCTCAACCACTGAATTGTAAGCACTAATGGTAAGTTTGTGTATCATCATTGAGGGCATACATCAATTTTTCGGCTATTATCATATCTTTTTCATTCCCTGCATAAATGTACAGAAATTTTATTAAAATATTAAATTCAGCAATAAGTAAATAATAGGGAATAAGTGAATTTATTTGTAGATGATCTTTCTCTCTAAGTTAAAACTAATTTTTAATGCAATGTAAAATAAATAGTCTGATAATTTGTTGATTTTTAAATACATTACCTAGTCATATGATTATTATTGGGGATTTCCTTCAAAGTGCCTTATCGATTAAAGATCCCCTCCCCTCCTCTCCACACATGGAAATAAACAAAGCACCGTTTAATGAAAAAAAAACGTTAAGAGGCTAAAAAAAGTTCTAAGTTAAGAAAGGAACGGTTACTAAATGTCATAGAAAAAGGTTTAAAAAACATTTCTCGTTTTCATTCGAATCCGGTGGATAGGAACCGGTTCTAATCCATACGAAAAAAACTATGTCTAGCATCGTATTATATCCAGCTTTCTACGAATAAAAAATATACAATCAAAAGATTAAAACCAGTTCGGCACTTTGGGGCTAAAAAAACTAGTTTTAATCTTTTAATTGTACATTCTATATCCGCGGAAAGCCGTTTATAATACGATGCGAGAAATAACTATTATTATTACATTGAAAGGAAAAAATACTCTTCCAACTTTTTTACTATTCCTTTGTGTTACAACGTTGTGTGTTGTAATATGTATATCCGAAAATATTTATATTTCTACCTCTGCCAAAATTTTGTTAAATTAAATTTTGAATTTGTGAATTATTTACAATTTCTCTTCACATCTATACTGGGATATAAAGGATAAATGTCGATAAATCAAAGTACCCAAATATCATACAGAGAGTTATCCATTCAGCAGATTACAATAATTTGTTGAAACATTTGGAGACTAGCCTTCATAAACTATCCAATAAGAATTCAATAAGAGTCCCCACTTTTGTTAATCCTATGAATGACAAACGTTTTAATAAAACTTTGGGGACATGTGTAATAAACAGCCCAATGCCCCCTCCCTCCCTGGCTTATGTATCATATGAAGTGTTTCTTCAAAGTCTGACATAAAAGCAAAAAAGGATAATTTAAAAGTATACACAGAAAAAGCAAATTAAGCCGACAAAAAAACATTACTACTATATATAATATTATAGGATTCAAGCAAAGAAGTTAAGCCTAACATAATTCTAATCTTTTATGGGTATCTTAAATCTATAAAAACTTATACATACCTAGGTATCAAATTGCTATGTTATATTATATGAACACTGATTTAAATAAACACCACTAAAAAGGGAAGCGGTAAGCAAAAGAGGCGACTGAAGCTGGTTTCTTTTATTAAAATCACGGCAATACTTTAATACTTGAAATATAGAGCCTTGAATCGTGATGTTATATTACATTATTTGATACATTAGAACTTATGTTAAGAGATGAATTAAAATGGGGAGCAGATTGCATTGACAAATGTAAAAAATCAAACGGGGGGGGGGGGGTTATAGACACGATGACAGAGAATTATGCACTGCAGTGAGACGCAAAATTATACAAAACTTGTTAAAAGTAAAAAATAAAATATAAAAAGATTTATAAATTACGTTCTTAATTCGACTTAGGAAATGAATGTAGAATATAATTATATATGGATATTATGTCAGTGGAAAATTGTCGTAAAATTAGGTTGCTATTCCCCTGTCATTTATTAGTCAATCCGTTTTTCCAGTAGGAGGGCAGGTGGTAGGGTAAAATGAGGGGATGGATAGGATCGTTATTTTAGCCCGAAACAAGGTTCACTGGCGTTATCCTCTTAGAAATATTTTTTTCAATTTTAAAATTCTTTTTCCTAAAAATGTAAGTATTGGTTTTTACTGTTTCCTATATTTACTCAATTTGCAACCAATTTATGTACAATTTCGTTTCGACTTAAGAATTATTAAGTTCTGCCACTCTACAAGAGTTATTAGTTTGTCCTTTTCTGATTTCAAAGCTTTGCTTTTATAAATGTTGTCATCCTTGTTACTTTTTCGGTAATGAATGAAATTGATTCCTAATCATTTTCTCGAACTCTGCAATGTTTGTTGTTGGTGTGATTCTAATATCAAATGTTAGCTCAAACTTGTCTGGAACAACGTTGGTTTGTACGCCACCTGAAATTTTAGTTTTATTTAGAAATATTTTAGAAGCACAGCCAGGGGACCTAATAGTGTTTTCTTATTCGCTGACTGAACAACTATTGGGACTGTTATTAAATCTTGAATTGGTTGGTTCATAAAAATGAGTGTCTAAACGTTTAACCACTACTTGTAATCTAGAGAAGGGGTAATCTTTGGGGATTTACATTAATTTATCTGCAATTGTCTTATCCCTTCGGATCCCTGATAACATGAGTATGTAGATTTTACTAAACCTGTCCGACCGTCTTCAATAATTCCTTTTTAGCTATCAAACTTTTATTGTTAAATTTTACTGAAATGAACCATTAAGAGTTGTTTTAAAACTAAATTACCGAGAGAAGAAAAACACAAGTTTAAAAGAAGTAAATGTGTAAGGGTATATGTAAAGTAGAAAAAAGATATCTAAATTGAATCTAACCTTCTCATCTATTTTCAAAATGCATAAAAACATTTCCTACCATACATAGTCTTGGCTAAAACTTAAAACAACGATGTGGAACCGGAGCCGCCATAATTTGCTGGAGCTGGCGCCGTGATTTTCGGTAAAAAACGGCTCCGGCTCCGGGTTAGCTAAAAACAGAGATTTTTTTATTAATTTGATACCTCTCTTATGTCGTGTGCAAACGCCCCTTTTAAGTTTTTCAAGTCCATTTTTATCAACAATTGAACTTTTAAAACCTTCAAAAGTCTAAAATAGACTTGGTATGAAAAAATGTTGCAATTTTTCTTGATTTTAGGTTGGAGCCGGAGCCTCTGTTTTCACAGACGGCTCCGCGGAACCGGAGCCGCACCAAAATCAAACATTTTTAGGACTTTATTATAGAGATGCTTCGCTTATAACATTTTACTTTGTTGTTCTAGGAATCATTATAAGATTTTGGAGTTACTACGCTTTCTAAATCGTACTTAACTACTACAGGAATTACCATACAAAGTTTGTAATCTATAGGACAATTCTAACATTTAATGAAAAAAGCTATCCGTATGTACGGACCGAACTAAATTAGAGAAAATCTTCGCTTTTAATAAGTAAATAAAATTCTAAAACTTAAGAAATTGAACTAAAAGTCTAAAAATATATCAAGTTAATCTTTTTATAAATTTCCCTCAATGTTTTTGTTTGAAACTACGACCCTAGTAATCTCTGTCTCAGCAATTTACCTTTTTTTGTGCTTATATAAGCATTTTTGTCAGATTTAAGTAGGATGTGCTCACATCGGGAAAGTCCGCACTTTACAACAAAAGTGGCTTACTTAAATCGGAAATGTCGGACTAACGAGCCATTTTCGTAGGTTAATTGCTTACTTGAAGAACTATTATTGCCCTATAAACCCCTAAAAATCCCCAAAAATAAGGGTGGCTGATAAGAATCAGCCAAATCGGACGCCTTTGACGTAAATGTCTTACAGATTAAAATTTTAATCCGGATTATTTTTCCTCAAAATTTAATCCCTTCTCAGCCATTTAGGCTATATTTGTGATTAATGTCCTACTTATATCTTCCATTTTTGCTATAAAATCCTTACTTAAACAAGCCATTTTTGGGGTTGATTGCTTACTTAAATCCTCCATTTTTGCTGCAAAACCCTTACTTAAATAAGCCATTTTTGGGGTTGATTACTTACTTAAATCATCCATTTTTGTTGCAAAATCCTTACTTAAATAAGCCATTTTTGGGGCTGATTGCTTACTTAAATCATCCATTTTTGCTACAAAATCCTTACTTAAATAAGCTATTTTTGGGGTTGATTACTTACTTAAATCATCCATTTTTGTTGCAAAACCCTTACTTAAATAAGCCATTTTTGAGGTTGATTACTTACTTAAATCATCCATTTTTGTTGCAAAATCCTTACTTAAATAAGCTATTTTTGGGGTTGATTGCTTACTGAAATCATCCATTTTTGCTACAAAATCCTTACTTAAATAAGCCATTTTTGGGGTTGATTACTTACTTAAATCATCCATTTTTGTTGCAAAATCCTTACTTAAATAAGCCCTTTTTGGAGTTGATTGCTTATTTAAATCATCCATTTTTGCTACAAAATCCTTACTTAAATAAGCCATTTTTGGGGTTGAGTACTTACTTAAATCATCCATTTTTGTTGCAAAATCCTTACTTAATTAAGCCATTTTTGGGGTTGATTGCTTACTTAAATCATCCATTTTTGTTGCAAAACCCTTACTTAAATAAGCCATTTTTGGAGTTGATTACTTACTTAAATCATCCATTTTTGTTGCAAAATCCTTACTTAAATAAGCCATTTTTGGGGTTGATTGCTTACTTAAATCATCCATTTTTGCTACAAAATCCTTACTTAAATAAGCCATTTTTGGGGTTGAGTACTTACTTAAATCATCCATTTTTGTTGCAAAATCCTTACTAAATTAAGCCATTTTTGGGGTTGATTGCTTACTTAAATCATTCATTTTTGTTGCAAAACCCTTACTTAAATAAGCCATTTTTGGGGTTGATTACTTACTTAAATCATCCATTTTGGTTGCAAAATCCTTACTTAAATAAGCCATTTTTATGATTAACTTCCTACTTATATCTTCCATTTTTGATACAAAATCCTTACTTAAACAAGCCATTTTTGTGATTAAATTCCTACTTATATCTTCCATTTTGGCTACAAAATTCTTACTCAAACAAGCCATTTTTGTGATTAATCTCCCACTTATATATTCCATTTTTGTTACAAAATTCTTACTTAAACAAGCCATTTTTGAGATTAATTTCTTACTTAAATCTTCCATTTTTGCTACAAAATCCTTACTTAAACAAGCCATTTTTTGTGATTTATTTCCTACTTTCATGATGAAAATTGGCAAAATTGAACCTATAATTAATGTAAAAAAAAAACTTTATAAGTTAAATTATATTAAACTACATGATATTATACAGTATTACAATACATTCAAAAATTTTATATTCTTTTCATGTTTAAAAAATGACTGATGAAAGTTTGTTTTAAATTTATACAAATTAGATGTTTAAATCATATTCACTAGTTTTCTGCATAAATCAATCTTCTGTTTCTGATTTAAAGTTGTGTTATAAAGTTCCAGCAAAACCACTCTAACCACAGACTGAGACAATCTGTCTTTAAAGTGATTCTAATGTACTCTAATGATATTTTGATTGATTGATCAACTCTGTTCTCCAATGAAGTAAACTCCTGAGAAAAATTTACTAATAACAAAATATTTTTTAATATTGATATGAAATACACAAAACTACTCTTTCTAACATATGTTTCTTTAATATTTACAATAAATATTCATGAATTATTATTAACATTTAGAATAAATAAATATTAGTAAAATAAAGAAAATATAAACTGAAAAATATCTAATATAGTATTTCTCATTTGGGATTAGACTATTATTCAAAAAATGGCATTTAGGAACTATGACATCATTGTGAAGCTTCTATGTAATACAGCATGACACACAAAAAGTATTTTTTAGGGTTTACAGACCATATTACTTAGTGTATCAAAAAAAGTAGCATATGTTTTTGATCTCTTAACATTTCCACACAAGAAAAAAATTTTAAACTGTTTTTAACCTATTTTTGAATGGGGGGTCAAAAATATACTAGGACACCTATAGAATCAGACTGCAGAGCCCAAATTTGAATTAAGTCCCCAATAAACTTTTTTGGGGGGATTTAAAAATTAATTTTTAGAGTTGCTGTAGTCATTTTGACCGGAGCAAAAGCTTTTTTTTTACTTCGGTTAATATTGTGGCTTACAGAACATTTTTATATAATTCACTTTATATTGATACAATAAAAAAACATTACTCTGTTCATTGAAAATAATTTTTTTTTCCTAAACAATTAATTTCATTGAAAAATCTAACATTTACAATAAAACAAATAATTCTGAAGTCTAACCAATAAGAAGTCTTGTTTTATTTAAATTCTTTACAATTCAAAAAAAGAGTGTTTTCACAAAGTGACTTATTTCCAATGTAGTTAAATAATTTTTATTTAATTAAAATGAAAAGAATGAAAACCATACACATAAAAGATACATACTTTTAAAAATTATTTTTAAAAAATAAGTTTGAATAATCTTATTTTATATCACATTTGTATATGTGACAAAAATAAATTTGTTGTATTGCATAAACATTTATTGTCATTTAACCCTTTACAGCCATTTTTTATGTTTTTGAAATAAGTGATAGAACACAAACATGTTAATGTTAATTCATTGATATATTACAAAGAATTAATTTTTTAATGAATTAATTTAGATGAAATCAAAAGGCCTAATTTTACTATATACCAGAATACAAGATTTATGAAGCAAAACACTCTAAAAGCTACAAATTTTACCCAAATAAAAAAAGACCTTTTGCTCTGGTCAAAAATGACCAGAGCATCAGTAAAAATTAATTTTTAAATCCTACAAAAAAAAGTTTATTGGGGACTTAATTCAAATTTAGGCTCTGCAGTCCAATTCTACTGTTGTCATAGTATATTTTTTATATATGTGTTAAAAATAGGTTAAAAACAGTTTAAAAAAGAGTCTAAATTTTGAAAAAGTAACTTATTTTTGTTACTAGCAGAAAACTTACATAAAAGTGTAATAAAAAAACTAAGTTTTAAGTTGAAAGCATTTTTTTGAGTCTTGTAAGGTTAATGATATTCTCATGATCCTAACTTTATTATCAAAAAAGATATCAACAAAATAAAATTTCATCAAAATGAGTTTTGTTTTTCAAAAGCATAATTTACCAGAGATCTAAAGAGATATGTCATAAAGGGGGCCAAATAAATGTCGGAATTCATCCTTTATTATACACATTGTGATGAAAAAATTAAGATTTTTAAGTTAAAAGCATTTTTCTATTATTGGGGTTAATTATACCCTCAAATCTTAGTTCCAAGGTTTAAAGTTTTGGGAACAAAAAAGATTTACAACCTGAAATGGAAATTACCATCCTTTTCAAAAAAAAGCTTGGAAGTCCTTGAAAGTCCTTAAAAATGTAAGAATCGATCTAGCACCCCAAACAATTGGCGAAACTTAATGAAACTTGGTGAAAATATGAAGATTATTACCATAATTATCCCTAAAAATTTCAGCTCTCTATCTTTTATAGGAGTTGAAAAAATCATGTTTCACCCTTTCTGTCTCTGACAGATGGACAGATGGACGAACAGACAGATAGACATTTCAAATAATAGAGTAGCTTCACTACTAATTATAGAATAGCTTTGCTACTAAAAATAAGCTTAGAACTCATATTTATAGTTTTAGTTAGTAATGGTTACTTAGTTGAGTAATGTTAAAAAGTTTTCTTTAAAAAATCAGATTGATATCTTTAAAAACAAGCTCAGAACTTACATTTTTAGTGTTTTGGGGGATCTTTTGTTCCACTAGCCCCAAGAAGAAAAGTCCCAAAATTCAATTTTTACAGTTTTACAGGTGGATCCAATCAAATAAATGAGCTTACAAGCTAAAAAATAAGCCCAACAATCCAGGGCAAAATTTGGTACTGAATTATAAATATTATTGTATCATTTGCTGCATAACAAAAACACACACACAGAAAAACTTTTGGGTACCTATATTTTTGGGTACCCCAATGCCATAGAAATGATAAAGGAGTAATAAAAAGAACCAATTATATTCAGAAAGTTTTTAAAAAAAACAGAGGGGGAGAGGAATGAGGATACTATGTTAAATAGTTTAATGCTGCTGCCCTACTTATGGATATACTTATCCTTGTTTTAAATTAGTATAGTATAATGTTGTTGTGCTACATATGTATATAACTGTAATTGTTAACGTTAGAAGGAATAATGTTGTTGCATTACTAATGTCCTTGTTAAATTTAGATTATCATAATGTTGCTGATAAACTTGTGGATATAAATGCACTTGTTAAAATCAGTAATTTACCACAAAAATAACACAATTAAGTAGGCAATTTAATTTTTTTCATGCCTACTCCACGAGGAGAGATTACTAGGGACAGCATAATATAATTTTGCCGCGCTATTTATGAATATACTTCAATATTACTTAAATATCACTATTGTATAATATTGCAGCTCTTCTTATACTTATACTTGTCCATGTTAAATTCAGTATAGTAAAATAATGCTAGCTTCTTATGAACATACTTGTCCTTATACCAGTATTAACTCTAGGGGCTCAGTGTCGCTTTCGGCCGCTTTGGGTAAAAGTCCTCTCCACCCCACCTTAAACCTACTCTGTGTTTTAAATTGCAATGTAACGCGCTCAATCGCCCAGGGAATTGAGTAAGGTAACACCAAATAGATAGCCAAATCTTTAATTGCACGAATTTTGTCTAGAGGTCCTAACTGCATGGTAATGAGTTGCATCTGTTTTAAACATAGACATTCCCCAATACTCAAACCATTAATGTCACAAATCTGTAGAAACCATTTCATCCATAGTAATGTTCATGGAGGGAGAGAACATTGATTGGTTGGTACTTTTAGCGAACTTTTAAACCAATAATTTTACCTGTAGAGGGGTTAATTTTGTATACCATTTTAAGATTTATATTAATTTTTTTTATCAATTGCCATATCCCTTTAGATCCCTGATAGTATTGGATAACAATAAAATATAATATGAAGGGAGAGGTCAATAGCAGATAAATTATGCTGTGTTATAGTTTAAATGTATAATCAACCACGATAATTTAATTAAGCATACTACATGTTACAAGAAGGGACACTGAGAGGCAAAATAATAGACAACCCTTAATCAAAATTTCACGCATAATTACTGAAAAGGAGAATACTTTATAATCCATTGTCCTATTACCTTGATTTACAAATTTTAGAATAGTTTTTTATCGCATCATATCATCAACACCTTTCCGCAAATAACAAAATGAAAAATTTTAAGATTAAACCCAGTTTTGTTAGCGCCTAGAATCCAAAGTCCCGGGCTAACAAAAACGATATTGATTTTATATTTTTGTATTTTAATATTCGTGGAAAATTGTCTGTAATAAGATGCTTTACATAATTTTTCAGTATTGCTGGGAACCGGGATTAATTAACGGATATTAATCGGTTTCGAAGCCATACTGGAAACATCTTGTTTCCAAAAAAAAAGATATTTTAAGCATGGCTCGGCACGTACCTCAGCCACGCATATATAAGCATCAATTTTAAACTGCTATTGCAAAGAAAAAAATCCGAAAAGATAATTGACCGTTCACGAACAGGTTTTTATATTCGTTCTAAGTAATAATGGCAAACACCTCTCCCCACTCCGCTCCGTATACAACCTAACCCAACCTGACCCAAAATTCAAAGCTCCAGTGCTCATCAAGATACTTCGAGTGAAAGCGCCAATTTTTTTGTTCTTTCAATGCTTTTATAGATACATTTTTTTCGTTTTTACTACAACCTAAATTTTTGTTTTTACCAGCAATCTTGAGGAATAATGGACGATAAATTGATGAAAATTATTCATTTACAATAAGAAATAGATTATCAGTCAAAAGTTTGGGCACTTTTTGGGAACCAAGCAATCAAAATTCAATTAGGTACCCAAAGTTATTGAACTAGCCAATGAGCGAGTATTTTCAAAGAGGAATGGGATAATGGGCTGTTTATTAGTCCCTATAGTTTCATAATTACGTTTTCTTATTCAAAATAATTGAGGGATCTTGAGGGATTAGACAATGATGATAAATAAAATTAGTCTGTTGTGGATAAAAATTATTAATTGAATTGAATGAAGTTTGGCCACTACAAGATCGAAACCAACAATGGATTTATATTACTTGGATCTTACACGAGATTTTCAATTCTATAATAAAGTGAAATCTCAAGCGGGCTAAAATAACGATCTCCCCCATCCCTGTAATTTACCCTATCCCCACCCCTCCTACTGGATAAACGGCCCGCTCAATAAAATGGAGGGGAAAGTGCAACCTAAATTAAATTTTCTTATTCGTTGTCTTAACAACTTTGAAACGTTTATTGAATTTTGATTGGTTGGTTTATTGAGTTGAAAGTCCAAACATTTTAAACACTAATTGTAATCTAAAGAAGTCATAATTTTGTTAATTAACAATAGAGATGTTCATAAATTTATCGGCCATTGTCTTATCCCTCTGAAATGAGCATGATACTGTTTAAGGACATAGTTACATTTTTGGGACTTGATTTTAGTGTTATAGTACATAGTTTTAGATCGATAGGAAAACTCTAATAAGTTTAAACAAAAAGAACCAATATTGACGTACCAACGGAAAGAACGACCCCAATTATAGAGAAGCTTTACTTTTAAAAATTGATAATTCATTTTCCAGTATGGCTTCGAAACCGATTAATATCCGCTGGATTAGAACCGGTTCTCAGTCATACTGAAAAATTATTTATAGCCTCGTATTACAAACAATTTTTCACGGTTAATAAAATAAAAATCATTAAATTATTACCAGTTTTGTTAGCTGGGACCTCGACCCCTTGGGTCTAACAAAACTGGTTTTAATCTAATAATTTTTCATTCTAATATCCGCAGAAAGCTGTCTATAATACAATGCGATAAATAACTATTCCTTATTTTAAATGCGTAAATCTCAGTGTGGTTTATTTTCACAACAAAATCTAAATTGAGTAGAGACAGATTAATGAAAAAAATATTGCAGTAAAGTGTAAAAATTCAAATTTCTATTTCTCTATTAATTACTTAACTAGCGGCTGCACCTAACATTTGGAAGCTTGGTATCTCGGAATTCAAAGTGGTAGGGAAGGGAACAAAATAGCATAAAACCATCCTCAGAAAAATAAAATGTGAAATTTCCATGTAATAAAGAACTCAATCGGTTCGGTAGCTTTTAAAATCGTAAAGACAAAAAACCTTACTGCTTTATACAGTAGGACAGCCTAGAATAGCTTTAAGTCGCGCACCTGACATAGCAGCAGCATAACCATTTTAAAAATATCTAGATATAATGCGCAGTTGTGCAAAGGCTCGAACATTTACAAACTAGATTATAACATTGAAAGTAAACATTTTAGTTTTTAAAATATTTGTCTTCATCTGTGGAAATATAAATATAAACAATCCACAAGTCAAATGGTCATAAGCAAAACCAAAACCTAACCTAAGGTTTAAAACCAAAACTTGTTTTAAATGGTTGTCATTTTAACTTCATTACATTCAAACTTAAAGTTTGTGAATACGAGTAGACAGATTTAAAGATAAACCTAACCTTTCTACTATTTTTTTCAAAATAGATATTTAGCGGGAGTGTAAATATGTTTAAAATGTCAAAAAAGTTTATAGAACAATTGAGAATGAAAAATTGAGAATGCTTTAAAATATATATTTGGCCTGTACAAAGATGTTAGTTTGATAAAGTAGTCTTTGGTTGAGATGGATCAATAGCTTTTAAAAGTATTTTTTTAAAGGGAGGTGGTATTCTAAATGCTAAAGTTTTTTTTGTAATTTTATGATAAAATATGTTAGGTATAATTTCTTTCCAATGTTTGAAAATTCAAATAGTACACAAATGAGTAGATTTTTATCCCCATCCCATTTCCTTTATTTCTTTTAACCAAACCCCAGCCATATATTTTGACTCCGCCTATTTCCTTCCTTACAACCAAATCGTTTACAATAATATCATACGAAATAGTTATTTCTCGTATCGTATTATAAACGGCTTTCCGCGGATATAGAAAGTACAATTATAAGGTTAAAACTAGTTTTTTTAGCCCCGAGGTGCCGAAGGCACCGGCTAAAAAAACTAGTTTAATCTTATGATTGTACATTTTTATATTCGTAGAAAACTAGATATAATACAATGCTAGACATAGTTTTTTCGTATGGATGAGAACCGGTTCCTATCCACCGGATTCGAATGAATACGAGAAATTAAATTAAAATCATAAAATTAAAACCAGTTTTCTTTGTATGTGTGTGTGTGTGTGTATAGCGTTAAATTACTAATAGACTGCATTCCGCGGATAGTAAATTAATTCCGGTTTGGTGTGTCTACAAAAGGCAGTGTCCAAACTTTTGCACCAATTATTTTAATCTACAAAAGTGGTCCCGTTTTACAATTGCAATTGCGCATATTGTAAACAGTTATCACGCAAGTAAATTTCTGCTTTTCTACCATATAATATTTTTTTTTCATTTTGACTCAAAACCTATCAAATCAAGAGGGAAAACTTCGTAGATTCGTAGCCACACTAAAATAGTTGTTTATAGCATCATTTTATATACACTAAACAGCTTTCCGTGGATTTTAAAATGTATAATTGTAAGAGTAAAAATATTTTTAGAATAATGTGTTGAAAACTTCATTTTATTTGCTTAAAGATGTGCCTCAAATTAAAAAAGTTTTAAGAAAAATGCTACCCCCCTTCTCCTTATACAACCCATAGACGTCCAAGGGGGGGGGGGGGGGTAATGGGGCAATTACCCCCCCCCCCATTTAAAATTTACCCCTACCCTGGGGGTGCCGTAGGCACCCCCAACCATTTAGGAGGGGGTATTTACCCCCCCAAACAATTTTGGGGGGGTAAATACTCCCCCCAAAATAAAAAATCTCTAATAAAAAAAATTTTTAATACTATATATTTAATAAAATTTAAATTACCCCCCCCCCAAAAAAAATTATGTAAAGCATCGTATTACAGACAATTTTCCACGAACGGACGGACTGATCAATGATATGCTTTTATCAATTGATAATTCATTTTTCAGTATGGCTTTGAAACCGTTTAATATCCGCTGGATTAGAACTGGTTCTCCGCCATACTGAAAAAATATGTAAGGCATCGTATTACAGACAATTTTCCACAAACGGATGGACTGATCAATGATATGCTTTTATCAATTGATCATCCACTTTTCAGTATGGCTTTGAAACCGTTTATTATCTGCTGGATTAGAACCGGTTCTCCACCATAATGAAAAATTATGTAAAGCATCGTATTACAGACAATTTTCCATGAACGGACGGACCGACCTCAATGATATGCTTTTATCAATTGATAATCCATTTTTCAGTATGGCATTGAAACCGATTAATATCCGCTGGATTAGAACCGGTTACCCGCCATACTGAAAAATTATGTAAGGCATCGTATTACAGACAATTTTCCACGATCAGACGGACCAACCTCAATTATAAATGCTATGCTTTTATCAATTGATAATCCATTTTTCAGTATGGCTTTGAAACCGTTTAATATCCGCTGGATTAGAACCGGTTCTCCGCCATACTGAAAAAAAATATTAAAGAATTGTATTACAGACAATCCGCTGGATTAGAACCAGTTTCTGCCATTCTGAAATATTATGTAAAGCATCGTTTTAGAGACAATTTTCCACGAACGGACGGAACGACCTCAATTATTAAATACTATGTATTTACTATCAGTATTATTTTTATTCTTATATTTTTTCATTTTAACTTCCGCGGATAGCTGTCTTTAATACGATTCAATAAATAACTAATCCAATCTATACTATACCCCTACCTTATTTATACACATTGCAATGTCCCCTCCCTCCCTTGGTATATAAACAAACAGGGATGGAACAATTGACGAAAAATGTTATGAACTTAATTCTGCCAATAATAAAATTGGACAGAAAGAAAATGAGAGTAGAAATATCCAAGGAGGGAGGGGTCATTGGGCTGTTTATTATAATTTCACTAGTCCCCAAAGTTTTATAATATTCGTTGGCTTAACAACTTTGGGGACTTTAGTGAATTTTAATTAGTTGGTTGATTAAGTTAAGTGTCCAAACGTTTTTTAACCTTTAATTGTAATCTAGTTGTTAGTTTTAATTTTAGGTATTATCAATGGAGATGTACATCAATTTATCGGTCATTGTCTTGTCCCTTTAGATCCCTGATAAATATCAGAAAAACAATGATGAAAACATTCATAAAAATCAAAGCTCTGTACTGAACAATTGTAGAGTGTCAGAACTAACTAAGCATGATACTGTTTAAAGACATAATTATATTTCAAGGACTAGCTTATAGAGACGCTTCCAAACCGATTAATGTCCGCTGGATTATATCCGGTTTTTAGTCATACTGGATTATGTATATAATCGCATTACAGACAATTTTTCCTTTAGATAAACATGTATTTAACAGGTTTTTAATAATATAAGAATTACCTTCACAAAAATTAGGTCCAATTATGCATCATGATGAAAGACAAGGAACAGAGAGGGGCGAAATTTCTGGCTTCTATTTTGTTCTTCACTTTGAATTTGCTTTGTTTTGAAGTATATGTGCATTTATAAACTTTGCTAAAAAAAGATAAATAAAAAATATTTATTTCATATTTGATTATCTATCTTTTCAGAATAGCACAGTTTACAGTTAAATATATATATATTAATTATAACTTTTTATCTCACATAAATATTTAAACTGTACTTGTATTTAAAATCACGTAAAAAATAAACATATTCTTTCTCCTTGCACAAACAAAATAACACTAAACTCACTGACTGACCGCGCCACACGCACTGACCTTTTTGTACCGCACCGCCTATGTGGTTATTTCATGGTCGTCACTATAAACAATCCGAAAATTGAAAATGACGCAAAATTACGCAAATTTCAGATCTCGATTTTTGCGTTTTTTTAATATGCAACATATAATAATAGCTATTAAAACAATTTTCAAGCATAACTTTTATCTTATTAAAAATTTGCAGTATGGCTTCAGAACCGATTAAGATCCCCTGGATTGGAACCAGTTCTCAACATCACTGAAAAATCATGTATAGTCAATTTTTGCGAATTTTATAAGAATCATAAAATTAGTACCTACCAGTTTTGTTAGCCTGGGGCCCCAAAGTTTTAAGCCAATAAATAAGAAAACAATTTTATTATTTTGAGTACCAGTAAAATTTACAGTTCAAGGTACCCTCCTACCTATTTATAGAGAAGTTGCGCTTCTATTGAAACATTCTTGAAATGACTTTTGATCAGGAATCTATAGGGATAAGACAATGGCCGTAAAATTTATGTACATCCCCTATGATGATACACAAAATTCCCCCTTCTGTAGAGTATAATTAGTGGTTGAAACGTTGAAACACTCAACTTAATAATTCAACCAATAAAATTCACTAAAGTTTTTAAAAAAGAAAAATTTTAAAACTTTTGGGACTAGTGTGATAAATAACCCATCATCCCCTCTCTCTCTGACTTAATTTACATTATTTAATCAAATGTCAAAAAGTTAACAATCAGTAAAAGGAGGGTGGGTGAGTGGTCTCCCAAATGGTAACTACTTCCCCCCAAAAGTATAATTGTTGTCTGCCCAATTTCTATGTGAACTTAATTTAACCAATTTTTGACCTTTTTGTCATATATTGCAAAGCTTTTCTGTAATTAATCCTGGATATTACTAGGTGATCTTTGAAAATAGAAGATAAATTTTACACTTCTCCTGAGTATAAATAAAAAAAGTGGTGGAAATGTTTGGACACTGCTAGTTTGTAAAAACCAATCAAGATGTAATTAATGGCTCTTAAAATTTTTTTTCAATATAAAAGACCAAGTTTCAATATTTTGGGTACTGCACCAATATAATTTACAATTTAAAGTATCAGGATGGGTATCTGTTTGTTTGAATGTGCAGTAATATCTTATTAAGAGCTGAACTTATTTCTCCAAGAGAAGTTACTAATTTTATATAAAACAAATATGACAACATACATAAAAGCCAAGCTCTGAAACATTAGTAAAAACAAATATCAACAAAAGAGAGACCTGTCAAACATTGAGACATGACGGCTCTGTCTAATTTCAATTCTTGATTTTGCCATGTCTTTTTTTTTTTTTTTTTTAGCCAAATTGGCTAGGATTGTGTTAGAAACCTGGTTAAGGTGTCTATAGAAAGGTCTTTACATGCACCATCAAAAACTTTAAACAGTATCGGGTTTATCTACAAGATTTAAATTACTTAAGACAGTTAATACTTTTCAAAATAGACAAATGTTTCTTAACTTATAATAAGATATGTACATTTGGTGAGGGGCAAATTTTTCTGAAAGGGCTCGGTCTTAGCAATAGCACTCTGGAGTGGTGAAAAGTTTCAAAATTCAATATTGTTTTCTCATTGTCATTGCTTGAGCATAAATTGAGTCATTTTTTATTAGTTTTAGACCAAAACGTCCATATGACAACGTCCATAAGTAGCAAAGCTAAAAAATTATGAACAGACATCTAGGAAAAATTATCTATAGAGTATGTTATAAAAAAAAACTTCAATAATAAAAATCCCGAAACCTTTTAAAAATGTATTAAGGTCTTTTGAAGCATTAAGCTAATAAGAAAAACGTTAAATCAAAATTCATTTTAGCACCCCAACCAATAGTAAGTCTTTATAAAACTTGGTCAAAATATGTAGAATAATGACTATTTTAATCACTAAAATTTCCACCCGTTTATCTTGAACTGGAGTTAAGAAAATCACAAAAACTTTAAAAACTAGGAATCGATCTAGCACCCTAACTAATAAGGGTATCTTAATAAAACTAATGGAAATATGTAGATTTTAAACTTATTCAATCCCTAAACATTTCATCTGTCTATCTTATATAGGGATCAAAAAAATCATGAAAACCTAAAAATCTAGGAATCGGTCTAGCACCCCAACCAATAAAGGCATCTTGATGGAACTATGTAGAATTTGAATTTATTAAACCCTGAACATTCCAGCTATTCATCTTGAACAGGAATTGAGAAAATTGCAAAAACGTAAAAATGTAGAAATTGATCTAGCACTCCAATTTATAGACAGACAGACAAAACAATGTATAGATTTTATGCGCAAATGTCATGGTAATCTTCACAAACATTTCAGCTGTCTATCTCTAATAGGAGCCAAGAAAATCATGTTTCCCTCATAGCATTACTGACTGACTGACTGATGGACGGACGGATAGACAAAGTGAATTATAGAGTAGAGAAGCAATTGTTTTTTTTTCTACACCCTTTAGAATATAAATGTAGGTGCTGGATACCAGAAATTAAAGTTATCCAGCAATATAATCTTTTATATTTTACAACAAAAATTTCTTGTTTTTTAAAATTTTAAATCGCTTTAATTTTCTTATTATTAAAGCTAGAAGAACAATTTTTATGAAAATGTTTATCTTTAAGTAAATTTCATAATAGAAATCTCAAAACATAAATTTTGGCTGCAACCCAGTTCTTGTCAGCTGCCATCCACAAACTGTCAGTCAGCAGGTAAACGGCAATGGATTTTATAAAATTGTAATATATCATGAAGACATATAAAAAGCTTAAGTTTAAAATTTAAAGTATCTAAGTAAAAGATTGCACACAGAAATTTTAAAAGATTTCTGGAGACCTGGAGGTTCAGGACTTGCAAGATTATACCTGGAACCTGAAATTGACCTGAACACCTATATTTCATATTAGGATGTACGACTATAGGATATTTTAGTAATTAATAAAATGAAATGCTTTATTGAAGTAAAAAAAATACTTTTACTTTTTACCTAAATGACCTTGCCAGGTTTGCTGGCATCCTGTGCTCGCCAGGAAGGAAGTCTTCAAAAAATTCCAACTCTCAGTTAAGTGTCAACCCATATTTAAAAAGTCACTCAGTTATAGCCCTCTACCTTGCATACAGAGAAAATGACATAGAAAAAAAACAGAGGTGGGGGGCGGTTTCAATCCAACCTCCCAGCCCATCCTCCAACTGTTAAGGGTTAATATTACAGATTAAGGGTAGTAAGAGTTCATTAGATTAATTGCTTAGAAGAAAGATCATTTAACCCCTTACAGTCGGGCCCCTTGCCGCACCTTAATCGGTTGGGAGGGCGTTCAACGCCCCCCCTATTATCTCAGTTCCTATTAGAGCTACAGGGCTAAAAATTGTGCAACTCCCCTGTTTGATAATAAATTTCCGACCTTAAGTGAAACGAAGTCAATTTTTGCTTCCTTCACCCTTTTATTTAACAACCTTTGGTCCTTTTTCACTTAAAAATTTCAAACAGCTGTGATTTTCTTATTTTTGAAGATAGAAGAACAATTTTTTTACAGAAAATGTTTATCTTTATGTAAATTTTATATTAGAAATATCAATACATAAATTTTAGCGGCAGCCGCCGCAGTCGGCGGTCGGCAGGAAAACTGCAGCGGATCTTTATGAAATTTTGATACGTTATGTAGACATGTTTGAAAAGCTTAAGTTTTAAATTTGAAGTCAAAAATTGCGGTCACAGGAGCATTTTAAAGATTTCTGGAAACCTTGAGGATCAGGACCTGCAGGATTCTACCTGGAATCTGAAATTAACTTGAACACCTGTATTTCATATAAGGATTTACTACTAGAGGATAATTTAGTATTTTATTCAAAAAATTCTTTGTTTAAGTCAAAAAAATATTTTTGGTCTTTACCTGGATCACCCTGCCAGGTTTGCTGACATCCTGTGCCCGCCAGGATGGAGATATTCAAAAAATTCTAACTCTCAGTTATGTGTTATACGTATACTTAAAAAGTCACGCAGTTTGGGCTCTTTATCTTTCACACACAGAAAATGAGATAGAAAAAAACCGGATGGGGGGGCGTTCAATGCCCCCCCACCTGACCATTAAGAGTTAATAGTTACTTAATTTTAAACACCAATCTATGAAAAAAATTTTTTTTGCTACTTTAATATCAGGTTATCCTGCCGTATATTGGATAATTTGGCTGGATATTTAGTAATTTGCCGGATATTCGGCCAGATATCCAGCATTTGAAATCAGCCAGATATCCGGTATCTGGCCAAAAAAGTATCCTCTCTAACCCTAATTTTAAGTAAATTTGTTGTAAAAATGTTTAAATACAGGATATTGTTTAAAGGAAGTAAAAATACATCAATCTAACTGCTAAAAGACTGCCACCAGTAAATCCAATACCCCAAATTTGAACCCTTTAACTGTAATATAAAAAAGCTGTAGGTATTTTAAAATGGCATTTTACATATAATGAAAATTTTGAAAGATTTTTATTGCTTCTGCTAGAAATTTTGAAATTAAACTACCTAGCCTAGAAACAAAATTTAAGATTATTTACATCATAAATTTAGGTTGCCAGTAAATAATGATATTTTTACAATAAAATACCCAATTTTATAGTCAAAATCATTAAAAAAAATTCAGTTTAACTTGCATTGTACCAATCACAGCTGAACTTGTATAATTTTAATTTGTTTCAACTATGATTTTCTGCTTAAAAGTGCAAATTAAATCAAATTTTTAAAAGAGATGTTGACAATGAAATATGGTGTTTTTTATTAGTTTTAGTTTGTGAATACTGAGATATCAATGAACATCTTAGTAAAGTGGTGTTATGACCATTTGCTGCTCCATGACCAATTTTATGACTGATTTTTTGTCTGGTTTTTAATATAGACATATATCTTGAATATTGGGCTTCTATTACAGCTAGAAACCTAAATTTTATTGGCTTATTTAACAAATCATGGTATGTTTTAGAAATGCAATCCATCAAAATTTTTGATTATTTTCTTACATACCATATCATGCTATTTTTTCATAAATTACTTATAAGAAATCAATGAAATATTTTGCTTATTTGGCTTATATACCAAATCATGCTATTTTTTGATAAATTACTTTATATATACTTTGGAAAAAATGAATAAAATATAGAGTTCTCTAAATATTTTTTTCATTTCACCCCCTCCCCCCAACTTGGTGGAAAAAACTAGGGGGGGTAATTTGAAGCAGGAGAAAAAAATGAGTCTTGTGCAGAATATACACCCCTGCTTGTATACCAAATCATACTATTTTTTGATAAATTACTTATTAGCAATCAATCTAAATTCTTGCTTATTTGGCTTATATATCAATTCAAACAATTTTTGGATAAATTACTTATAAGTAATCAATCAAAATTTTTGTTTATTTGGCTTATATACCAAATCATACAATTTTTTCATAAATTACTTATAAGTAATCCATGAAAATTTTTGCTTATTTGGCTTATATGCAAAATCATACAATTTTTTCATAAATTATTTATAAGCAATCAATTTAAAGTTTGGCTTATTTGGCTTATATACCAAATCATAAATTTTTTTGTTAAATTACATATAAGTAATTAATCAAAATTTTGGCTTATTTGGCTTATATACCAAATAATACAATTTTTTGATAAATTACTTATAAGCAATCAATCAAAATGTTTGCTTATTTGGCTTATATACCAAATCATGCTATTTTTTGATAAATTACTTATAAGTAATGAATGAAAATTTTTGCTTAATGAGCTTATTTACCAAATCAAGCTTTTTTTGGATAAATTACTCATAAGTAATCAATGAAAATTTTTGCTTATTTGGCTTATATATTAATTCATACAATTTTTTGATAAATTACTTATTAGCAATCAATCTAAATTCTTGCTTATTTGGCTTATATATCAATTCAAACAATTTTTTGATAAATTACTTATAAGTAATCAATCAAAATTTTTGTTTATTTGGCTTATATCCCAAATCATACAATTTTTTCATAAATTACTTATAAGCAACTAATCAAAAATTTTGCTTATTTGGCTTATATGCAAAATCATACAATTTTTTGATAAATTACTTACAAGTAATCAATGAAAATTTTTGCTTATTTGGCTTATATACCAAATCATACAATTTTTTGATAAATTACTTATAAGTAATCAATGAAAATTTTTGCTTATTTGGCTTATAAGCCAAATCATACAATTTTTTCATAAATTACTTATAAGTAATCAATCAAAATTTCTGCTTATTTGGCTTATATACCAAATCAAACAATTTTTTGATAAATTACTTATAAGCAATCAATGAAAGTTTTGGCTTATTTGGCTTATATACTAAATTATGCAAGTTTTTGATAAATTACTTATAAGCAATCAATCACAATAAATGCTTATTTGGCTTATATACCAAATCATGCTATTTTTTGATAAATTACTTATAAGCAATTAATCACAATAAATGCTAATTTGGCTTATATACCAAATCATGCTATTTTTTGATAAATTACTTATAAGTAATGAATGAAATTTTTGCTTAATGGGCTTATTTACCAAATCAAGCTTTTTTTTGATAAATTACTCATAAGTAATCAATGAAAATTTTTGCTTATTTGGCTTTTATATTAAATCATACAATTTTTTCATAAATTATTTATAAGCAATCAATGTAAAGTTTGGCTTATTTGGCTTATATACCAAATCATACAATTTTTTGATAAATTACATATTAGTAATCAATCAAAAGTTTGGCTTATTTTGCTTATATACCAAATAATACAATTTTTTGATAAATTACTTATAAGCAATCAATCAAAATGTTTGCTTATTTGGCTTATATACCAAATCATGCTATTTTTTGATAAATTACTTATAAGTAATGAATGAAATTTTTGCTTAATGGGCTTATTTACCAAATCAAGCTTTTTTTTGATAAATTACTCATAAGTAATCAATGAAAATTTTTGCTTATTTGGCTTATATATTAAATCATACATTTTTTTGATAAATTACTTATAAGTAATTAATAATTTTTTTAGCTTATTTGGCTTATATCCCAAATCATACAATTTTTTCATAAATTACTTATAAGCAACTAATCAAAAATTTTGCTTATTTGGCTTATATGCCAAATCATACAATTTTTTGATAAATTACTTATAAGTAATCAATGAAAATTTTTGCTTATTTGGCTTATAAGCCAAATCATACAATTTTTTCATAAATTACTTATAAGTAATCAATCAAAATTTCTGCTTATTTGGCTTATATACCAAATCAAACAATTTTTTGATAAATTACTTATAAGCAATCAATCAAAATTTATGCTTATTTGGCTTATATCAGCCAAATCTTCCATTTTGTTCATAAACTGCTTACAGGAAGGAAGGGATTAATTATTACTCCTCCTCCTTTTTCTTCATTTCAACTGATATAAGCAACTTTTACTATAAATTACTGAGTATTTATTTACTCCACCCTCTTTTAACTCACAAGTCAGACCAAATTGTTGTTGAATGCTGACATAAGTAAGCAATTAGTATTTATATGGCTTATCAGTAATTTACCACAAAAATGGCACAATGGCACATTTAAGTAAGCCAAAAAAAATGTTAATTGCTTACTTACACGGAATGGGATTACTAGGGCGAATAATGAAATATCAACAAAACATCAGAGCAAAAGCATATTAACTTTAACAATATATAAAATATAGATAGAACATAATATTTATCGTATCGTAATATAGAGAACTTTCCGCGGATATTAAAATGTAAAATAAAACTGGTATTTTTTCTTCTAATAGCTTTACCGTTAATTTGGGCATGTTAGTATTGTCCTATCGATTTCAAACTTTTCTTCAAATATGTGAATAACAATCAAAGAGAAGCATATTTTGTTTTATAAGTTAATCTCTAACTCTTCAAAAAAAAATCTTATTTTTAATTTTTACCTGTACAGAGACCACCTGGAGGCCTGGAGCTCCGGAACCTGGAGGCCTATCCAAAATATCTTAAATCTGGGGGAAATTCATCATATAAGAATGATTTTATTCCTAATAACCTATCCTTTTAGTCCAAAGATAAAGCCTATACTCACTGTTTACGCAAATGTGTCAGAACTTCCCCCCCCCCCTTATTCTTTTAAACGGATTATTATAATACTGATTCCTAGAACAACAATATACAAGGTTAAATGAGAAAAATCTCTATAATAAAGTTATAAAAAATGTATGTACGCCCTTAAACATTATCCTGCATTTAAACAGTAACTTTCTTACAATTTTCAAATTTGTTTCGACTTTTATATTCTGATTATTCAGTTCTGACACTCTATAAGTGTTAATGCTCATTTGTCCTACCATTTCAGAGCTTCGCTTGCATGGATGCTTTCATCCTTGTTCATTTGTAACTCTACTAAACTATCTACTTACCACTCATGATGTTAAGATTTACAGTGGTAACATCTCCAAGGGTTAGGTTAGGATCTGACTCAAGCCTTGCCTTTTCTTTGGCCCTGTAAAAATATAATATTTTTAAACAATGGTGTTTAAAATACATTTTTAAACGTATTTTATATTTTTGTTTTAATTGTTAATAAGTAAATGAAAATCAACCTGTATTCTAAAAGTTTGTTGATCATATATTGGGCCTGGGGCAAGGGTTATTTTTAGACATTCATATTATAATCTAGGAATTGATTCTCTTTAAAGGAAAAAATTACCCATTTGAATTTATTGACCAAGTTGCAGGGACGTCCAAGTTTATTTTTATTTTAATGGGGATAAAATGAGGGGTTTCAAAGGTTTGAGTGGGGTAAACTAATGTATTTTTTTTAAAATAGAGGGGAGTAAAATTTGAGAGGAGTAAACACCCCTTTACCCCCACCCTTGGACGTCTTTGCCAATTTGTACACTTTTTGAAATAAACTAAATTTTCCCATTGCAATAAATTGTCAAAAATGAATGTCTATTATTCCTTAATAGCAGCGTTGTTTTCCAAAAATCTTGATCCATGTCCTAAAGTAAATAAAGGTAAACGATGACAATATATTCATTACTAAAGATCTATTAAACGTTATTTTTAATTACTGTTTTTAAAGAAATCATACACGTTCGCCCCCAGTTGAAACGATTGGACACTCAACATAAAAAAGCGACCAATCAAAATTCATTTCGAGTTCCCAAAGTTGTTAAGCTAACGAATGAAAAATGACATAATAAAACTTTGGAACTACTATAACAAACAGCCCAATGTCCCCTCCCTCCATGATCTACATATACCTGGACTGCCAGGACACATGATCCTGATCCAGAAAACATTTCTCTCTCCATAGAAGACAGGTATAGTGTCGCCAGGTACTGCAATACCTGAAAATATATACACTCATAAGAATAGCAATGATACGACAATTGATAATATAATATTTCAATTTCCCTCTTATTCTCCCTTAGGTAGCTGGTAAAAACTGATGAGGAAAGTGTTACGTCATTATTGATGTAGTAAACCTGATTCTCGCAAGTATTGTTATTAATCGCATCGTACTACAGACAATGCTTTCTGTGAATATAAAAATGAAAACTTATTGATATTAAAACCAGTTTTATTAGACACAAGGGGCCGAACCTCCGGGCTGACAAAATTGCAATAATCCACAGAAGAAGAAAAGTTGCTTTCCTCGCTTAAAAATCACAGTTTAATGTCTAAAAAGATGCCTCCCAATTTACTATAAAAATCCTAATTTAATTTTTGCAACTCTGCTTGCAATATATAGACATACATATAACTTGTGTTAATTTTCTCGCTAACGTGTGACATTTATTAGGGATAATTGGAGCATTTCATGTTCCAAAATAAGCGTTTGGACGGTGAAAACAAAAATCGTTGCAATCTTAACCGTAATCAGCTGACTTTTTATATATTTAGTCATCCTAGTAAAGAATCTAAAGGGATAAGACAGAGACCGATAAATTAATCTTAATCCCAAATAATAAAGCACTAAATTAACTCTTCTGTAGATTACATTGAAAAGTTTGAACCCTAACTTAATGAACCAATCAATCAAAATTCATTAAAAGTCCCCAAAATTGTTAAGCCAATTAATAAGAAAAATATTTTTATAAAACTTTGGGGACTAATGTAATAAACAACCCAATTATACTTCAGTCGCCTCAAACTTCTAGAGAGTGGTTCAGTTACAGCCGTTTTTTATAACCGAATCCGCCACTTGGTCAATGATATACAGATAAGTAAACTTTTTTTTAGCATCCATATTTTTTTTTATCAAAAAACTTCCATCTACCCTTTACACAAAGAGATATAAGGCTTGCGAAACTGTAACATATGTTTTATATTCATATACATGTACTCACACACAAACACACACACAGAAAGACTCACACACACACACTCCACACACACACACACACACAATACATATAGAGATACACACACATCTTTCCTTTTCCTTATTATATGAAAACAAGGATGACAACATCCATAAAGGCGAAGCACTGAAACTGTAGGACAAACGGACATTAACACTTGTATAGTGTCAGAACTGAATAATCAGAATATAAATGTTTAAGAGTTGAAGCAAAATTGTAAGTGTAAATTTGTTGAAAAACTGCTTGATACAGGACAATGTTTATGGACAGATATACTTACATTTTTATGACTTGATTATAGAGTTGCTTCGCTTGAAACATTATACTTTGTTGTCCCAGGAATAAACATACAAAAATCAGATCAACCAGATGATTAGATCAAAAAAAAACTTTGTTGTTAAAAAGTAAAAAAATCAACATGTTTAAAATGGACGTACGGACATTCTTGTAATGATTATAGAGTATTATAGAGTAAATCGTACCTAACTACTAAAGGAATCACCATGCAAAGTTTGAAATCGATAGGACAATTCTAACATGCCTAAATTAACTAAAAAAGCTATCCGTTTGTGATGGACGTACTGACGGACGGACGGACGTACGGACCGACCCTAACTATAGAAAAGCTTCGCTTTTAAAAATTAAAGTTTAGAAGTTTAAGACTCTAGAGACCAAACGCAACTATAAGTTATATTTTCTTTATGAATAGAATTTGCTTTTAAAAAATATTCGAATCAAATTTTAAAAATCTGCAAAAAAAAAAAGTAAAAACAAGTTGTGCAGCTACTAAAATCTGTCCATTTAGAATGAGATGCTGTAAATGAAAAAGAATAAAAAGAATTGAAGAAAGGTATTCAACCACAATCGCAAAAAAATGATTTTTTCTCAATATTTTTGCAATCTTAACTGTTAGATTTTATTATTGTTTGGGTGTGCATAGATTAAAGTTTAAATTTTTACTAAAATAGAAAACTAAATTTTCTATTGAAATATGCTTCGATGTGTGGACACTCTAAGTGGTGAGAAGGAGATGATAAAAAGGGTAAGGGTCGTTTTTGTGTTTCATATAAAGTAGCAAAATAAACCTTACAATAATAGTTATATATCGCACCGTATTATAGACAGCTTTTCGTGGATAGTAAATAAAAAAGTATTTTAAAACCAGTTTTAGTTGCCCTAAGGGGCCGAAGGCCCTGGATAACAAAACTAGTAGTAATGGCATGATAATTTTTTTTTTAATTGGAAATTGTTAATACGATTCGATACATAGTTTTTCAGTAAAAACCGGTTCTAATACATCGGAAATTAATCGGTTTTAAAGCCATAACGGAAATATTTTAGTTTAACTTTCAATTAAATGTTAGATAAACATTGAAAAGATTAAATAGGCTTTGCTCAATGTTTAAATAATCTTTTTTTGCAGTATTGTCTTTTCTGCAAATACACTATGGTTCTTAAAGGGAAACTCATAAGACATAAAATTATTTTTTTATTTATGATAAAAATTGGATTATTATCTATTCGTTTGTCTTTCAAGATCACTATGACAGTTAGAAACTGGAATTGTACTTAATCATTGAAAAACGGTTTAATCATGATTTGAAATATTAATTAAATGAGGTTAGGGCTGAAGCCTAATCCAGTAGCTAAATCTTTTTACCACAGAAATAACTCTGAAAAGCTCTTTTACAACATTAGTTGCATAGAATAGTGATAATCAGAACAAGGATGACAACATACATAAAAACGAAGCACTGAAACGGTAGGACAAACGAACATTAACACTTGTATAGTGTCCGAACTGAATAATCAGAATATAAAAGTATATGAGTCGAAGTAAAATTGTAAGTAAATTTGTTGAAAAACTGCTTGATACAGGATAATGTTTAGGGTAAGGTGGGGGAAGTTTCGGTAAGGGGCTATTTTCGGTAATTTCGACCTACCTTCATTAAATGACCTTTTTCTCCATGTTCCTTTCAAATGACAGAAAAAAACATAAAAGCAAATTTGTTCCTTATTAAATTGCCTACAAAAAAGTATAAAATGAATTTTTTGTGAGATGAATATTAAGGGTACTTTTTGGGTCTCAAAGTCGGACGGAAAATTTTTTTTTCCAAAATTTTTTAGTAGGTGTGTAAAGACCGACGTACACAAAAATTGGTAAGACCTAGAGCTGATCCGTAAAAACCTTTTGAACTAAGAATTGCCCGCTAATTCCAAATCTGTTGAGAGCTTTAAAATCGGGGTAATATTTTTTCAAAAATGACCAAAGTTGGCGCCGGGGGAAATTTCGGTAATTTCAAAAGAAATTAAAATTCAACTTTTAATGTCATGTTTTCATGTTTTCTTTTGTCAAATCTATTATTCCATATGGACTTTTTTAGAATTAGGCCTAAAAATGAATAGAACAGATAAAAACAAAACAAAAAAATTAATTTTATTTTTAGAAGCAAATTTTTGCGAGGAAAAAATCAAAATTTCTGGTCCTTTGAAAAAAAATATTTTTGATATGGGAGGAATAGTCTGATCTTTATGATTTTTTTTGTGGTTAATCCCAATAACCTATACTAATTATGATTTTTTACGCTTGTTTGGTCGTTTGGCCTTTTTTCATCGATTTTTTAAAGGTTAAAATGTAGTCAAGATTTTTTGCAAAGATGACACTTTTGCTTCAAATTCGATTATTGAGGTCAATTTTTAATCAATTTTCATGTTTTTTGGTCTAAATCTATAGTTCAATATGAGCTTTTTAAGGATCAGGCCTAAAAAGTAATAAAATACGTTTTTTTCTTATATTAATTTTAAGTTTAAAAAAAAACAATTTTCGAAAAAAAAATCGAAAATTCGCGTCTTTCAAAAAAATTCATTTTTAACATAGAAGGAATAGTCCGATCATTATGAAATTTTTTGTGGATAATCCCTATAACCTATACTAATTATGATTATTTATGTTTGACTGGCCGTTTGGCCGTTTTTCATCGATTTTTTTTAGGTTGAAAAAAAATACCGAAAATTCCCCCGCTGGTGGGGAATTTTCGGTAACTTTTTTGCGGTCAATTTCAGCAAACTTCTAAAAGTCCTAGGATAACGTCCTTTTAGGACCTGATAGTCGTTTCCAAAAGCTTTCTACCGGTCTTGGTTTCATTTGAAAATATTAATATTTACCCCATTTTTTTCAAAAAAACCCCGAAAAAATACCGAAATTTCCCCCCCCTTACCCTATGGACATACATACATTTTTAGTACTTGATTATAAAGTTGCTTTGCTTATAATATTGTACTTTGTTGCCCCAGGAATATATTATATACCAAATATCAGTTCAAACGGATAATTATATCACATAAAAATTTGCTGTTAAGCTTCACTTTTAACAAGAGTGAGAAAATGATTAATAACTTTTTTTGGGAAAGGCTACCACCGCCCTCTCAAGAGAAATTGTCCCTAAAAAAATGCCATCACCCCAAAAAAATATTTTAAAAAAAATAATAGAAAATAGGGGATCAACTACCCTATCCTTTATCAGCTCAAGTGTCGCTAGATGCCTCTTGGGGGCGTAGCCGCTAGTTATATATTTTTTCAAAATTGCATAGCAGAAAATTTAAGTTAGCTGGTACATACATCTAATAATAATAAGATGGAAATTTTTCAACGCACTTGATGAAGCTTCTTTATATTAACAGTTGTATATTATGCTTACGTGATGCCAAAAAATGTAAGTTATGGAGTGCCCCTTTTAACATGGGAATGATATTAGCTCTCTCACAGATTTTATTGCTAGATTATGCAGACAACTAACAACATTATACACATACACATAACAAGTACATCAGTCTTCAAAGTACTGTATAAGCAAAAAAACATTCAATCTAGAAAAAGCTACTCTATAACTCTAATTGTCTGTCCGTTTGTCAGTTCTAAGGGAAATGTTATTTAATTGGCTGTTATTGGAGGCAGAGGGCACATTTTTATCAAATGATTCCGTTGACCAAAAGCTTTAAGCAACAAATCATAACTCACTTAGTCAGTCTGTAATAATAATATGGAATATCTGCAGGGGATAGTTGATTTGCTTGACTCTTATTAGAAATATAATGCTATTTGACTGGTAATGATATTTAAAATAATAGGTATTTATTTACTTCGCTTGTAGTTACATATTATCTGCAATTTACCAATATTCCTTTTTTCTTTCAGCAGAATATAATAAATGTTTTACACAATAAACTTGGGCAAACAGAATAATTCCTTTCTTTTATTCCTTTAAAGTTCTCAACTTAGAGAGGAAATATTAGATATGTTTTAGTGTTCATACATTAAATAACTAAAATTATAAGAAAACCAAAGAAAAATTAGAAATATGCATCAAAAGTAAAGTATCTAGGTATGTGACAAAAAATGGTTGAAAATTTAATCCATCTCCCTTACCCTTTAATGCAAAAAATCTTAAAAACAAAGTAGAAAAACGGACATTTGACGTTAAAGGAAATTATTGGTAGAAAATTAGTGACATTATATGAAAACATTTTTATTGTATAAATTGTCTAAACTTGTCTCCGTAAGTCTCTTTATTATTGAGAGATGCACAAAAATCTTAAGTAACAGGAAGTTTGAGTGTATATATGCACCGAGTCGAGTTGTCTTTCAAAGAAACTTTGACAAATACACAATATGTTATTATATAATAGACTAAAACATGCCTCGGTGAATTACGAAGCTTCCCTGATAATCCCAGACATCTATGAGTGCTTTAGCTTTAGATACATTAAGTTAGACAAGCGGCGCTTTCATGCATATTACCCATTTGAACACTGCAACCCCTTATTAAAAAATAAGGAAACTAAGGAAGGGGGACAGGGTTAGTTTTTCTTTTGTTTATTGCTTTATGTCCCACATGGTTATGGCCAACAGGCACTTAGTGTGAAAGCACCATCAGAGATATATACAAGCAATTAAATAATACTTGACAAGAAAATACAATTGCTAATATTAATATCAATTTTGACAATATGTTTCTTCTCTATGTCACTTGTCACTCCTCAACTTTATTCATAAATAAAGTTTTACAAAATGACATTTTAATATTGTGACACGATAAAATCTGCCCAGGGCTAGTTTTAACCAATATTTGAGAATATAAATAAAATCTTTTCCCTCATTTTCCATCTCTTGAGAGCACACAAAGAAGCTTTGTAAACTACATATAACAGGGATATAGAGGGATAAGACAATACCCGATAAATTTATTTAAATCACCAATGAGGATATGATATACCCTTTCTGAAGATTACAATTAGTGGTTAACGAAACCATTGGACAGTCAACTTAATGAACCAACCATATAAATATTTAATAGAAGTCCCCAAAGTTGTTGAGCCAACGAATAAGAAAGTTTGTTATAATAAAACTTGGGGACTAGGGTAATAAACAGCCCAATGTCCCCTAACTCCCCAACGTATATATTCAACTTATTCAGAATAAAGAAAAATTACACTTGGAAAAATATTTTGTCACTGTCAAAAATATTACTTTTATTCTGTAGATAAAATCTAAATAACCTAAATCCTGCCCTGGACCGATACTATGCTTCCCTAAAAAATTGTTTAATGATCGGTAATTCTGGCTTGCTAGTATGTACCTCATTTATTGGTATGTTCGTTCATCCAGAAGGAGTGGAGGGGATTGGGTTAAGAGGAAGGATGAGGGGTAAAGTTATTTTAGCCAGCTGCGAGCATCACTTTAGCAGAGTACATGAAAATCTGGTGCAACATCCAAGTAATAATATATCGATTACCTTTCCCATTTACCATTCCCTATGTTACTGAATTTACTTACATACAATACATACACATGATGTATATTACATATTCCAATATTGTGCAAAAAGAGTGGTGTAAGATAAAACCACTACCGCAATATGAAACATTTTTACAACAATTATATAACAGAGGTGTATTGCGATGTATGTTTGTCTGAAACTGTATACTATTACTAGCGGCTATGCCCCTAGAGGCCTCTAGAGGCACTTGAGAAGGGGAGAGTCGAATTTGATAACCCAATTTCTTATTTTAGATTTTAAAAGAAAAAGTAAAGAAATAAATTTTTGGGGGGTGGGTGCCCCCCCTAATTTTTAATTTTAGTCAAAAAAAATGTAAACACTTTTTTTTGGGGGGGGGGGAGAATTTTTCATTTTTGGGGGGAATCGGGGGTGATCCATCCAAATAGTTATAAACCTTCCCGGGACCTATGAGAAGCTACCCTGTTAAGGAGAACCTGATCGGTTCAGCGGTTAGTGAGATCCTTCGGTACAAACAAACACACAAACACACACACAGACACACAAACATCCTGTTACTTTAGTATAAGGATTTAAATTAGTAAGTCTTTTTGTTTGTTCATTAAGGTCTCGCTAATCACTGAACCGATTGAGTTCTCCATTTTAGAAAGGCTTCATATAGGTTCTAAGATGACCCTTATCATTCCAATACATGACCTCTAGGGGCTAAGCCGCAGCCAAAATAAAGATACTTTAAAGAAAAAGATAACTGATTTATTTTTAAGGAAGCACATTAAGAAGATTTCTTACTCATTTCTTACTTCAATATTTGTAATAGGACAAAGAATATTTTTTGGGGTGTGCATCAATTTATCGGTCATTGTCTTATCCCTTTAGATCCCTGATTTTATTCAAGAAATTGGAGACATGATCCTAAAAAAAACATGCAACAATGAAGACGAAAAAGTGTAATTTTCGATTTCCCATAAGTTTTTCAACAACGTTTTCTTAGTCGTTGGCTTAATAACTTAGGGAGACTTTTAATATTCTAAACATTAATTTTAATCTACATATGGAGTAATTTTATGTATCGTCATTGCTGATATACATAAATTTCTCAGTCATTGTCTTATCCCTTTAGCTCCATGAATTAGAATACTCTATTCGCTGGGGAATATAGAAGTTGGACTATTCTACTACTATATGCGCAAGTTACTTCAATATTTGTCTGAACTAAATCTTACGATCATTGTTAGCATTATTTAAGCTTTTTAACATTCAAACATATTAATAAAATCTGCTTTTATGTCTCTAAAACAAGAGATCTCTCAAACGACTGGACCAATTTTAATTCTAAGAGAACAATATCAGTGATCTTGGGGTGCAACATAGGGTTTGACTAACCCTTTTTCCCTAGAGGCATGGGGCGCAACCACCAGATATATTTTATCTAGACTCAATGTTTTTAAGTTTGTAATTTTAATAACATTTATTTATTAAAAGCTAAATCGGTTTTGCTAAATCACTTTAGGCTGTAAACGATGCCGATAGACTTTAATAAAGTGTAACTAAGAACAATCAGACAAATTCACTAGTTAGTGTTTTTTCAAAACGTCACATAAAAAACTTAAAGAATTTTTAAAAAGCCGGATAATATCCCTAATGAATTTATAATATTCAATATTAGTATTTTAATGAAAATAACATAATGATATTCCCACATTATGTGATTTTTTAGCCAGTTGATATTGGCAACTTTTTAAATCCGCCAAGGATTAAATAATGAATAATAAAAATTCCAAAGTAATTGCATTGCTCTTTACATAACTCAGATACACGGGCAAAAAATTCTTCATAAGACGTAAAAGTGTTTTACCTCAATTTTGTGTGTGTAATATTGGCTGAATTCTTTTTGCTCTAATATATAATATCTATCTTTGCAGGGGTGTATAATCAATTCCCCATAAATTCGCAAATGAAGCAGTTAATGTTGTAGTAGTATTTTGCTTTCAGATGATTTTCAAAAGCGAAGCATATTCTGTATTTAGGGTCTACCCGTCCATCAGTCAGAGCGTAACGCTCAGCCTTTATCGTTAGTTTAGGCATGTTATAATTGTCCTATCGATTTCAAATTTTGTTGGTTTGATTTAGAAAGCGTAGTAAATAATCCTTACCATAACGTCCATACCTACATTGTTATTTTTTATCTTTTTTAACAACATCAGGTTTTTTATTATTGATTCCTAGTGCAACAAGGTACACTATAACTAAGGCATCTCACTTTTTTCAGATATTTCGTTTTATGGATGAAAGAAAATTGTGGTAGAAGTGATGGTATACATCTACATATCTTCAACATTTACATTATTTATCTCAAGTTCTTTGTTCTATCCTCTGATAAAGGAAGGAATCAGGGATCTAAAGGGATAAGACTATGGTCGATAAATTAATGTACATCCCGAATGATGATAAACAAAATTATTACAATTTAATTAGTGGTTGAAATGTTTGAACACTTAACTTTTGAACCGGCCAATAAAAACTGACTCAAGTCCCCAAAGTTGTTAAGCCAACTAATAAGAAAACGTTATTATAAACTTTAGGAACTAGTGTAATAAATAGCCCATTGTCCCCTCTCTCTCTGGGAAGGAATAAAGATTCTATTATACCAAATAAGTGATATTGGACTGTATGTAATGAATGTTATTATTTAAGGACTTCTGTGATTTCCCCCAAACAAGCAAGTGGATCACGTGCAAAGGAAATTAAGAAGCCTAGAGAAAGAATCTATAGTTTTTATCTCTATTGTATTATGTACGTCCTTAGATGGTTTTATAATGTTGGAGTTGTACCAACCAAGCCTTCTTTGTATGTATAGTTTTATCATGTTTTTAATGATAGGGCCTATCAATGTAATTTGATTAGGTTTCCAAGGTTTTATTTTATATTTATATCTAATTCTATTTTCAGACCAATTTCACTGTAAAAAATGTATGTACATCTTATGCTAATCTGTGATGTATTAAAGGTAAATATTTATGTATATTAATAGTATTGACGAGTCAAAGCAACCAAAGATAAAGTGATACGCTCCTAATACGCTCATAACTACGATTATTCTATTCATTATATAAGAAAGACACGCTCCTAATGATATAGAAATACGTTTGAAGAATGAAAGTTTCATGGCTTTAGCTTATACTGTATTCTCTAGGCCTATGGGGAATGCTGTGCACGCTGGATTCACTGACACAAGCAAAACCAAACCGAGAAGAATGCCATGGATTACTCAAAGATTAAGCTGCTTGGGATTGGCCCGTGCTTTACCAACTCTTGCACAATGTAAGATTTTAATATTTTATTTTATTATATTTTTCCATTTTTACAATGCCTTTGTTTTATGGTAACTAATCTTGTAATAATTGGACACTGTAAAAAATTAATGTCCACAACTTTTTATGTGAATTGGTCTGATAATTTTGTCCTTATAAAGCTTTTAAGAAATTATTAATAGATTCAAACAAAAGTAAAGTAAAAGACAATTAATTCTTTCTTTCTTTTTCAGGTTTTTAAACCGTTCAAAGTATAACCAAAGCTTTATAAAAGTATTGTACATGAGCTATATGTGAACAGTCTGAAACTGTGTTAAATTTTTCAGAGTGTAAAGTGACTAAATACGGGTTAGTTTGGCCAAAACCCAAAAATGATTTTTTACAGTGAATTGAATCCTAAAGGTGAGAAATAAAATATTTCCCGTACACTGTAAATTATACTAGTACCCAAAGTTTTATAATTACTATATCTCATTCGTTGTGAAAAATTTCGGCTAACAATATCTGATTTGAAAAGAAATTAACTGTGCTAAAAAATTTAAATAATCAATTCTATGAAATCAATGAATAAATGTTAGATAAATAGGAATGAAGTTATCCTATTTTCTTGTATATTGTTTTAACATTAAATGCATATATAATATATATACTGGACTTTGTACATCTAGTGTGTGTGTGTGTGTGTGTGCAGTAAAAATAGTACATATTTACATATCAAATGTAAAGTCTAAGTCAAAAGTATGCCAAAAAAATAACAAAACTTTTCTAAGACAAATTCCTTAATAATGCTCTCCCCCCCCCCCCTTCCAAAAAAAGATACAAAGCCTTAAGTTTTTTGGTAGATTTTTTTGTCAATGTTAATAATCTCTCATGTTGCTATTGTTTCAAGCTTCATTTTACAGCATTACATAAACGTTTATGCCAAATTGGACATGAATAAAGTCAGACATGACAAATAAAAATATCTTCAAAAAACATAGATTTAAAATAGTAGACAATTCATTTTAATACAAGAACAATCATGTCCAGTAGTAGTTCGTTATTTCTAATGAATATCATAATACCTACATTTAAATAATCTTTTAACGAGTATTTAAAACATTCAAAAAAAGCGAAGCTAAACAAATTAAACGTTAAAACAGATTAAAAGCTTTCGTGGCATGAATAATTGGAAACTGAACAAATATGTGGTGTTTTAAAACGGTTTCCTTGAGTTTTTAAAAAATTACAGGGCATCGCTTGTAGAAATGCAAATAAGGACAGAGTTCGTAGTTATAGAGAAGCTGCGCTACTAGAGATATCGGCAATAAGAGTAATCTAAAATTAAGAATAAGTTATTTTCCAGTATGGCCTCGAAACCGATTGATATCCGCTGGATTACAACAGTTTCTCAGCCATACTGAAAAATGATGTATAGTTTTGCATTGCAGACAATTTTCCATGGATATTAAAATAAAAATCATAAGATTGATACCAGTATTGTTAGACCTGGCCTTCCGCCCTTCAGGCTAACAAAACTGGTTTTCACCTTGAAATTTTTCATTTTAATATCCGTGGTAAGCTGTCTATAATACGATGCGATAAATAACTATTTCTAATCAAATAACCAAATAAGATAAAAATGTTTATTTTTCTTAACTTTTAGTTGGTTTTGTTTTGTTAATTTAATTAGCCAATTTCTTTTTCTGTCTGAGATAGAATAACATTGGAGAAAAAAAAGAAAGTTCTTAACATTGAAAAGGAATAAATTTTCTTAAAAAAAACATAAAATATAGACAAACATAGATGACAACATCCACAAAAGCGAGGCTCGGGAATAAGTATAAAAACGAATATGAACACTTGTGAAAGTCAAGTGTAAAAACTTAATACCTAATCAGAATAATAATTTATAAGTATAAACTAAATTGTATAGGTACAAAGTGCAAAAGTGCCTACATACAGGTTACTGTTTGAAGATATAATTTCAATTATAGGTATGTTCGTACGTCTATTGTTTATGCTTACAAAGACTTTAAAAACTTATTTAATTATAAAGGTTTTGTCATTTTCTTAAGGTTTTATTTAACAACTGAATATATACTCTATACCTCACTTTATTTATTTATTCATACATTTTTTGTGCTTCGCAATTTATGGATGTTGTCAATGTCATCCTTGTTTAGATAATATTCGTCTCTATCCTAAGACTTGATGGTATTAAGTAAAACAAATGTGTCTATTGCTGTCCAGGGATCTAAAGGGATAAGACAATGGCCGATAAATCAATTTACAACCTAATGATGATTCACAAAATTACTCCTTCTGTAGATTAAAATTAGTGGTCGAAACATTTGAACACTTAGCTTACCGATCAAAATTCAATGTTCCCAAAGTTGTAAAGCCAACGAATAAGAAAACATTATCATAAAACTTTCGAGGACTAGTGTAATAAACTGTCCATGGCCATTATCCCCTCTCTCTCTCTTTGGTCTATTTCTATCTCAGAGTATGGAGTATTTAGGTATAGGGATATAAGAATACAAACTGTGGTATTAGCATTGGTCAACTTCAGATTTTTTAAAGATTTAAGACATACGTAACCTACTGAAATCAACATTTTCATAAATAACTTAGGTATTTTTTTGGTACCTACCTAATCTATATTATTATCATGTATATGAACAGGAAGTACATTTATTGAAAGTAACTGTTTTTTTTAGAATAGAGTAGCTGCGCTAATACAAAAATATATATCCTAAGTAATACATATATATGGCACTGAGGTTTTTTTTGTTCGTCCGTTAACATCTTCCTTGCCACTAAACCGATGAAGTTCTGCAATGCAAGAAAGTTCACATAGGTTTAAGCTATCTTAGTTTTAAATTTAAGTCTAAGCTGGTTTTATGCTGTTTATCATGTACAAAAACCATAGCCCTAGATGTTAGGAGCACAGCTGCTAGTGTATTATAAGTAATTTAATTAACTTTCACTGACCATTTATTTACAAAACAATTTCTTTATTCTTTAAGTCAATGTGTATTTAGAATGTTTTTATTTAAACATTTTATGGTATTTAGGTTAGGGATCCTTCAAATTTTGGGACCGGATTCGGATTCTTACAAGAATCCGTCCAAAAAAAGGCGGATTCCCGCGGATTCCGGATTCTGATTCCGGATTCTAGCAATATTTTTAAAGGCTTTTTTTTTAAATATAAAATTAAAGTGCTACATATCAATGTCCTAAAAATTATTTTTCTTGGTGTTCTCGATAATTCACTTCCGAGAATCGAACCAGATTTTAAAAGATATTATATATAATGATGATAATCTTTGCCTTCAAAAAGGCGGAGTTGAAAGAAAAAAACTGAAGACGTTAATTTTAGCCTACCAATTAAGAATCCGAATCCCCTATTAAAAAACGGATTTCGGATTCGGATTCCAAAATTGGCTAATTTAGGAATAGCTCAGTCTTCATATTTAGGTACTAATTCAATTTGTACAAAAAATATCTAATTCTTAGTTATCTCCTTACCTAATCAATTTTCCACTAGGTATCTAAATGACTTTAAGATGCTCCGTAAAACATAAGAAAACCTTTCTTACCCTCATCAAGACCAAAGCCGATGTTCAGTTTCTTGAAATCCTGCACCAACAAAGGAATGTTTAGCATACATGTGGGGGTAAGTAATTTTTTAGATCTTCTCTGATATAATTAAAACGGTCCGTTATTCTAAGCAAAATGTGTTCTCTATTTTTCTCCCTTTTTAGAACAACCTAAATAACTTCTCTGTAACTCAATTTATCCCCTTGTGCCGCCATGAATTTTTTATGCTTAGCCTCTTATAGATGTTGTCATTCTTGTTTAGTATATTTTCTATGACAGATTTCCCACTTAAATCTAACTGTTACAGGCCAAATACATTCTTAATTTCTTATCTTTTAGAAATTAGTAGATAATGAATTTATTTTAAAAATTCCAATTCGAAAAATAAGAAATCCTATTATTCTACCCCAATTTTGTGCATTATCATTGGGGATGTACATCAATCTGTCGGCCATTGTCTTATCCCATGAAATACCTGAGTTAGAACTTAGAAATGTATGCTAAAATTGCCTGTGTGTGTACAAATTTCTGCATACCATCGTGTCCTCCAATCTCTTCGTCAGGTACATAACTCAAGTGGATGGTACGTTTCAATCGTTTTCCAGCGTTCTAAAATTATTTTAAGATATGAAGACTTTATGCAAATATGATTCATTAGATTATTAACATATAATGTGGAGATTTTCAGCATCTTGAAAATGATGAAAGTACAATGAAATTATTGGTAGCTTACATTTATAGGACAGGATACACCACTAGATCATATTTACATTGTCATTCAGACAACCAACCCTTTGATTGTACAACCTGTGTCTGAAAGTCCTAACTGTGCATGAAAAAAGACTTTATTTGGGCCAAGGCATTCCCCTACCTATTTATGTATCGCACCTGACTCGGTGTTGGGCAGGACCCTATCGCATTCCCGATATCAAGCAGATGCGCAACGTGTTACGATACAGTTGCGGATTTTATTAAATTGCCTTTTTACAAAAATCCAACAGAAACCTCTACAAAATTCTAGCTGATAGTGTCTTTAAAAACTATGAAATCTTACTTTCAATCTTCTGATAGCCTCCATATGCTGTATTCCAACACATTTCATATCCTGTGTGCCTCGTCCATAAATGTTTCCCTTAAATAATCATTCTATTAAGAGATCAATGTATATCATTTCTTTCTTCATGCCTGAAATTGGACATACCCCGTCCCTATTTTTTTCATTTTTTAACAAGAAAAGTCTATTGAGGGTGGCTCTAGCCCTGTGGGCCCGTATTCCTGCGTAAAATTCCAATAGGTACATCCCCAAACCAACTTTGGGCCATCAAGTATTCTATGTAGGAATGATATACCGCAATTAAACAAGTTGATAATGATAGGTAGCAATAATATTTTGTATAATATGTTCACAAAATACTTTACTTACACATATATTTATAGAGAAGCTGCGGTACCTACTCAAAAAAAAGGTAAACTACGCACCTGTTTATCTTTAAATGCGGAGAATGGCGGATGGGTCCAGTGTTCTGGGAAGACAGGTACAACATCTAAATAATTTTAAAATCAAATAAACAGGGATAATAATATTCCATTAAGAAAAAGAGAAATCATAGGCGTGCAATATATATGGCAATATTCTTCTAAAACAATAAAATTGATAGGACTGCCTTCCATTTTTTCACCCCCAAAAGACTTAACATCCCCTGGTGACTCCCTGTGCACGCCACTGGTGGCAATAATAAATAAACAAAGTATAAAGAGCCAAATCTAGTATTTTCCAAAAATGTGACATCCCAAACTTTTCAAGCTACAAACTCTCTTTTTAAAAGAACAGAGGCTTTAAGGGATTCATTCATGTTAAGTTATCCATGTGTCCCGGGATGGTTTAAGGATATTTAATTTTAGATTTAAGTATTTTTTTCAGGATGGTTTCAAGGACATTTTTTATAGGGAGTAAGGGAGGGGACAATGGATCGAATATTCAATTTACAGGAGTCTCAGACTTTGGGTACTGGCTTAGAGGGAATGTGCAAGAATTTAGCAGTTTCTGACTGAGTTTGGCTACTCGCTGTGATAGTTTTAAATATAGAAGACGGTTGAATTTGTTTTGATATGGCTGGTTTAAAAAACAAAGGGGGGGGGGGGCGAAAGTGACACTTTTTGAAACTAAAAGTCAAAGGAACTCAACTAAAAAAAGAGTTACAGGTCTGAGATTTTGCATGGCAGTTGCTTTATAGGGGTACAATATGGAACTGTGAAGAAACGGCGGCGCAACCGCCGAAAACCGCCGAGAAAAGGCAAAAAAAAATTCGGCGGGAAACGGCGGTTTTCGGCGGTTGCGCCGTCGTTTCTCACAGTTCCATATTGTACCCCTATAAAGCAACTGCCATGCAAAATCTCAGACCTGTAACTCTTTTTTTAGTTGAGTTCCTTTGTTGACTTTTAGTTTTGGTTTCAAAAAGTGTTACTTTCGCCCCCCCCCCCTTTTCTCCAAAAAATATTATTTCATAGATAAAAACTTTATTGTGATATTTGTGTAATAAACAATATAAGAACCCTTATCTAACAACCAAAATTTAATTCTTGTGTATAGTGGCATTTAAAATGAGTTTCAGGGAGATTTTTCTAGTAATAAATCACAGAATGGTTACGTCAGTCTGATATACTGGCAATCTAATTTTCAAATGATTGTTTTTTTTTTCTTAGAACTTTTTTCTTACTTTATAGTTTAGGTACCTACTAAATTTCATTATCATCCCCATAACAATTTCCTCCAAATTTTCTGGATTTCATGGCCTTTCCTTGAAAACTCTTAAATTGAATTAATTGCCCATTGTCCCCTCTCTTACTCCATGCATTTTTTATGTCTTTCCCTAACCTTTCATATAAATAGCCACTAGATGCTAAGAGCGCAGCATTAACAACAGAGGTATTGCTAAGTACCACTTACCTGTGTGAGAGTTGAGAAGGACGGACGGAAGGTCAGGTTCAGTTCCAACCCAGGTCATCACAAATATTGGCTTTCCAGCTACACATTCTACCACCTTAGGCAATGAGTTATTAGTCTACAAGGCAGTTAGAAATGAAAGCTTAGTGAAACTAAGGTAGGTATAAACCTACCAAAACATTTTGATCGTGTCTGGAATCTTAATGTCATTTTTTACTTGAGTAATATGGTTAAAATGCTTTTTCTACTCTTTATAATTGAAAATCGTCCTTCTTAGGTAAATAAAATGCACCTAAACTTGATAACTCAGATACTAGGTTTGGATAATTAAACAAGTGATTTTAGAAAAGTATAAATTAATAATCATAAAATTAGTGATGGGAATCCGGATCCGGAATCCGAATCCTGAATCCGCCAAATTTTCGGCCAATTTTGGAATCCGAATCCGGAATCCGTTTTTTATAGCGGATTCCGGATTCTAAATTGGTAGGCTAAATTTAATTTAAATAGGTTAGAAAATACCAAGCACATTTTTAGGACATACGTAGCATTTAAATTTACTAATGTGATGTAAATGTTTTAGTTATGCTGGAAGTCAACACTTTAAACAAATCAAGGCTTCAACCAAGTAACATAGTGATAAATTAACGAAAAAAGCTATCCCTCTGTGACGGACGGCCTTTTAAAATACTGCTAGAATCCGGAATCCGAATCCGGAATCCGCCAAAAATAAGAATCCGGAATCCGCAAGAATCCGTCACTTTTTTTGACGGATTCCTTCAGAATCCGGAATCCGAATCCGGCCCAAAAATTCGACGGATTCCCATCCCTACATAAAATATCCTATTTCACAATGTACTTAAAAGCTCTAATAAGAATTAATCTATGCCTAAAATTATTTAAAATTGGTTATTTCCAGCAGTTTAAATTTCGCTTCTGATTCGAGAATAGCCAACGTCACCAACATATCATTTTTCATTAAAATATTTAATGTAGTCTAACCTAGAAAACAGAGTGGTAGAAAAATCAAATAAGAAAATAAAAGCAGACCTGATAAGGTAAATCCATAATCTCAGCCTGTGCACTCAGAAACCTGACACATCCATCATAATCAGGATTTGGTTGCACTGATTCCACTTTTATATATTCACGGAATAAACTCACAGACGGATCTTCGGGCTTTTCGGTCATTTTATTGAAGTTTGAGTCTGAAATGAGTTATCTTTAATGGATCTATCCTAGTACGTGCTTCTAAATAAAAGTAATTGTTAATATTAAAAATTCTTAAAACTTTTAACACAAAAGCCTTTATTTTTCTATAATCATATTTTAAAGTGAAATAAAACAAGGTTGACAATATCCACAAGTACCAAAGCATGAGGAAACATGGATGGACAAACGGACAAAGTGATTTCAGAAAAACGGGCGCCAGATGTTCAGCAGTCATAAAAAAGTGAGAACTAGATGTAACAGAAATCATGAAACTTTTTATAAATTTTGTCTCTTGAAGCTTTGGAGATTTGAAGAACGACGGGCCAAGTAAATTATATGCTATATATGTTCATATTGGTACAATTAAGGAATCTTCACCAAAAATTTCAGTTTTAATTCTATCTTACACAGCAGCTGAGAAATTCACGTTTCCCCATTCAGTTTCTTACAGACAGACGGACAAACATTTCGAATTATATATGGTAGCTTAGCAACTAAAAACTTTGAAAATTTTATCACTTGATTATATTTTTCTCATTCAGTGAGTCTGACTTGTTTTCATTCAGCCCTTGAGCTGTTTTTCAGCTGACTTAAGACAAACCACTACTGCACTAAATAAATGGAGACTTTTCTTCTCTAGACATTTTACCCCCCTACATTCCCCCCCCCCCCAAAAAAAAAAACATTTATGGTAAAATTATAATGTATGATCTGCTATAAAAACGGCTACCTTTATAATTAGGGACTTTGTTTTCTACCAGTGAAGATATTTGCCTAAAACTAACCCCAACTAACTTGATTTTCAAAAAAGATGGCCTAAAACTATCCCTAAACCCATAAATAGCTCCTTTAAAATGTTAAACTCGGTCGATTCATTGGGTAGTGAGATCTTAACTGACAAGGAAACAAATATACCATTTTATATGATAGGAAAATTACCCAAAGTAATAACATATTATTTTTATTCTAGAAAAGTAAATAAATTTTTTTCTTTAGGAAAAGTTTGTGATAGTATATTTAGACCATAAAAAGCTGCCACACCAAATCTAAAAGAGAATTGAGTTGTCAACTACTTTTAAATTTTCTTTTTCGTTTTAAACACTTCAATGAAAACCTCACATTATTATTTCATAGCTTGAATTCCAGAAAATCCGTTTGGAACGTGTACCTACTCAATTTTGTCATATTGTCCGAAGCTCGATCGAAATAAAACGCGGAAAGACTCGGAACGAGTAAATCTGTTCCATCTAAAGTAACCCAGAAGTTTCGAGAATGGTAAATTTAAAGGATTTATAGGAACAGAATAAGTTCTTTGTCTTATGTGCTTCATTCGAATCGTTTAACAAATTTTCGTTCATCAATCTTAAATAAGCACATTTTCGATAGAAAATTTTCGATAAAAATTCACAGTTGAACGCTTATTCGTACAATTGAAACGTTCGTTTGTCGATTTTTTACGAAAACGTGCTTAATTTTGAATCTTAGGTAATTCTGATTTACATACCGGACGAATTCTTATATTCTATATTGTCTTTTCCATTCTGATTCTAGAAATTCGCAAAATTTGCTAACTTTAAACTTCGGAAAAAATGGCTGAATCGTATCGCAACCTTCACAACAGAGTGTTCAAACGAGACCACCAACCTTCAAGATGTCTTGTTTTTCATGGATTTTAACAATCATACGAAAAAACGCAACTTATATGCGGACGTCGAATTATTATGATCTTGAATAACCAAACATCATCACCTTGCTTGGTGTAAAACCAATTGACAAAAACTAATATATTTTATTTGCCTATGTGAACAAATCTCCGAAATGAAATGAAAAAATACTCTCTAGAAAATGACACACGGCTACAAACATTATAATTTTAAGATCTACGGACACACATTCAACTACTCTGAATACAGAAATAAACAATTTATTTAGGTAGGCTGGTTCACAACTTTATTAAACTAGGAATGTAATCAAATATTTTTTGATACTAGTTAATAATTCGCGTAGTGCCACGTCTAGATGGCACGATAATCCTCCTCATGTCGATTGATATCTTGAAGCATGGTGGACAGCTCGGCAGCCTGTGCGGCAGCTGGCCTTTCAGCAACAGGGCGACAGTGACGCAGGTTACCCTCCACCCAACCATGGTGGTATAAGCACCTGGTCAGTGCCCTCTTTAACTCGATATTGTCAGTATTTGTAGCCCTACTGATCATTTCCTCCTTTATAAGATCCAAACGACTTTGCAAGGCATTGTATAACTCCTCGTTGGCGGTGAATGACATTTTAACTGTGTACTAGTGAGCCGTATATATCTAACTCCCTACTTGGCAGGTAAAACTAGTTTCCTCAACTAGGTGTGGCGAACAAACAGTCAAGCCACACGGGCAAACACGGCTTAACTATTCAACCATATAACTATCTTCTAAAGACCGCGTTTAGTTACAGGGAAAAAGAGATAAATAAATTATCTGAACAGAAACTATAACGGCCGGGAAGGAAGTAATATCTTAATTAGTCTGATGAAATATAAATGTAATGATTTAAAAAACTGCCGTTATAACATGAGTTTTTAGGATGTGTCATTGGATGCGTGATCGGATCACCCCACAGTCGTTTACGAACGAGAAACATATCAAGGTTGCTGCTGAAGTAGCTAGTCTAAGACAACACTTCACTTCCAGAATGTACTTTCCAAGTATTGCTGAAAATGATACCGAAACCCGCGGAAAACTGGTCATGAAAAAACATCGAATTATTTTTCGAGAAAATCTATAAATTTTACTATGAAAAAATTTTATAAAATAAATGACTAACTCATTCTTGTTGTTTCACTTATATTAATTTTCTTGAACATAATAAGTTATTACAAGTATTGGGATGACTATGACATATATAAAAAGGCTGTGATGACTGTATTGTTTTTGCACTGGTATAAAAACTTGTTTAAAAAACGCTTACTGATTGAAAATAATGCTTTTATACTGGATTGTACGTTATATCACAAGAAATTTTCGTAAAAAGCCTATTATCATTAAGATATAGGTTATTAACAAGGATCCAAAATGTACATGATTTGAATATAATAAGTTTCCAGATTTCTGACATAACTGATAAAACAGGTACTAGATTTAACACAGTATGAATTTTCAATGGCTAAGGTCCTTTGTTTCTTTCATGGTAATGTCATTAATTTAAAATAGAAAAAACCGACAACTTGTCGACGAAAATATCCGTCGATATATGTCGTGATCCGAATGGGTCGAAATATGTCATTCAAAACAGAATTATATCATTATTTGCCGTCGAAAATTTTTTTTTTTTTTTTTAAAAAACAAACTTACTATTCTACCCTTGAAAAGTCATGATAAAACACAAAGGACTTAACCTATAAGGTCGAATATTTACATAAAATAATAATTAAAACTCAACGGAAAAATCATTGATTTGGCTAAAACCAAGAACGAAAAGCGTCGGTGTTTCTTGTGAAACGTGTGTTGACGATTCCGTCGTCGACGAATCTCGCCGTTCGCTGTCCTCCTGTGAACGGAGAATTTATCACAATATTGTGAAAAAGCCCAGCTCTATTTGTGTGGCCGTTTATCACCGGCTGGCATGGGAATAATCTTTGTGCTGCCGACGTAGGCATGTCTTGGGGCCGCTGTGTTATAATGTCCTCGTGCCTGCTTGGGGACGGGCGCCGCGAGACTTGGGGATGGGAAGCCGACCTAGAGTTTTGCGCCCCGCGATAAATTGGTTGACCGGAGTTCCGCGCAAAATCCGTTATTTGTGGGTCGTCCTGCATTGTAATGCACCGCGACAAAGCCATTTGATATGGCTCCGTCATCTGTCGGTACATACGGGACATTTCAATCGACCGCCACTTCCCCTTATCCCTCAACGCCTCGTCCGACAAGCCGGCTTCGCACGCTGCGGAAACCCCAGACATTTTGCAGGATTTTCTGCCCACTGGGCCGAAATATCCTACTTGACGGCACAATTGCGTAATATCGTTCAAAAGAGTCTGTGGCGAAAGTTGATACCTGCCGTCAGCCACAATTTGTCTACCACCTGGCAGCCACATGGTAGAAGTTCTACAGAACAAGAAATTTTCATCCAGGATCCCTTCTCCCATAAACTGGAATCCACATCTGCGGTAATACTTCTTAATCAGTACCACGGGACACAAATCTCCGCCCTCTGAAGCCAACAGGTTTGTACATCCTTCATGCTCTTGATCATTCTTCCTCTTTGGGTAGATCACTCGCAGAACTTCCACCCCGCCTATTTGATCTTGGCTTATATGACAAGCCCTCACTTGATCAAGATCGGCGAGGCGAGTAAATGTGTGGAACTGCAAAATTATTGCCACCGTTGCTCGGAAAAAAGGCAGAGGAATGTCCCAGATGGAGTCATAGTCGTAAACTATCTTGCGCATGATTGCTGTGAGAACACCCTTAGGAATGGGCGTGGCTTTTCTGACGGGGGCGCGTTCCGTTGCTGCTCTTCTCACTGCTCCTTCCAACAGCCGCGACACACGTTGTGAAAACTCCGAAACAGGCTGATCTATTATATATGACCATGCCTTCAAGCTTCCACAAACTTGTTTGAGAAAAGAGTAAGGCTTCCTTATATCCTCAAGATAATGGATGAAGTCCTGCAACACCCTTTCCTGGAACGTGGTTGCCGGTAGATTCCTCTTGCGCAGGTAGGCGAGGAACACCTCCACTACCTGTGAATGTACACTCGTGGTAGACTGGGCGCGGGACGACGTGTATAGTTTGGCATCTCGACTCTTTGTCGGCGATAAGTTCAGGCCTCGCGCTGCCCTCATGATTCTCAGAGCTGGCCTTTGTGAAATCCGAGCAGGAAGACCCTCTCCGACTAAAAATATAGATTAAAATTAACTATAGATCTAAGTAGAAAACGGACTTCCTACACGTTAAACGCCTCTTATGGAAAAAGTTATTCATCCAATTGAATGCAAAGAAAAACCTGCGTCGAAACCGATCATTGTACGTTAACAAAAATTTCTTGTTTGTTGTATCATAGATCTGAGATTAAAAGCTATCAATCCTAAAGCCGAAAAAACATTTGATTCCTGTCTTGCTACCCGATTTTGTATCATATGAACAAATATACTTGCCTCTCATAGGTCTCTGTTGCCCTCTGGCCCGATAAGCTGGATCAAATCCGGCGCGACCCATTTTAAACTGATTGCCGCGGATTCCTCTAATAAAAAGTCTGAAATGGGTATACAAATATGAGAAATCAAATAACAAATCTCCGAAAGACTAGTTTAATTTGTAAAAAATCAATATACACAAATATGAATCCATTCGGAATCCATTACTAAAAAAGGCCAAATATTAAAATTGTAAACCCATTTCTTGAAACAGCCACAAATATATATTAAATTTTCAAAGCGTATCACAGACTAGAATAATTTTCAGATTGCACTTTCATGGAAAGACCGAACGTTAACAAGATAGGGATGAATATAAAAATATTTATAACAAACCAAAAAGTCCAAAACAAGCAGGATTTCTCTAATAGGTATACATAATCTAATCTGCTCAAACAAACTAGCTGAATTTAGAATAATGTGTCTAAAATAAAATAAAAAATGCTTTTCATGTTCCTACGCTTTTTGGACTTGTATGGTTATTACAGAATTCTAGATTTACAAGTCATATTAATACATAAATTAAAATAATTATATCTGCAAGGAAATGATATCATTTTATTGGGTACGAATGAAAAATATCTTTGAGTCCTACTACATCTATCCGTCATGGCGAAAATAGAAATTAACCTCCCCTTATGATCTAATACAGTCTTATCTGTATATTTACTCAAATTTTTTCAAGGAAATATCGTGGCCCAATAAATGAAACATTTCTATTAGCTGAAAATACACAACTCAGGTCTTAATTAATAAAGCTATCATAGAAAAATTACAATTTCCTTTAAACATACAATCTGCTGCTTCTGATGTAAAAAAGGTCTTAAACACAAAAATTCTTTTTATGAAAGACTTAAATTTTCCAGCTTCAATAAACTGCGACCAAAAACAAGCAGACTGCCAAAAGGGAATAACAAAAACGATAGTGGCGGACGGTATACTCAAAATCTTATGTAATGCTGGAACTATAACTTTAACCGGAGGACATAAGTACATGACACGCTTATTATCCAATTCTTGTATAAAAAAGTCAGTGCCTAATGCCGTTTTATCCGGCAACTTTGAATAAAACGCCGAACATTTTGTATTGGCCGCGCTGGCCATGAGATCGATTTCCGGCATAACTACAAATTTTTCACATATTAAATTATAATCCTCGAGGGCTACCGACCACTCGTCGGTGTTACTTACTTTGGATCCCTCGTCAGCGATTTTTAGCAGCAGCGTGCTCCTCCTTTGCCATACTGGCAGAAGAATAATGTTAAATTGTAGCTGAACTAACTTTATATTTATCACATGGCGCTGCAGAATTTCCACTCTAGAGCCACGGTTCAAAATACTAACTAAACCGCGATTGTCCGTACACCAAACCACTGTTTTGTGTCTATTTTGCTGGAGAAAGGACTCCTGTTCAAACATTTTCACAACTGCCAACAACTCTCGCAGCGTGCTAGACTGCTGCATTTCGTCGTATTCAAATGGAAACTCTTTAATGAAACGAAGTTGCTCCGCTTCAAATACATAAGCTCTGGATTCGCTTGAATCAGAGACCATGATGGACTCTATCTGTGTGATGTCTAAAGGATCTACAGCTTCCAGCAAAACTGCCTGCTTCGCAGGTTGGATAATGTTGATGACAACATTACACTTGTTGACAGGTTGTCCGTTGAAACTGAAATAAAAACAAAGAATATTCAAGTGTATATTCATATTTAACTAAACGTCAAAATGCAACCGAAATTAAACAAAACATTCGTAAAATGCCAGGGGAAAAATAAGCATAAAAACCTTAAAAATGTTTCGAAAACTAAAAACTCGAATGTACACACCTTATTAGATAAACCTTCAACATTTCGAATTCTTGTAACATTCTATCGTTTATAGCTAAAGACCCGGACCATCCATGCTCCTGAACAGTCAATCCGAGTGTCTGCTGGCATGCTCTAGTCACCACTCTCATTATACTCCCATGAGAATGGAGAAGGTGACAACATACGCCAAGGATATGCGCTAATTCTTTGGCGTATATTACGCCAACCTTGTCAGCCTTTGAAATGGCAGCGTTAATGTCATTTGTGAGAATTATTATCTTCATTAGGGGAGCACTGATTCTCATAGAAATTGAGTCTAAATTAAAGCCCAGGTAACACAAAGAAGTAGTAGGCCCGACACATTTCGATAAGTTTAATGTCCAGCCTGTGCTTTCGAACACAAATTTTATGAACTTAAGGCTGGCCAATCCTTTAATTTTAGACAAGGCTGAATTGAACGAGTCATCAACAAATGTTGACAAGTCTATGCCTCGAGCGTGGCAGAATCTTCGTATGGGGACTATCAGAGAATTCATTATGTATGTGGCTGGTCCTGACAAAAAATATTGCATTCTTATGGATCAAATTTTTAAAAAATATGTACAATTTAAATTCGACGCTCGATCATTTCTTAAGAAAAACACTACCAAAACGTAAAAAACAAAAACTATACACTCGTTTTTTGGTTTTTGGTATGCATAAGGTTGTCAAATACAGTTCGTATTGTACTCATTAAGACAATAGGCATCGCTTTCCTTAGGCGTTTTAACGCTTGCGCATCGAAATAATGCCATTGATTGAATTAGGAAATAAAACAAAAACTAACCTGTGCCGAATGGCAGTGTTAAAAACTCATAGAACTCCCGCGTGCCAGAGGCGTTGACAACCGCGAAGCCGAATAAACCACGGAACTCTGGATGTAATGCCAAATGGCAATACATCGCTGAGATGTCCAACACGGACATCCAGCAGCCGGGCGTGACTCTGGGAAGAACCATGGAAATATCCTCCATTTTCATAGAAACTTGTCTTAAACAGTCGTTCAGTGTACGTGACAAATCTAAACACTGACGTAATTTCACGTTACCCTCACTATCCAGCTTTGACGCCACCGTCAAAGGGTTGACAAAATATGGTTTATAATCGACTTTCCTAACAATGTTCTCCTTAACCCATTTGTCTGTCTTTGCCTGAACGAATTGAATGTTTTGCAACGCGCTCATGTTGTTCCTAAGGTCTGTCGCCTCAGGAAGAGGAGTAACTATGTCCGGTTTATAACCGTCTCTTAATAATTCTAAAACGGAATCACTGGCGTTTAAAATCTGTTTATAAAATAACTGGGCCTTTGGATCATGGATCCCTCCTGCAACTGGACCGAAACCCAGGTCTTGCAACCGGTCAATTTCTTTGTCAATAAAAGCCGCAAATTCTTGGTCAGATATGTCACTTAAAGAACTTACGACTAAGTCACTGGTAACAATTTTAACAGAAGTATTGTCGTCGATTTCAATGTTACCGTTGGAGTTAAAGTCAATAGTTTTTGTGTCAGGTAAATTATCGTTATCGAGTGGAGCGATAACATCGTCAATGAGGAGTTCCTCGGCTTTGGTAGATGGAAGTATCGCTATGGCCGGGGAACTCGAAGCCTCGCTTCAATCCTTCTTCTTAGGAGCTGTGCACTGGGAGGCTCTATGGCCTTGTTTCTGGCTGAAAATATAATTATCATTAAACCGGCTGAGTTTAAAAACTAAAAAACTCTGTGCTAAATAGTAAGTTAAATTGCGAATATATATATATTTTTTTAAAAAACTAAACTATGTATTTTTCGAAAAGAAAAACTTCTTTGATTATCTATTGGCATATCCATTGATTGCTCGCGCAAAATCGAGATCCAATTATCATTACAACACATTCAGACTGGCAGCAAAAAAGGTATGTTAAAAAATTTAAACGCTTACCAATTGTGACACGTGCCAGTAAAACGTTTCGCAGATGGCCTGGCCTCTCGCTCTCTGTCCCGTCTGCGCTTCTCACTTTCTTCATGCTCCTTGCGCAAAGTATTTAATCTGGTGAGCCTCTCACCCTGCAGAACTTCACGATTATCGTTGCAGGCAAACTTGACAACCACCGAGGGGCTGTTTGTAAACGTCAAGCTCATGTAGAGACTCATGAACTTGAGCAGCTCGATGGCCATAAGCGAGAACTCCATACTGCGATGGACGGTGGCGTGGGCCTCAGGGGGCAAATACAAATTGTAAAGCTCGCGAACTGCATCCTAAATTATAGTTTAAAATCGTAACAAATTCTTATAACACTTAAACGGTACTTAAATCAAATATGGTGGTATACCACAACAACCTCAAATATTACATTGTTTAGATAAACCGCTCTAGTGCTTATTAAGATCTATAGTATTAAAGATAACCACAAGTCCCACTGCCATATAACTTGTGAAATCAAAAAATTATTCGAAAAAACTGTAAAAAAGGAGAGAAGACTAGAACTGTGAACGATACTCTTTGTCGAATAGTTGTAATAATGTTACCTCGATATAATTCTGAACAGACAATAGATCGAGGCCAGTCTTCTGCATCAACCTCAAATAACTGGAGTCACGGCAATTCTGCGCATTGACCTCAGTTATTTTTCCCAGTCTGGTTTGTTGCGTAACAGCATAATGTACTAGGCAGAAACCGGGCGGCTTCGTTTTTGTAGGTACGCCTGCGACAAGTCTTCTGCTTGGTAACGCGACCATCTGCCAACCTTGGGGAAACGGCGTAGCCTGTTGAAAATTGGCTGCTTGAGGCGCTTGCATGCCAGCCCTCTGCTGCTGTTGAACTTGCTGTTGCTGAACACCGCCAACACCATTGCTGGTCGATGGTTGGGAAGTACTGGTGCTCTGCTGGTTTTTCTGATTTCTGTCGCTGACTAGCATGCGAATCACGTCGATAAGAGCACTGTTTGGTACCTGACCCGAATTATCGACAGACAAGGGCCTGTCAGCCGCTGATCCTCGGTCATGACATGTACCGCGTGGAGGCATGACAGACTGAGCTGATTTTGTCGGCACTCTGGGTAGTTCCTCCGACCTATGGCGTATGCGTTCGCCGTTTTGCTGCGGTTGTGGCCTAGCTGCCGCGCCTCCTGCCATATATGGTGCCGCATTTATGTTAACATTACTAAAATTCATTGCCTGATTCTGAGATGGATAATGAACTGGGCCAGGCCGACACTGTGGTAGATGCTGAGGGTGATGCTGTGCTACTCTATTAACATGATCATGTTGACCATATCTGGCCCTTTCTTGTTGAATGTACGATTGAGGTGCTGGAATGAGAGGTGTGGAAGCACGAAACGGTCTGGCTCCCATTGGTGCATCATCACCTAGCATGGCCAACAATTCCGCTGGATCTCTTCCGTTTCCATCATTCATTCGATCCGCCTCCGCAATTTCATCCATCATAGGAGCTGGTTGTGATTCATGGAACTGCGCATGAGCGGCGTCAATCTGATCCTCTTGATCATGGACACTTTCGTCACTATCGACGGCAGGATCATCATCTACGTCCGCTGCTAAAAATTAAAAAACTATTTCCATTATCGATTTTCATTTATACATTGCAAATGCTATTTTGAATGGTTAAAAATAAACAAAACATGTCCAAAATGAGAAAACTATGAATGTAGTCGACAGATTTGCAATTCAGCTAACGTAAATTTATATATTACTGTGCCTTAAACAAGTGTATGCACGAGTCGAATAAAAAATTTTTTTTTTTTTTTAAAAACAAGCATTGATGTAACGTATATAACCATAGTTCTATATCAAGATACGTGATTACAAGAAAAACTCTATACTTAATAGCCAATAATCTGTTAATTAAAATAATACCTGGAGATACAGGTTCGAAACCGTTTTCATCCTCAAATGCCGGCAATTCTTGGGCTATGTCACCCAAATGTGGTAGCTGCATCTCATCCTCACCGTCGGCCATCTTATGTGTGAATATGCGCCGTACGAGATAGAAACAAAGGCTTATGATAAAAAATCTGAAAAATTTTATATAATATAAGTCAAAAATCTAGAATGAACTCATATAAAATAAACAACGCATTATGAATGAAAAACTATTATTTAAAGGAATTAAATCGAATCGACATTAAAAATAACCCCTATAAAAATTTTTAGGTTAAGTCTTATAACATAAAATTTGAAATTTGAATCATAAAACTATCTATTATTGCCCTATCAAAAACCACGTGCATAAAAAACCGACGAATTATGAAAAGGAAAAAATATATAAAGAAAATGCTATAAAATTAAAACATACTGATGAAAAAATTTAAGGGAGTGGGAGGGAGGGAAAAATAAATTTTTAGAAAAAACTTAAACGATTAATATCACAAGCGACTTTGTAGCATAAATCTATGTTTCAACTATCCTTTATTCTTTATTCTTTCACTTTTGTATTTAGATGTTGTTCGTTCAATGGTCAGATAAAGAATGAAGTAAAACAGCGAGCTTTCTCTCGGCCCCTGTAGTCCGAGTGTAAGTGTGTGTGTGCGTGTGTGTGTGTATGACTACTTGCTTTCGCGCTCAGCTTGACAACAACCACCCCTCGTGGTTTTAATCTAAACTTGTACCGTACCGTCTCACAATCTGCCTACCGCAATTGAGAAACTTATCTGGCCTGTACCGCCATACGTAGAGTCCTCCTCTACTACCACTCAGTTAAGAGTATATAAACGTGCCTATACATCATTGTCGGCCCCTGCCGCTTCATATAGCCTGTATATCATTTATAATGCACGAATACGCCGCAAGAGGTACTCCCTCTATACTATGTCTCTCTACCGCCATCTAACGGCCGTAGCTGACAACTAAGGTTAATTTAATTTTTTCTGTCTGCTAACTCTCCAGGCTTTCTATATCAGCCCTTTTACTTTTAATTCAATACTACGAGCGAATTTTTTTCACATAATTCGCTTAAGATCTCTCAAACTGTGTTACTTTAGACTTCTCATATTAACTTTTTATCCTTGTCTTTCCACGTTTTATTCCGAACGACCTGGGCCGCTTGCCAAAATGCTCCTAGAGACACGTTTAATGTATTTTTTGAAATTCCACCATATTGCACAACAAATACCAATTTTCTTTTTCGTTTTAAACACTTCAATGAAAACCTCACATTATTATTTCATAGCTTGAATTCCAGAAAATCCGTTTGGAACGTGTACCTACTCAATTTTGTCATATTGTCCGAAGCTCGATCGAAATAAAACGCGGAAAGACTCGGAACGAGTAAATCTGTTCCATCTAAAGTAACCCAGAAGTTTCGAGAATGGTAAATTTAAAGGATTTATAGGAACAGAATAAGTTCTTTGTCTTATGTGCTTCATTCGAATCGTTTAACAAATTTTCGTTCATCAATCTTAAATAAGCACATTTTCGATAGAAAATTTTCGATAAAAATTCACAGTTGAACGCTTATTCGTACAATTGAAACGTTCGTTTGTCGATTTTTTACGAAAACGTGCTTAATTTTGAATCTTAGGTAATTCTGATTTACATACCACTATCTAAACTGAAATATTTTATCCTTATAAAAAACCATTCTCGAAACTTAAATCTACTTTCTCATTTAAAAGGATTAATTCACTTTACATATACAATTAATACTATCGTTTCATAAAGGATTGCGAAACTAATGCTACAAAAAATAAATTTTTAGAAAAAACTTAAACGATTAATATCACAAGCGACTTTGTAGCATAAATCTATGTTTCAACTATCCTTTATTCTTTATTCTTTCACTTTTGTATTTAGATGTTGTTCGTTCAATGGTCAGATAAAGAATGAAGTAAAACAGCGAGCTTTCTCTCGGCCCCTGTAGTCCGAGTGTAAGTGTGTGTGTGCGTGTGTGTGTGTATGACTACTTGCTTTCGCGCTCAGCTTGACAACAACCACCCCTCGTGGTTTTAATCTAAACTTGTACCGTACCGTCTCACAATCTGCCTACCGCAATTGAGAAACTTATCTGGCCTGTACCGCCATACGTAGAGTCCTCCTCTACTACCACTCAGTTAAGAGTATATAAACGTGCCTATACATCATTGTCGGCCCCTGCCGCTTCATATAGCCTGTATATCATTTATAATGCACGAATACGCCGCAAGAGGTACTCCCTCTATACTATGTCTCTCTACCGCCATCTAACGGCCGTAGCTGACAACTAAGGTTAATTTAATTTTTTCTGTCTGCTAACTCTCCAGGCTTTCTATATCAGCCCTTTTACTTTTAATTCAATACTACGAGCGAATTTTTTTCACATAATTCGCTTAAGATCTCTCAAACTGTGTTACTTTAGACTTCTCATATTAACTTTTTATCCTTGTCTTTCCACGTTTTATTCCGAACGACCTGGGCCGCTTGCCAAAATGCTCCTAGAGACACGTTTAATGTATTTTTTGAAATTCCACCATATTGCACAACAAATACCAAATATTTAATAATTAAAAAAATTGTCAAAAAATTATTGCTTTAAATGCTTAAAAATGATGTTGTTATTAGTATTTGCATTTTTTTCATTGCATTTTTCCAAGCTTAAAATATTTTTTTATATAAGTTTTAGCTCTTTTTTAACGAATTTTTTTCAAATCTATTATACATAAAAAACAGCTTTCAACCTACTTTATCTAAAATAATTTTTAATTTGTATTTTATTTTAATTTGCGACAAAGAGAAAAACAGTTTTAATAATCTTAATTTTTAGTAAGCTGACTTCAGAATCGCGAGAGTGAAAAAATCTCTAAAATGTTATGAAACCGTCCGCTACAGATGTACATAAAAACATTCTAGCAGACAAGAAAGTTTTTATAATAAACAAAATAAGAAGCAGTCAGAGCAGACCAAATTATTCCGCTGAACATGCCATAGTACAAAACTACGTGAATATTTTAAGGTTTAAAGAGTTATGTAATTATGATTATTTAAGTATGTTTATAATTTTAAAGTCAGTTTAGTTTATAATATTACTTTAATACTTGTTATAAACCTTAAATTAAAGTTAAATGTTATTTAAGTGATTTTTTAAGATAATTACAAAAATGTAAATAATTTACCTATAATGTAAAATATATTATGATTTCTCTATTTTGCCAAGAAAAGGTAAAAACAATGACCTAATTGGATTTTGCTGATAGTTAGATTTAGTAAAACTGTTTATGATTGTTTAATAGACAAGCGGCTGCGCCTCTCTAACTTTTAGAGGCTTTATTAGTAGCATATGAATGGGGCTGACAGTCTCAGACATTAATTTTAAACAAAAGAGCCTCTAACTAAAACCATCCATTGTTTATATATGTTCATTATCCTAGAAGAACTAAATCGGTTGAACGGTTCTTTGTTTAATGAGATCTTAATGGATAAACACTCAGCCCGCTAGAAATAGAATCAATGGTTAATTGCGCCCTTTTCTTGGAGGGGCATTTTGGAGTAAGTGCTCCGACACTATGCATCGTCTTAACTCTTGATTTAATTTTTTTGGAAGGGGGGTTGGGATATTAGTGCATATTTATAGTTTATAATCTGATCAAAATATTTGAAAAACTTGCCCTAGCTCGCGTAGGTATAAATTAACCTTTTTTTTGTAAAGAGGACCTCAATTGATCCAGTAGTGAGATTTTAAGGAACAGTTTATTTAAGTCAGGTTTTTCTCTCTAATTTTATACCTATTTTAGATGTCCTGTTTTAATCATTAAATATCAAGAATCATTAATTATTATTGCCTAATCAGCCTTTTAAAGGTAAGATTTGTTTAGAATTTTGTATCATTATACATATATATATATATTTTTTTATACTGGGTACTGACTATGCCCATAGCTTTTTTTTTTGACTATTGTGTATTTTCTTCAAGGGGGAGGGTAAGGGGGGGGGGTTGATGCACAACCATCCGTCCATTGTCCCAAATGAAACAATTTAATACAACCAGCAAGTAATCAGCGCGCAAATGGAACTCTGAATCCGAATTTCGTTGTGAAACTTGGCATGAGTAATCCTTGATAGGTCTATTTACCCTAAATCGAACAAAAGATGGAAAAGTAACGGCTGAGACTGACTTGATGTTCGGATTTTATTTCTAATATTTTGTGATTTAAAGTAATATTTTTTTGTCATTTTTGCCTTTTCGAAAAGTTAAGCTTTTAGAGAGAAAAAAAACTAAACTTGTTTGACGTCTTTCTGGTATTATGAATGTTAATTTATTAACCAATTAGTAACGATGCTATGATAACAAAACATATTTTTTTTATTATTAGCGAAGCTGCTACTCTATAACTAACATATGTTCGGCTATTTTTTGGTGTTAATTTTAATTAGATTTTGTCTGTCTGTCTATCTATAATCAGGGATCTGAAGGGATAAGACAATGGTCGATAAATTTATCTACATCCCCAAAAATAATACATAAAAATTACCTCTTCTGTAGAGTAAAATTAATGGTTGAAAACAGGGTGTCGGAGCCGCTTAATTTTGATGCGGCTCCGGCTCCGCGGAGCCGTATCTGGAAATACGGCTCCGGCTCCTACCTTAAAATTAATATATATATTTTTGTTCATTACCTATTGAATTTGATAAAATAAAATAAATAATATAAAATATTTTGCTTTTATTTGATTAAAGCTATATAAAAGTAGAAGGATGTGTGTCTATTTGTCAGGTAAGTCACAATAGTTTTTCAGTTTATTATATGGAAATAGACCGTTGCCAAATTATAATATTACTTTTAAAAATCATTTTTAGCTAATCTGGAGCCGGAGCCGTTTTTAACGAAAAATACGGCTCCGGCTCCAGCTCCACCAAAAATGTTGCTGCTCCCGGATGGGGTAGTTTTTTTTCTTCATATATTTGCCTTACCCTGCGGGGTTGAATAGTACCCAATTTGTAACCTAATCTTGCCACCTTAGAGTGATAAATTAACGAACCAAAAATATCCCTCCTCTTATTCTTGATATAATAAAATGGGAGGGGGGGGGGGGGAGGGTATTAGTATAAAGCGCCGAAAATGTTTTTATATTCGAGTTATAATTTTCTCGTCATTATAAAATTGAATTTTGACATTTTATAAGATGACTTTCATATGAGAATTAGCTACATTCTATTATATCCTATTTACATTCCATTTTGTTATACTTGTCTTGATATTTTGCTGAATAGTTTTTAATTTCTGCACTACTTCGCTACATATGGCTCTGTCATCCTTGTTATATTGTATACTCTTGTTTGTAGATTTACCCAGGGATCTAAAGGGATAAGACAATGGCCGAAAATTTGGTGTAAAACCCCAATGATTTTACTCATAATTAACCTTTCTTCTATATTGCAGTAAGTTGTTGAAACGTTTGAACACCTAACTTAAAGAACAAACCAATCAAAATTCAATAAAAGTCCCAAAAGTTGAAAATGTTATTATAAAAAGTTGGGGACTAGAGTTATAAACAATATCCCTACCCTCCGTGAAATTTACCTAACATTTAGTTGGAATATAATTCCTATTCATAATTGGTTCTTTACATAACTTTTGCTTTCATAATCATCAATTATCACCAAACCTCCCATATTTTTTTATTTATTTTTTTGAAAGGTCATAGGTAATTATTCTATGATTTAGTAAAAAAAGAAGACAAAAACGTTTAACAATTGAAAAATCAACATTCAATTTATTTATAATACTTTATTATAAGGATATTTTAAATTTGTAAGCAAAGTATGAGTTTAAAATGAAACATTTTCTAATAGATTTTAATTTAGTATGAACAATATCTATAATATTCTTTTTAAAATATTAGATTTTATAAATAAAATTTCTTTTTTTAATATTTTGTTGTAAAATCTACATCTCGTGAATGGAACTATATTGAAATACACTGTGGGCTACAATTGAATCAAGACAAAAGTAAGTGCCGAGCCCTGGGACCTATGTAGGGTGAAAATAGACATAAATCCTTGATGATTCCAGGTGGAGACAAAATATTTCAGCGGGGTCTTTTGGTTTTTTTTCAATTTTAAGTTCTGAAAAAAAATTGAAAAAAATATGAAAATCTTTAATAAAAAACAAACAAAAAATAATTTTCAATATTTTTTTTCACAAAAAGATTCAAACAACTTATATAAATACTATAAGCTTTAAAAAAATCACAATTTTCAAATTTAGACTTTCAATAAAAAGATTTGTAGAAAAAACCTAACAACAAATTCTAACATATTTCTGATCAACATAGCAATAAAACATCTTTTGCAAAATCTTTATCATCAAAAATAAATAGCACTTACTAAAGACTTTTTTTCGTTTAAACTTATACTTTTCACATTGATTAACTTTAAAGATTGATTTTTTTGAAAAGAAAGGTTGTGTGATTTTTTTATTCATAATTAATTGCCTAATTTTGAGATTCAGATAAAAAACTTTACTACTTTATATTAATTGATAATCTACTAGCAGCGGCTACGCCTCTAGAGGCATATGAGGCCATTGGGTTGGGGGGGAAGTCGAACCCCCCTTACAATTACAGTTTTTTTTTAATGAAAAAGTTAAAAACATTTAATTTGAGAGTTAATTCTCTTGGGATAGTGATGGTACCCTTCCCCAAAATAGTAATAAACCTTACCAGGACATATAAGAAGCTACCATGTAAAGGAGAACCATATTGGTTCAGTGGTTAGTGAGATCCCTTGGTGCACAAAGACTCACATAGAACCTGTTACTTTATTATAAAGATACATATATACACAGAAACTCTACAATCAGAGTATGTCTGTTTGTTCATCCGTCTGTATAAAAACAATACAGAATATATTTTTTTTGCTAAAGCGGCTACGCCCTTAGAGGCCTTTAGGGGCACTTAAGAGGGAAATAAGGGGTTTAATTCTACAACTATATTTTTATTTTAGGCTTAAAAAGGAAAAGTTTTGTTTGTGTGTTGTGGTCCTTTTTTAAGGGGCGATTTCTCTTCTCTTTCTCAAAAAAAGTTATGAACCTTCCAAGGACCAATGAGAAGCTACATAGTAAAGTAAAAAAAGAACCATATTAGTTCTTAAGCATCAGAAAGATGGACAAACAGACATCAATCTATTTTGTATCATAAATAGTGCTTTAAAGCAGTGAGAGAAATATCATCTGGAAAAAAAATGTTCCTATCGTTTAAAAGTTATATCCCTGTATAAAAAAGATAGGATGTCTGTGTGTTTTTTCTGTCTGTGCCTAAAGTTCTTGCTAACCACTGGACCAATTTAGTTCTTCTTTATTGACCTATCTTTTAGACTGATAGGATCAACATAATAAGGAGTAGTTTAGTGTCTATTAATCCTTATATAAAAGTAACAGTTTCTGTGTCTGTCTGTTTGTGTGTGTGTGTGTGTGTGAGGGTGTCTGTCGGTACCGAAGATTCTTTGTAACCGCTTAACTGATGTAGTTCTCCTTTTGGTTCCAGCTTTTCATGGTCCTGAGAAGTTTTGAGTTTAGAAAAAAATGAGTTCCTACCCAACATTTAAAAAAAAACTTTTTCTTTTACATACTATAACTGAAAGTAGGGGAGGGGTCAACTTCCCCCCTTAACTACTTAGGGGACTTGTTGCGATTTTTGTTTGGTTGGATTATTAAATTAAGTGCCCAACGTTTCAACCATTAACTGAAACATACAGAAGGGTTATCCATGTATCATATTTGGGAATGTAAATCAATTTAGCGGTCATTGTCTTATCCCTTTAGATCCCTGAATAGTAATTAACAATGATCAATGGTTCTTTTTTTTCTATGTAGCTTCTCATTGGTTCTTGGAAGTTTTATAAATTTTTTTGGGAGGGTACCTCCACCATCCTAGGAGAAATCAACCCCTAAAAAAGGACCCCATTTCACACACAAAAAATAACTTTTTCTTTTTAAGTCTAAAATAAAAATCTAGTTGTAGAATTCAACCACTTCTTCCCCTCTCAAGTGCCCCTAAAGGCCTCTAGGGGCGTAGCCGCTAGTACCAAATAAATATATTCTGTAATATTTTTATACAGACGGATGAACAAACAGACATACTCTGATTGTAGAGTTTCTGTGTATATATGTATCTTTATAATAAAGTAACAGGTTCTATGTGAGTCTTTGTGCACCAAGGGATCTCACTAACCACTGAACCAATATGGTTCTCCTTTACATGGTAGCTTCTTATATGTCCTGTTAAGGTTTATTACTATTTTGGGGAAGGGTACCATCACTATCCCAAGAGAATTAACTCTCAAAAATAAATGTTTTTAACTTTTTCATTAAAAAAACTGTAATTATAAGGGAGGGTTCGTCTTCCCCCCCAACCTAAGGGCCTCATATGCCTCTAGAGGCGTAGCCGCTGCTAGTAGAGTATCCCATGATATAAAGCAGTAAAGTTTTTTATCTGAATCTCAAAATTAGGCAATTAATTATGAATAAAAAAATCACGCAACCTTTCTTTTAAAAAAAATCAATCTTTAAAGTTAATTAATGTGAAAAGTATAAGTTTAAATGAAAAAAAGTCTTTAGTAAGTGCTATTTATTTTTGATGATAAAGATTTTGCAAAAGATGTTTTATTGCTATGTTGATCAGAAATATGTTAGAATTTGTTGTTAGGTTTTTTCTACAAAACTTTTTATTGAAAGTCTAAATTTGAAAATTGTGATTTTTTTAAAGCTTATAGTATTTATATAAGTTGTTTGAATCTTTTTGTGAAAAAAAATATTGAAAATTATTTTTTGTTTGTTTTTTATTAAAGATTTTCATATTTTGTTCAATTTTTTTTCAGAACTTAAAATTGAAAAAAAACCAAAAGACCCCGCTGAAATATTTTGTCTCCACCTGGAATCATCAAGGATTTATGTCTATTTTCACCCTACATAGGTCCCAGGGCTCGGCACTTACTTTTGTCTTGATTCAATTGTAGCCCACAGTGAATAGAATACAATAACGTGATGTGAGGTAAAGAAAAATTCTTACGCAAACGTAAAGTTTAGATCATAACAAATTTCAGTGAATAGGGTGGCCAAGTTTGGAGGTGGTAATCCCTTTTACTGAAAAAATTACATAAAAATCCCCTGATGGTTTCAGGCTATATTGAAACCCCCAACCTACCCCCTTACATATACATTTAATCCTATAATATTAAGTAGCAAGGTTTTTTTTGTTTGAAGCTTGAGTTCTCAGAAATTGATGGCCTAGGGTTGGACTTTTCAGATAAGCTTTGCAAATGTCTAAGCGTGGTTTTAGGCTATTTCCGTACCTTCTCCGACCTCCTTTAGGAACTAGGGAGAAAGCAACTGGTATGTATACTTTGTATTATCAAAGTATGGGGAAATTATATCTCTATTTATTTTGGCCTCCCTGTCTTTCTGCTTCTGAATTAAGAGAGTGAGTGTGACTCTCTCTTATAATATTTACAAAATAAAATAAGTTTTGTAAATGTATTTGGTCTAGGACAGTTATATTCTACCATATACTCTGAAATAAACGTTTTTAATGTGAAATTATCAAAAATAACTTATTAAAATGCTTAAATTCAATTTATAATTGTGAAAAATTAGCATAATATAAAGTTTTTGTGAATACTCAATCTCTTATAAAAATAGTGAAAAAATGACTTATTTTAGGTAGGTTTCACGTAAGTTTTTGTTAAATCCTATTGTATAAAGTAGTAATCTTTAATGTAGCGTAGGATCTCGCTAACCGTTGAACCGATATGGTTCTACGTACTTTACTATATATGAAGGTTCAATAATAGATCAAGAGAAGGATTTTAACTATTTTTAGGAAGGGTATCTTTTCCCTACCAATTAAAGATGACTCCCATTTTTTTATTTGATTTCTATAAATCAAAATGAAAATGTAAGTGGTGGGGGGGGGGGGGGAGTTGACTTTTTCCCCACCTTCCTTCATAGTTCTTAAGTAGAAAGATGTACAGACAAATTTTCTAAACTTTAGCTCACTTCTAACGTTAGCATTTGTAACAAGAACATAAACACACGAATAGGATATTCTACAAGTAATAGAAATTTGTAGTTTCATCTGTGTTTTAGAGAAAGTTTGCCTCAGTAAATTTATTATATTTTTTTTTCATTAGATATGGGTTACAGCTAGCTAGCTAGGAAATATATATTTAAGGGAGAGAACAATACAACATTGACGCCAAAACTTATAAAATTCTAATGCTAGCATATTCTTTAAGATTTCCTATGCATCATATCTTCCTTTATATCTGTGTAAGGCTTAAGAAACCCTAACTCCTAGGCTAGCATTGATGTTATAAAGGATATCTATAATACAAAGAAGAACGATGTCTGTCTGTTTGTCTGTTTGTTTGTAGCGAAGGATCTCGCTAACTGCTGAACCGATAGGGTTCTCCTTTACAGGGTAGCTTCTCATAGGTCCCGGGAAGGTTTATAACTATTTTTTTGGGGGTGGGACACCCCCAACTTCCAAAAAATGAAAAATACCCCCCCCCCAAAAAAAAAAGAAAAACTTCTTTTTCTTTTTAAAATTAAAATTAAAATAATGGGTTCGACTACTTCCCCCCCCCCAAAAAAAAAATTTTAAAAAAAATTTTTCTTTTAATCTAAAATACGAAAAATTGGTTTGATCAAACCTCTTGGTCAAAAAAGCCCCTAGAGGCTAGGGGCGAAGCCGCTAGTGGTCTATTATAACATTAACCTTTTCCTTTCTTATTGATTTATTTAAGGTACTAGAACTCAAGGAGGGGACAATGGGCTGTTTATTACACTAGTCCCTAAAGTTTTTCAATAACGTTTTCTTATTTGTTGGTTTTACAACTTTGGGGACTTATCAAGTTTTGATTGTTGGTTCATAAAGCAGAGTGTCCAAAACGTTTAAATTACTAATTGTAATCAACAAAATGGTTAATTTTATATATCATTATTGGGGATGAACATCAATTTATCAGCCATTGTCTCATCCCTGTAGGTCCCTGACTAGAACTTAATACTTTTTTATCCTCCTATTTTAGCAATTTATCCATGTATTCATAACATATATTTTTTTAGTGAAATAATGGACGTGGTTTCAAAGTTCAACCTTCGATACTTGGAGACTCTGGAGACAGTTGACTCGACAAATAATTCTGGTCATGCCAACTGTAATCTACACGAGATACCTTCTTCAAATAATATCCTCTCCAGATTCCAGGTAAAGATAGAAAGGGTTCTTGGACAAGCGCAGGAGTACCAAACGTCGGAATGGACACTTAACCTAACCTAATATATTTTAAATTATCTTATAGGTTCTTTAAAATGCCGTACCCCTGAGGAAGGCTCATTTGTATATTCATATCTTAACCTAACCTAACTTGTATAGAAATACTTACAGACTCCTGCGTCTGTCCACTCCGACTTTTGTCCTGGAACCATAGATAGAACTTTAAGGGACATGGCATTGGCTAACCTAACCTGGATATTCTAATGTATCTCCAAACCTAATCTTGCTTTACCTAGTGAATTAAGTATATCAGATTACGCGGTCAATCGTCCTATAGACAAGTTGATTGCACGACCTTTGTCTGGAAATCCTATCCTATCTGCGAATGGTAATGAGTTTTACATATTTTGGGCCAATTCATTATGCGTTTTCTAAAAACTAACAACAAGCATTTAATACCCAAATCGCAGTTCGATGCAGTTGTCTAATCTAAACATTATTGTAGGATGTAAAAAATATAAACTTTATTTGTGGCAGGTGTCTAATCCAAATATTATTGTAGGTTGTACAAAGTATTAACTTTATTTGTGGCACAGGGGCGTCCAACCTTTTTTTTTTGGGGGGGGGGGGTAAAAGTTTTTTCAGGGGGGGGTAATTCGTTTTGGGGGGGGGGGTAAAATGGCGCACGAATCGCTCCGCAAATTTTTTTTTACCACCCCCCAAAAAAAATTTTACCCCTGGGGTAAAATTTGCTTGGGGGGTATAAATTACCCCCCCTGAAATCTGTTGGCAGGGGTAAATTTAGTTTACCCCCCCCCCCAAAATTTACCCCCGGGGTAAAATTTTTGGGGGGTTAATTTAAAGGGATAGTTCTACGAAGTGTATTTAAAGAGTTAAAGTACTTAGAGTAGTGAACTTTTATATGTCTTAGTAGAATATATTAGGCATTGGATAGATATGATTGTATGTTAAAGAATTTTTAACATTGACCAGACCAAACTTTTTTTATTTGACAATATCTAAAAAAGTTAAAGTGATTTGCCACATAAATTACATGAGAATGGTCAATTTTTTTCCAAATATGAATAGCCAAAACACCATTTTTAGAGAATCTTTTTCAACATATTTCACAAGAGTTATAAAACAATTGAACAGGGGTTCCCCTTGGGACAAGTTACTTAAAAAAACATAAAAAATAACGTCCGGTTCATTATAGGACAGGTTTTCTATAGATTCTTTAAAAAAAATAAACAAAACCGTTCGGTTTACTTACAATATACACATTATCTCACGCGGAAATAGCAAAAAACCATACAACATATACATATATAATGTAATTTATGTTGCAAATCACTAACTTTTTTAGATATTGTCAAATAAAAAAATGTTCGGTCAGGTCAATGTTAAAATTCTTTATCACAATCATATCTATCCAATGCCTAATATATTCTACTAAGACATATAAAAAGATCACTACTCTAAGTACTATACTAAGTATTTTATTGGTCATTCTTTGTTGTTCTGTGTATTTTGTTGTATAAAAAGTTTGAAGTTCTATTAACTAGTAAATGCTATCTAAAGTTGTATTTATGACAAAAATTTTTTGCCATGTATAACATGCAACGAAGTTGAAAATAAAAATGAAAAACTCATTTTTTAAGGAAAATCCCTGGTCAAATCTTTTAATTTTAATCCATAACTTTATATTATGCACTACTACGTTATTTAAAATAGAAAAAACTTACAGTTCACTATTTTTTTTTAAATGCACTTCGTGAAACTATCCCTTTCATTAAATATATAGTAATAAAAATGCGCTCGAAGCGCGCAAAAATTTTTTATTATAGATTTTTTATTTTGGGGGGGTATTTACCCCCCACAAAATTGTTTGGGGGGGGTAAAAACCCCCTCCTAAATGGTTAGGGGTGCCTACGGCACCCCCAGAGTAGGGGTAAATTTAAAATGGGGGGGGTAAAATAAAAAAAATTTTGGGGGTACCTACGTTTGGGGGGGGGGGGGGGGTAATCGCCCCAATAACCCCCCCCCCCTTGGACGTCTATGTTGTGGCAGGTGTCTAATCCAAACATTATTGTAGGATGTACAAAGTATTAACTTTATTTATGGCAGGTGTCTAATCTAAATGATATTGTAGGATGTAGAAAATTAAACTTTAATGATGCCAGGTGTCTAATCTAAATGATATTGTAGGATGTAGAAAATATAAACCAGTGCAGCCTACATGAAATACCGGTGGTGAAAGCTAACAGTATTACGAATACCAGAACTACAAATCATGTTTTTCAAAGGTAAACATTTTTCTTAGAATTATCCTTTTTTATTTTTTATGATTGAGACTTCTCTACCTTGCGTCTCGGGAAGTTTGCCTTCAAATGAATGAAGTATGTATATTGTATATCAAAACACAACTAAAAATAGTATGACTGTTGTCCTTTATTAACTAACAGCCAGCAAAAGTAGCAATGCCTTTGGATGCCTCTAGGGACACTTTAAATATGAGAGAGAGAAGGTTAAACTTGCATCATTTTTTAGAGAAAAAAAATATGGTGTTGAATTTTTTATTTTTAAACAAAATTGAAAATATGGAAGTGGGAATTGTTTGTAAGGTTAGGTGACATCGCGTAGGGATACTAGGTAGGCCCGCATGGTTAGGACTCCACCAAAAGCCAAAGGAAACCCCACCCCCCTTATTTTTAATTTATTTAAAATAGGGGGTTCAGTGCTCGACAGTCACGTTGTAAGAAAGCACTATACATGTTTCTATATTAGGAGCCCTCTTAAGTTGGTGTCAGGTATGAAACAGTACGTGTATGATGAGAATGATGTGGAATACCTGGATTGTATCAATGGAACAGCCCACGTTGGCCATTGCCATCCACAGGTACATAGTTTAGGGATATGTCTTGGCTTAAAAAAAAGAGAACTATGTACGAAAGGTAGGGTTGATTATATGAGACATCACGTAAATTATGATTTAACTAGTGGCTTCGCCCCTAGCCTCTAGGGGCTTCGCCCCATCAGGTAATGGAAAGTCAACCCTCCAGAATAATTTTATAGTTATATTTTCAAATAAGTTAATCTTTGCCGAATTACTCTTTGGTAAAATTAAACCCAGGTTGTGCGCCGTATGTAAAAAATTTCAATTCGTAAAAATTAAACCCAGGTTGTTCACCGTATACACAAAAATTGAAAACTCCTCTGTAAATTTTATTTAATACCTATAATTGTGACAACTTTTTAAAGATGTCAATTTTTAAAAGTTACAAAAAGCCCAAAAACAATTTTGGGTGAAATTTTTATTTTTTTTTTTTGGGGGGGGGGGTTCATGGGGGCTTCGCCCCATGGTGCAGTGGGGTTCACCCAACCCAATTACTGGTTTTTGTTTACAAAAATAAAAAAAAATTTAAAAATTTGAAAATGTTGATTTTTTTTTTAGGGGGTTGGGGTGTCCCACCCTCCTAGAAAATAGCCTAAAACTACCGGAGGACCAGTAGGTATATTCCCAGAAGAGTAGAGCCCAATTTGAGATTTTACAAAAAATGTAAAAAAAAAATTTTGGGGGGGGTGTTTTTTTTAGTTTTTTGGGGGGTTGGGGGTGTCCCACCCCCCAGGAAAATAGCTTAAAACCATCACAGGACCAGTAGGTATAATCCCTGAAGAGTAGAGCCCAATCGGTTCAGCGGTTACTGAGATCTTAAGCTTCAGACGGACAGACAGACAGACGGACAGACATCAAGCTACTTTGTATTATAGATAGACTCAATTTAAGTGAATAGGTAGTTATTGTTAACAAAAATGTTCGGGGAAGAAATAATAAAAATCTCAATTTATGAATGATTGCAAAGCAGTTGAGAAGATACACAATTCTGTAGGTAAAATAATATTTTTATAAGTGTCCAATTACATATGAAGAGTGTTATAAGAGCTATTTCCGTTACTAAATAATTACAAGAAATGGTTTGATAAGAAATTCTTCATAATTTTATTCTATAGGTAGGTATAACCATTTTTTCTATAATTTTTACTGAGAATTAAATCAAATAGGATGTTAGAATTTATTTAATATCATTATATTTAATCATTTGGTTGGATATAATTATTTCAAAGTGTGTATTTTTAGTAGTAAAGCTATTCTATAATTTACTTTGTTGGTCCGTAACCGTAAAGAAAATGTGATTTTTTCGTCTGCATTTGCATGAAGATTATCCAGGATACAAATTACTTGGTCCATCGGTCATGCCACAAAAGACATATTTCATGGTGATATCATTATTTTCTATTATTCCCACAACTTTTTTTCCCTCCTCTCTTTTTATGACCTCGGAACATTTATCTCACTATCCGTTAATCTATCTGTGATTTTTGATGCTTCGCTGTTCAGATGTTCTCTTCCTTATTTCTCTTAAGAATAATTCTATTGTTTTCTTATTAAGTTCTATTAATAGTTGAGAGCTGGTATATTATCAATTAAGGTTGACATTACATCCTTAAGCGTGCACATAAAATTACCAATATGGCCTCAAATGTACCTAATCTTTTTCCTAGAACAAGAAAAATAAGCGACATTCCCTCAATGTGCTTAGCGAGCACAGATCCCCTAACATAACTTTTGAGCATCTAGTATTTGATGTACTTGGTCGGACTGTCAGTCAAATTAAAGACATTAAAACATCTACAACATGTAAAAGCTTTGTTTATGCTGCTCTATCTATGTTGTCATCTTTGTTATTATTCATCCGTCCATGACTGTTCATACAATAAATCTATAGTATCGATATATAACCAGACATCTACCTGTATCCCCCTGTTGGAGACGTTTTTCGTCTGTTAGCAAATTGCTTTCTGCTCTTTTGTATAGACTTGGCTGTGTTAATTGATTTTCAAAGACCTAATTGAAAGTCGGCACAGGGTCCTCAGGATGGGGACATACAGATTTAACGTCTTCCCCCTCTTTTGTTCACTCTAGTGTTAATACTATACTATATATTTAAGGTTGTAAGTGCTGGGCAGAACCAAATGTCAAAACTGAGCACAGCCCAGGGATTTGTGTCAAATGTTCTCAATAAATATGTCAAAGAATTAGGTAAGAAAGTTTTGTAGGAGATAGCGAAGCTACTTTATAACTCACTTAGTCTGTCTCTCCGTCCGTTTGTACATTTACGTGCAGGTGGTATTTTGAGATTCCCTAAATATAAAGTAACTGTATCCAGGGAGGGAAGGGACATTGGGCTTTTTATTAAACTAGTGCCCAAAGTTTTATAATAACGTTGTCTTATTCTTTAGCTTTACAACTTTGGGTACGTCTACAGTATTTTGATTGGTTAGTTTTAGACTAGTAGATTTGCTTATTCTCCTTGGGGATGTATATCAATTTATCTTCCATTGTCTCATCCCTTTAGATTCCTGATTTTCTTCAGATATTTACATGTGACCAAATGAAATAAACTTGCTTTATTTCAGTAAGCAGTTTACCTGAACCTCTCTCTGTTTGCTATCTGGTCAACTCTGGTAGTGAGGCTAATGATCTTGCCCTAAGGTTAGTTCAATTTATAAGTTTGTTAGATGTCTCTGTTTGCTATCTGGTCAACTCTGGTAGTGAGCTAATGATCTTGCCCTAAGGTTAGTTCAATTTGTACTTGAAAGATGTCTCTGTTTGCTATCTTGTTAACTCTGGTAGTGAGCTAATGATCTTGCCCTCAGGTTAGTTCTATTTATACTCGTTAAATGTCTCTGTTTGCTATCTGGTCAACTCTGGTAGTGAGCTAATGATCTTGCCCTAAGGTTAGTTCAATTTATGCTCGTTAGATGTCTCTGACGTATTTATCTTAATGTTGTTTATAAAGCAAATCATAGACATTTTACTTATGTTAATTGGTTAATATACCTAAAGCAGCTAAGCCAGAAATGTTTTCTAGGGGCACTTTAAAGTGGGAGAGAGGTTTAAATTTTCAAAATTATAAAAAGATGGGGTGCAAATTTGGCTAGTTGCGATTACTCCTGAAAGATGATGTCATCGCCAAAAATGATTAAAAGACCATTTTGTGATTTTAAGCAGTTACTATGTAAAGGTTATTCATATCGTTTAAGTGATTAGTGAGTTCTTTCATAACAGACAGATAAATAGAAATCCTGTTACTTCTATATGGGAATATTATTTTTAAGCTATAATCAAGTTTCAAAATACCTCTGACATTAATACCTATTATTATGTTGATCTGAAAGGTTTTTTTTTAAATTCAATGTTATTAAGGCGAATATTTATTGCAGGCTTCCTTTAATAGTTTTAAATTGATACTCAAAATTTTAAATATTTTGTATAATATTAAATCCTAATTTAAAGTTAAAAGAAACAAAAATAGAAAAGGTACAAACTTGTTCAAATCAAAGTTTCTCAATTATATTATTATTTTGATATTTTATATTGAACAATCTCTTGAAAAATAAGGTTAAGATATAATTTTGTAAACTTGTGTTTTCAAATTATAACTCAATGACGTAATATTTATTACTTAAACTTGGTTAATATAAGTTTACTAAAATAAAGTATTTCCAAAGTTTGTATATTTTTAGTTTTATTTTTGCCCTAAATTAAATAATCGAAGCTTCACCAAAAGTTCTCTTTTGTATATAAGGCTCTCATTAATAGGGTAAAGTTAGTAGAATAAATTGCATCCTGTAATTTAATGATTATATAATATTGAATAAAGTAGATGATAGATAGGTAAGATATTTATTGATATCAATCACAACCATTAACATATTAGGCAAGACTTTCTTTTCTTTCTCCACCACTTGTATTAAAAATCTCTTCAGTAGAGGTCTCTTTTTCACTTTCAATAAGACTTAGATAGGTAATGCTTACACTTATACACTCTTTTTCATCACAGTTTAAATCATTATCTATGGCAGCTGGGTCTTTAGTTTTGTCACTTTTATCATTTATTACATTTGCATCTTGATTTTCTATTACATCACATTCTTTTTCTGTGGAGGGTGGTTGGGGGGCGAGGGACTTTTTCTTTTTCACTTTCACCTTTTTGGCGGATTTTTCTAAATCTGTGTCGTTTGGTGGAGTTGAGTCAGAGGTGACTGGTTCAGTTTTTGGCAGCTCGGCTGCAGCCAGTTTACCCCATTCAAAGTTTTTGGGGTCTGCGCCCGTTTTGAACATGACTCGAATTTCTGGTAAGGGTCTGAAATATAGTTTCAATTAGAAGCGAAGAATATCTTAAGGTTAGAATACCTTTAATAATACATTTTTTGTAATCTATTTAATTTTACTCGTATCAATTAGGTGAAAAATGTAATTTATTTTTTCCAATATGGCTTCAAAACCGTTTAATATCCGTTGGATTAGAACTGGTTCTCAGCAATACCAAAAATCATGTATAGCATCGTACTACAGACAATTTTCCATGATTATTATAACCGGTTTTGTTATCCCGGACCTTCGGCCCCTCAGGTCTAACAAAACTGGTTTTAATCAAATATTTTTTTTTATAAATATTGGCAGAAAGCTGTCTAATTGCGAGGTGTGATAAATAACTTTTATGAAGTATTAAAATATTACCTTACTAAAAATATTGGTGTATTATCATTTTGTCCCTGTACAGTTAAAAAGACATTTAAAATACTTATTTTCGTCGTGATTTTAAAATATTTAAAATGTCAAGTTATTTGAAAATTAGTTTTAATTGTTCATATTTAAATTTAGCATATTTTGCTCCTTATTTTAAAAGCAAGCATGTTTCTATTCATAATAATTAGGATTGTAAAACGCAGGAGTGACAAACGTCGGAGTGGACAAACGCATGAGTGTCTAAAATATTTAAGTAATTAAGTATTTCTTTATAGGTTAGGTTAGGTTAAGATATGAATATAAAAATAAGCTCCCTCCCCCCCGCAGGGTTTAAAGATGGTTTATAAAGGATAGGTTAGGCGTCCACTCCTGCATTTGTCCTTAATTTGTAATTATCTAGAATGTCTTTTTCCTGAAATAATGTTTCTCCTTCAAACTCGACAAGTTTGTATTTCCTCGCTCTTAACAATAAACCAACAACCTAAGCAATAACATTATTTTAACATTTAATTCAAATGATTATAGAACAAGCCTCAATAAACGCCATTCTATAACTTTAGAATTCAGCTGGATGTCTAAACTGACAATCCTTTTTTTCGGAATTTCTTTTTATATACACAGGCGGGTTAAAATATGAGGCTTATGCGCAGCTAAGGCGCGGCTGCCGAGCCTTGTTATAATGGCATATTCAGTTTTTCAAATCTCATATGTAGTAAGCATTAAAACTAATCTTCATTTTTCCATATTAAGTAGCAGCCAAGAAATTTACTTCCTAAAAAAAGGTTTCATACATACGGACCGACGGAAATTAAAAATAGTATGAATTTTCATATGAGCATTGACGACCAAGGGGAAGTAGGGTAAAGGGGTTTTACCCCCCTCAAATATAAAAAAGCCCCTTATTTTGCCCTTGAAAGCCCCTATAAAAAGCTTGAATGTCCACTTAAAAATTAGACCTTATTTGAAATTCTGGTGTAAAGCTGAAATAATTCTCCAAACATTATCATTGTTTCATCCTCTGTAGAATAGCCTAAAAAAATATAAGTTAAATTCAGGGATCTTAATGGATAAGACAATGGAGGAAAAATTTATGCACATCAAAATACTCCTTCTGTACAGAAAGTTATTGGTTGAAAAGATTGGATTCTAATCGTTTGGAATAGACCAATTAAAATACATTAAAAGAATCCAAATGCAACCCAAACTAAAACTCAAGTTAAAAGTGATTTTTCTTAAAAACTTTTAAAAAATTGACCTCTGATTTGTCCATGGGTCCAGATGATTTCACAAAGTTCTATGATCTCTTTTGATACATGTTCATGGGCCTTCCGGCCTCTAGCGGCTGTTTTAGTCCCTGCAATATAAATCTTTAATAAAACACATTTTTGGAATAGTAATTATATGATTGTTATTTATCGCATCGTATTATTAACAGCTTTCCGCGGATATAAAATTTTACAATTATAAGATTAAAGCCCCAAGATGCCGAAGGCATAAACAACTGGTTTTAATCTTATGATTGTACATTTTTACATTCGTAGAAAACTGGATATGATACGATGGTTACATATTTTTTTCTTATCCACCGGATATTAATCGGTTTCTAAGCGATACTGGAAATTAAATGGTAATAAATCAAGTTTTTTAAATCACGGATTTTTTATTTTCTTTTGCATTATTTCTCATAGATTAATACTGATACCTTCTAATGGTCTGCCATAATTAGGATCGTCTTTTTTCAAATGAACCTCTTCTGTAAATATCTTTCCTTTGTCCTTTAACTGCGCCATTAGGTTACTTAACATAAAAAAAAACAAGGATTTAATCTCACATTGAAGCATACCTTTTACTAGAACAAATATGAAAATATCCTTAAGTAGCGCAGCACAAAAAAATATTTAACGGACAAACGGACAAAGTAAGCTATATAACAGATGTTCAGTTGTCATAAGAAAGAGAATATGCAGACTGGCGGTCTGACGGACAGACAAAAACTAAGGAAATAAAAATGAAATCGCTTCAAAGTACTTTTTAAATAAAACCTAAGAGAAAATGTAAGTTATAGAGAGGCTATGCTATATGTCAAATTTAGGCTTTGTCATATGTAATGTGTGTAAGAACTATCTATATCCAACAGTTATAAATATGTTACATATTATACATACCTCATTGTAATAACTCTAAACTATATACACACTAGAATGAGGTGTATAATATGTTAAAACTTGTTATTAAATATGATAACTATTCAGAATTCATGTTATCTATCACACTGTTATTGTTAGAATGTCAACCTCTCGTTTCAAAGTTCAGCTTAAACTGATGGAAAAAATTTGATTCAATGCAAAGGAATTTGTGTGTTGTGTGTCTACAATGAAGTAGAAATTTTAAGCCCCTAAAAAAAAAGACAAGCTTTGTCAATCTTTTAAGGATAAGAATTACAATTATCATGACTAGCGACTGGAGACAGAAAGGAGTAAGAAAATAGCCATAAACCATAACAGGACCTATGTGAAGCTTACCTAAAATGGAGAACCAAATCAGTTTTATTGAGATCTTAAGCTACAGACAAAAAAAACTTTCCTACTTATAAAATAGGATAATGATTTGAGTAAAAATGATGTTAAATGCTAAAAATGATATAAAAATCCTTGTATTTCAAAAAAAAGTCATATTTAAATCATTAGCCCCCTATAACTGTAATAATTGTTATGTTTTTTTTAATTTTTTATACAAAAAATAGTAATTTTATTTTTACAGTATTGGCAGGACACTTATTTGTGTGACACTAGAAAAAGGGAGGGGGTGAGTTAAGCCTTGATTTAGTAAGTGGGGCGAGAAGAAGGGTAACCATTGGTTTCTACCAAAAAGTAAAACATCTTATAATATAAGATAGAATGCTTTTTTGTCTGAAGGGTAAGATTTCATTGACTACTGTTCCGATTGTGTTCTCCATTTTAGGAAAGCTTCACATAGGTCCCATTTAGGTTTCATTATATTTTATATTTAGATTTAAGTTTTTGGCATAGTTATGGGATATTTTTCTAATCTTTGAATACAGAGCTTCTAGATGCTTGTGGCGCAGCCACTAGTTTGTTTGAAAGAATCTAATTTAGAAAAAGATAAAAAAAAAAGATATCTACCTAATCATGTAAGAATTAAGAAAATTGTAGACAAAAAATGCACTTTCAATAAGTATATAAATAGAAATAAAATTATTACTGTGTTTTATTTTATGAAATTTTATGGGAAGTTATTTAGAACTAATTTTGCTTCACGTTTGTATCTTTATTTAGATAAATAATTTCTTCATGCGCCAGTATGGATTAAAACCGGTTCAAAGCCAAAATTGAAAATCATGTATCGTATCGTATTATATCGATTTTTCGGATTTTCGGGGCCAAAAAAAATTGTTTTAATCTTATAATTTTATTTCTATATCTGTGGAAAGCTGTTTATAATATGATGCGATTAATAACTACTAAAAATCTCTACAAATTTTTATCAACAATGTATGAACAACACACATACGACTTAGGGGAGGGGGGGGGGAGAGGATAACATATACAGACAAAGGAGGGTGGGAGGGAGGGGTAAAGTGCATCAAATTAACCTACACAGGTTAAACATAAATGGTATTAGTTCATTCCAATGATGGGATGGCTCACTATGGGAGAATTGCTGAGTTTTTAATAAACTTTTGTCAAGACCAATTTTATTAAAATTTACCCCTTTTTCCAATTAAGTATTTTTTTTTTACTTTTTTTGCTTTTTCAGAGTGTATGAATTTTCCATAGTTGATTGGGGTTACTTAAGGTTTAGAAATACGTGATTTTATTGTTTCCCTCCTTGTTCCTGGCGTAACCCTTTCTTGACGAGTTATATTCTTTAAAAACACTTAACACATACAAGAGGATTAGTCAGTGAGGAGGGAGGGGGATATTAGTCTCTTTATTACACTAGTCCCCAAAGTTTTATTATATCGTTTTCTTATTCGTTGTCACAACAACTTTAGGGACTTTTATTGAATTTTGATAGGTTTGTTCATTAAGTTTAGTATCAACTACTAATTGTTATCTATAGAAGGGGTAATTTTGTGTATCATCATTGGGAATATACATCAATTTATTGGCCATTGTCTTATCCCTTTAGATCCCTGGAATTTATAATGTGTTTCTTTTACCACAATGGTAGGCTTCAGAGGGTTAAAGCTTTTAAGCATCAAGTGATAACTATTTGTTTTTTATATGTTAAAGGCTTTGTGTTTATGTGAGTATGGCTTTCAAATATACAAGAACGATTATACTCTTTTCTAGAGAAGCTATGGCAATTTTGTAAAATTAAAAGTAAGCAATATTTATTTGGTGTAAACAATTTGGAAATCTTCGTTCGAAATCTTTTACACGAAAATAAATAATTTGTGGGCATAAAGACAAAATAAAGTTTAGAGTTGATTTTTTAGCAAAAAAAAAGTATAACGAAGTCAAATGGTTGCATGTTTCATGTAAAAATGTGTGAGAATTTTGCGGCTTTTTTATGATTTTTACAAAAAAAAAAATTTTTTGTAGTTATTGCATTTCAATATTTCATGATTTTTAGTTTCTAAAACGTAGTTTTTAGAAGCAAGTCTACTCCGTTGTTCCAAATATCTTGCTGTATGTAAGAAATTATATCATGATCATGATTTTCTCGATGATAAGAAAGACGATTTATCTTTTTCTAAAACTCCCATGACCAATGAGCACATTCTCCGTCTGTTTGTCTGTCACGCTATTGTTAAGTGTTTTTTATTTTTTTTTTGATATAAAAAAAGGTTATTTTTTCTGTTATTCAAGATCTAATTACTGATTTCCGTTATTATGGTGTGTCTCCTCTATATATTGATTTGTCTATCCGTTTGCTTGTCCGTGTGACTAGCTGTAATTATATTTAATTTAATTATTAAGGTGGATATATAGATGGATGTATTTCTACATCAGCAGATACAAAAAAATATATGTATAACACATTATTTACATTATTTTATGCATTGCTTGGTAGTTTTAAAACCTTTTATGGCCGTTGCTAAAGTTAAAGAAAATACCCCTGTTTTTATTTATGATGTAAATGTTGCCATACTTATCTTATGTTTACCTTATCTCACTTGATTGTCTTCTAGTTGGTTTCATTAGTTGTCTATCCGGAGGTCGCATTAGGTGTTCCTTTAAATATGAATTAGATTACCAGCGACTTAAGGATAACACGTAGCACAACTGCGTCAACACTAAAGACATCAAAAGTTAACACTAATAGTAAAAGAAGGTGGAATGCCTTTGCTCTAAACAGGAACTCATTACTATGCACAGTAAGGCAAAAATGGCCGTGCAATCAAAAGGTTGATTTTCTGCAATAGTAAGGATCTTGTGGCTTACTTTAAAGGTTTGGCCCTACGTTGTTATCAATGTTTAATGTTTTACCCTTTTTTTCATTAATGTAGCCGTTCGCTCAGCCAAATCACTCATTCTCTCTGAAGAAAAAAAAGTTATTTAAAAACGTAACATAGTAAGGTTAAATATCCTGAAAGTGCAATAAAATATACTTTAAATTACAATTGTTACAGGAATCTACACAACCAACAGTAGACGCTTATCTTTAATTGAAGATGAGCAATCCAATTTTTTGCAACATGCTAAAAGTAGTTATTGCATTAATTTGAAAAAATAAAAATTTAGCATAAAGCATATTTACAAGTAAAGAAAAAAATATTTTTTGTATTCATTCGAAACCAATTAATATCTGATGGGAAAAATTATGTATAGCAACATATTTTACCCAGTTTTCTACGAATATGAAAATGTACAATCATAAGATTGAAATAAGTTTTTGAGCCCGTGCCTTAGGCATCTCGGGGCTAACAAAGCTGGTTTTAATCTATTTTTTTTTAGATATTCGCGGAAAGCTGTCTATAATACGATGCGATAATTATAAAACTTGCAATATAATTTACCAAGCTGAGTTTTTGTGCACCTATCATCTAATGTCTTAATTTAATTTAATAGTGCTATTATTTTAAAGTCACATGAGGTCTTTTTTTAAGTTCTTGCACAATATCTAATTTCTCAACTACTGTACAAAATTTTAGAAAAAAAAGATAACAACAAATATTTAACTTTCTCAATGTTAACATTGACTTTGAAAAGGTTGAAGTAAAACTATTCTCCTTCTCTGTTTATTTCTCCTTTCTCCGTTTGTCTGTCTTTCTCACTTTTATTTACCCTTTAGTTCTTTGGAAAGCTTCCTAAAATGATACAGAGAAAATTTTTAAGTAATGATGTTTTGGTTATTTAGATTTTTTAGGCAAAAAATTGGTGTAAAATGATGAAAAAACGCCTAATTTTTTTATTGTTATTTTTTTTCGTTTGCTAAAATGTATTAGTAACAGTTTTGTAAAGTTTTTTGGCTCCTTGCCAATGTACACTCTCAGGGGAAGGTTTGGGGCAATCACTGTATAAAAGGCCTCTGTCTGTTTGCCTGTATTTTGTCCTTGAATCGACTGCACTGCACATGGAGCCTTTCTTAAACATGTCGGTCAACACATACATTTAATGAGGGGGAAGTGGGTAAAGAAAAAGGGCAAAAAATCTGCTTAAAACCGGTTTAGGCGTGTGAGGCATTAACAAATTAATGCCTTAAATGTCAAATTCTTTTCATTTTGGCTGAATAAAGCAGGGATCTAAAGGGATAAAACAATGGCCGCTAAATTGATGTACATTCCCAATGATGATACAAAAAATCCCCTCTTCCGTAGATTACAATTGTTGGTTAAAACTTGAAATTTTTGGACACTTAACTAAATAATTAACCAATCAAAATTTATTTAAAGTCTCCAAAGTTGTTCAGCCAAAGAATTGGAAAAAGTTATTAAAAATTTTGGGGACTAGTGTAATAAACAGAAAGTGTCCACTTCCTTCCTGTAAATAAAGCATAATCCTTTCCATAAAACGTTCTAAAATTTGTTAAGTTTCTTCTATTCATCACATGAAATATCAATTTACAAGAATCTAAATAAAAGTGATATTTTTATAACAATTTTAATTAATAAAATTCAATGTTTGCTTTAAATCAGCTTTGGTCTGACTGAATTAAAAACAAAATAGTTCCATTAACAAGGAAGTGTCTGGGGTGCAAAGTAGCGCAGCTGAAAATTAAAAATGTTTTAATAGTTATTTCTTTCATCGTATTATAAACGGCTTTCCGCGGATATAGAATGTACAATTATAGTATTAAAACCAGTTTTTTAGCCCCGAGGTGCCGAAGGCACGGGCTAAAAACACTGGCTTTAATCTTATGATTGTACATTCTTATATTCGTAGAAAGCTGGATATAATACGATGCTAGACATAGTTTTTTCGTATGGATGAGAACCGGTTCCTATCCACCGGATTCGAATGAATACGAGAAAATTTTTTACGCATAATACTTGAAAGATAGACAGAAAGAAAATTTAGATTTAAAAGATAATGGAATCATTAAAAGTAAACGAAGTACCTAGCGTTTTTCGTCGTATTTTCACAGTAGCATTTCTCCTATTTCTAGCCTCTTCTGTCGGCTCTAACCCTGCAGGGCCAATATCCTAACCCTGCGAGCAATCATTAACATTTACCTGATCAAAATAACCTACCAAAATACGAGGAAATTCGCTACTTCATTTTCTTTTCATGATCCCGATATTGTATCATTTTAAATAACTTTGTATATTAGGATTAAAGACTCAGACATAAAAACAAGATGTCAAAAATAAGTTAAATAGTTGCTTTTCTCTTTTACTTCTGAATTTAGGAGTTCATACCAAACCACTATAATTGTAAAATAGCATAGGTACATTGGGATAATATCTCAGATTTTAAAAAGCAAAGTTTTTCTATGATTAGGGTCAGTCCGTTAGTACGCCCGGATCGGATAGCTTTTTTTGTGAATTTAGGCATGTTAGAATTTTCCTATTGATTTCAAACTTAGCATGGTAATCGTCACCAGAAAGTCCGTATGTCCATTTTAAACATATTGATTTTTCTGACACTCTACAAGTGTTAATGTTAGTTTGTCCTTCCATTTCAGAGCTTCGATTTTATGGATGTTGTCATCCTTGTTGAAAATACATTTTTAGTGAGATATATTTTCAGCCTTTTTGTGTGACAGTCTTAAATCTTATTAGGATTCTGTGAAGCCTCTCAGTTTATTATTTTTAATATAAAATTGTTATTACATTTATTCAAACCAAAAGCATAGAGACATATATTCAGAAATTTAAATCATCTTGATAAATCAATATCCTATTGTTTTAATGTATGTTTTTTAAAAGTATTCTTGGGTTTGTATTCATACAAACGTTAATTATTTTTGATCTATTTTAATCGCTTAGTGTATCTTTCCTTAATGAAATAAGATAGGAAACAATAATACTTCCCTCAAAGTACTTAGTCGAGCACAAAACCTCGCCGCCCTTTATTTTAAAATGAATTGAAATTTCGGGTATAGTCCCCTTCGTGGCAACGCTCCTTAAGGGGCGATTCTTCGTATTTTCACAGTAGCTTTTCTCCTATTTCTAGCCACTGCGGAAGGCTCTAACACCCTGTGGAGCAATCACCTAACCCAATATAACCTAACCTGACTTAAAATAACCTATTAAAAGCCTTTTTAAAAATAAGACGAATCGCCCCGGTGCCATGAAAGGGACTATACCCGAATTTTTTTTTTTCTAGTGACCAAATTTTACTCTAGACTATGTTAGATAGGGTTAGTTGTATTGGGCACAGGGTAGCCCCGCAGGGTAACTGCAAAAAAAGTTTAGGTAAAAAGATTAATTGAAAAAGATACTAGGGATGGGGTTTCTGTGCTCAATAGGCACTTTGAGGGAAAGCATCAAATATTTCAATGTTCACCATTTTTTCATGAGAATAATTGATTCTCTCCCTGATTCATACAATTTCTTGCTAAACATACTTTGAGAAAATTTGAAATTAAACAGATATTAGTTTTGTCTTTGTTTGGTTTTTATTATGAAAGTAAATTAATTCAATTTTTCATGCGGAATTAGAAAGGCATAAAACTAGCAGATTTTTAGATAAAAATTCAATATTTTGAATTTATAATTTCTAGGGTAACTGTTAACAATATTGCCTCTTAATGTTAATAAGCTTATTCTGCTATTAGTCTGATAACTGTGGATTAATTCTTGATTGTTATTGAAAGCAATAAAGAGTGTTCACTTTTCCACCGATATATTTAATGTACAAATGGGGAGAGGTTTACATTGATTTTTTTTCCATAGTTCCTTCTCTTTAAGATCTCTAGATATTCATAAATAATAGTTATTTCTCGCATCGTATTATAAACAGCTTTCCGCGGATATAGAATGTACAATTATAAGATTAAAACCAGTTTTTTAGCCCCGAGGTGCCGAGGGCACTGGCTAAAAAAACTGGTTTTAATCTTATGATTGTATATTTTATATTCGTAGAAAGCTGGATATAATAAGATACTAGACATAGTTTTTTCGTATGGATAAGAACCGGTTCCTATCCACCGGATTTGAATGAATACGAGAAAACTTTGTTATGTTTTTTAGTAGCGAAACAACTCGATCATTCAGTTTGTCTGTCCGTCAGATTCTTATGACATATGCGCATCTAGTCTATACATTGTTTTGTCCGTCTGTCATAACATAAACTTTATTTAAAGGTTTCGTGATTTTCTTTAAACTTTACATATTTTCTCTTTTTTTCATTGGTTTGAACACTGAACATCTGCTTTAGAACTAACGTTGTCCGTTTGTATGTTCCATAATCTTTTTGTACTTAAGTTCTTATATGTATATTTTGTCATATAACTATTTATAGTGATCCTAATGACAATTGAATTCAAACAAATTATTATTTTTAGGTTATGTAACCAGTATACGGGAAACAAGGACGTGCTTGCCATAGAGGACAGCTACCACGGGAACCTAGGTGTCCTCATTGATGTCAGCTTTAAAATGCATGACAAGTAGGTCTTTTTGCATACAATTTTACCTTTAAAAAGATATGAAATTTATATTTTAACACAAGATATCAACTTTTTGGCTTGCTAATTGTTTTTTGAATGCTTTCACATTGTATAGAATTATCTGTATCTCTATGATATCTATCTATCTGTATCTCTATAATATCTATCTATCTATCTAGGGTACCAAACTATACTAAACCTGATTGGGTACACAGCATACCTATTCCTGACTCATACAGAACCTCAACTATCTATCTATCTGTATCTATATAATATCTATCTATCTATATAGGGTACCAAACTATACTAAACCCGATTGGGTACACAGCATACCTATTCCTGACTCATACAGAACCTTAACACCCGAAGACTGGAACCAGTATTTAAAGTAAGAGTTGTTTAAGTTAATCTTTATATTATTACTTGGATGTTGCCCCAGTTTTTTATGTACTCTAATAAAGTAATACTCGCAGCTGGCTAAAATAAACTCCATTTACCCTATATACTCCCCCCATACTGGATGAACAAACTGACCAATAAATAAGGTCCATATTAACAACCTAAATTGACGACATTTTCACTGTCAATATATCCACGTATTCTATACCTATCCATTATTAAATTTTCTAATTTAAAACTTACTGAGTAATAAAAGATTATTTTCTTATTTAGAAATTTTGAAGATAAATTGGAGGATTTAACCAAATCTGGTGTAAAACTGAGTGCTTTTCTGTTTGAACCTTTCTTCGTCATACCAGGGGTTCATACACCACCTCCATCCATTATTAAATCTATGGTCAAGTAAGTATTTAATTTTTTTTGTGGGGGGGATATGTTACTGAAATATAGGAAATATTGTTTTAGGACTTTACCTCTAAGAGAGAAAAGTGAACTCCTATCCACCCCCTAAAAATGATCTTAAAAATTTTGAATTTCAAGTTGAAGTTTTCCCCTTCTAAAATAGTAGTAAACCTTCTATGGACCTAAAAGAAGCTTCACTGCAAAAAAGAACCATAGCTAGCGAGATCCTTAGCTTAAGATTGACATATGTATCCTGGAGGGAGGGAACATTTGGCTGTCCCCAAAGTTTTAAAATAACGTTTTAACGGTGATTGCTTGGTTCTTAAAGTTTAATGGCCAAACGTTTCGACCACTAATTGTAATCTACTAAAGGGGTAATTTTGTGTATGTTTATTGGGTATGTATTAATTAATGGGCCATTGTCTTATCCCTTTAAATCCTTGCATTCGATCTCTCTTTTTCAACTGTGAATTATTTTCAGGGCTGTAAGAGCACGAGGAGGATTGATAATTGTGGATGAAGTTCAGACTGGGTTAGGTCGTACTGGTGACTACATGTGGGGATTCATGAACTATGAGGTATGTTTCTTCTGTATTGCATCACGTGACTTAACACACACTAAACAAATACATATGGTCTAAATTGGTTACTGTCGAAGGAGGGAAGGAGAGAATGGGCTGTTTAATACACCAGTCCAAAGTTTTTAATAACATTTTCTTATTCTTGGGATTAAGTTTGGGGACTTTAATTAATTTTAATTGGTTCATTAAGTTTATTGTCCGAATGTCTCAACCAATAATTGTAATCTACAGAATAGCAAATTTTGTGTATCATCATTGGGAATATACATCAATTTATCGACCTTTGTCTTATCTCGTTAGATCCATGCGAAGGAGCTGAAAAACACTTAGACTTATGAAAATGTTTTTAGTTTTGGAATAGTTATTTCTCGCATCGTATTATAAACAGCTTTCCGCGGATAAAGAATGCACAATTATAAGATTAAAACCAGTTTTTTTAGCCCCGAGGTGCCGAAGGCACGGGCTAAAAAACTGGTTTTAATATTATGAATGTACATTTTTATATTCGTAGGAAGCTGGATATAATACGATGCTAGACATAGTTTTTTCGTATGGATGAGAACCGGTTCCTATCCACCGGATTCGAATGAATACGAGAAAAAATATTCATAATTTCTTTAAATGTTTTAGATCATACCTGACATAATAACAGTTGGTAAGCCACTGGGTAACGGACACCCCATGGGGGCAGTCATTACATCCACAGAAATCTCCAGCAAACTTGGAGCTTATTTCTCTACCTATGGGGGTAACCCAGTCTCTTGTGCTATTGGTGAGAATACTTATTCGTATAGTAAAGTAACATGATCTGTGTGTGTCTGTACCGAAGGATCTCGCTAACCGCGGAGGATTATAACTGAATTGAAGGATGGTGCCAAAATAAAGGTTTTTGTAAAGAATTATTTCAAAAATATCCTAGTTTTATATTTTGTTGTTACAAATGGTCGATAACTTAAATATAAAGGTTGTCAAAACCAAAACATTTAAAAAGACACAATTAAAATAAATACCCTTTAATATCAGGGAGGAAAGAAGGGGAAATTGGGCTTTTATTATCCAACTTTTTAAAAAAACCGTTTTCTAATTCGTATACTTAACAACTTTTGGGACTTATATTGAATTTGTTTGTTTGGTTCATTACGTTGAGTGAAAAAAAAACATTTAAACCACTAATTGTAAACTATAGAAGGGTTAATTTTGTGTATTATCATTGGAGATGTATTACAATTTATCGGCCATCGTCTTATCCCTTTAGACCCTGCTTTAGAATTTTATTGGTTGGTTCATTAAGTTGAGTGTCCAAACGTTTCAACCACTAATTGTAATAAACAAAAGGTGTAATTTTCTGTATCATCATACGATTATTGGGGAAGTATCGGCCATTGTCTAATCCCTTTAGATCCCTTTTTTAATTCGATTGGTTGGTTTATTCAGTAAAGTGTCCAAACGTTTTAACTATTAATTGTAATCAACATATGGGGTAATTTTGTGTATTTTAATTTTAGGTATATCTGTATTGGAAATCGTGAAGAATGAGAAGCTTATGACCTCAGCAAGAATGGTTGGAAAGTATCTCACTTCCGAGTTTGATAAACTTGTTAAAAGGTTGGTATTTTGTTAACACTTATTGTTAGTAGCGAGTCTACTCTGTAATTTGTCTTTTCATCCGTCAGTGCATATGCGTACCTATTCTTTATATTGTTTTGTCCGTCTGTTTGTCGGTCTTGCTTCAAAGGACATAAACCTTACTTTTTTAAGGTTTTGTGATTTCTTTCAATTTTTGCATATTTTCTATCTTACTTTTCTTTGTTATGACAATTCTAGTCTATTAAATTCCATGGTTTTTAGCTTTGCTACTTAAGGATGTTGTCGTCCTTGTTCTTATCTAATTCGATGCTTATTTTATCCTAAAAGTCTCAAATCCAAAAAAAATGCCAAGCATTCATTATTTTGGGTGTGGAGACCTAACTTATCCTTAAACTCAGGGATTAAGGGAGGGGACAATAGGCAATTAATTCAATATAAGAGTTATCAAAGAAAGGGCATGAAATCCAGTTTGATCCAATAAATTTGTAGGAAATTATAAAGGGATTGTTAATTGAATAATAGATTTCCATAGCGTCATGTAAAGTGAAATCACAACTTGTTTTTGATGAAATATATTGAGGTTTTTTTGGTGTGATTTTTATATTAAAAGATTATTGGACCCGGCCAGCTGCTAGCAAGAATATGACTGCCCCTTTTTATTCTGTCTATTTCCCTTGCCCCTTGCCCCCACCTCCCTTCTCCTTTCTCCCCGTCTGCTACTTTCCAAACGAACACAACGAGGTTGAATTTGTTCCACTGGCAAGATTTTTTGGTTTTTTGATAACCCGTTTTACCCCATCCCTTATCCTCTACCCCACTTTCGCTTTCATTACAAAATTCTTCCATCCTAACTTAACAACGCTACTCAATAATGTAGCTCACCAAATTTACACATAAGGTGACGTTAACATGGGAAATACATATAATTAATTATGAAAATAATATATCCAAGTGCGTCTGTCGATAAAAAGAGAAAGACGCAATAAATCATTTAGCTTTTTATTTTTAATTTTTTAAGTTTAAAAATATTGTACTCGGCTATTCCTTGGCCGACTTAGGCTTTTAATTATATCCTGGCCGAGACAAATTTAGATCCGTTGACTAATCAAAAATCGGTTCAGTTAGAGGGATACCCAACGTCTCATTTTATTGCTTCTTAAGTCTTATAACTACGTTGTAATAATATGTAACCCCCTAAATTAAGTTTAAATAAATGTGTACTATATATATTTAAATCACGCCCCTACCGCGTGGGTTAGTTTGGCACTCCTTTGTCAACAACCAACAACGAGTGTTTATTTCCCTTCCCCCCACTTCCCTTATCCCTTCTCCCCGTCTGCAATATTAAAAACATACATAACGAGTAGCGGCATTCTATGCGCTAGTCCCCAAACTCAGTCAGAAACTGCTAAATTCTTGCACATTCCCTTTAAGCCAGTCCCCAAAGTCTGAGACTCCTAAAAATTGAATATTTGATCCATTGTCCCCTCCCTTACTCCCTGCTTAAACTTAATTAATAAACTTTTCTGGAATTTATGGAACATAAACGAGATTTTACTGAATTCCTGTTACTTTAGTATATACTAGCGGCTACGCCCCTAGAGGCCTCTAGGGGCTATTGAGGAGGGGGGAGTCAAATTTAAAAGAAATAGTAAATAAATAATTTTGGGGGGGGGGGGGTTGAATTTTTTTTTTTGGGGGGGGGGATGCTCCCCCTCATTTTTAATTTCAGTTAAAATTTTAAACTAATTTTTTTTTTTTTTTGGGGGGGGAGGTATTTTTCATTTTTTGAGGGAATTAGGGGTGTCCCACCCCCGTAGAAAATAGTTATAATCCTTTCCGGGACTTATGAGAAGCTACCCTGTTAAAGGAGAACCTGATCGGTTCAGTGGTTAGCGAGATTCTTCGGTACAAACAGACACACAAATAAACATCCTGTTACTTTAGTATTAGGAAGTATAGAAATGGTTTGTTTTTAGACATGAATTTTTGGGGCATCATCGTGGAACCGGTTTGGTACATGCGCTGGAGATTGTAAAGACGACATCCAGTAAACTACCATCAGCTGATTATGCCTCTGAGGTGAGTTTGATCTTGATCAGGAAAACAGATCTATAGGAAAGATGTGTGCATAATCATATACAGACAACTACCTCCATTTCTTTTTCAAAGACCTCTTTCGTCTGCATCTAAATTTTTGTCTGCTCCTTGGCTGTGTTAATATAAGCGACAACATTGGTTGATTTTCAATGACCCAATAAAAGTGTTGCACAAGATGGTTGCGATGGGGAGGGGATATATAGTTATTTAACCCTTTCGCACTCTAGTGTTTTACTCTAATATCAGGAACTTAAATCTATGGCTAAATTAACGAAAAGAGTCAACCGTTCCAAAAAAAAAGCTAACCATTACGAGCAAACGGACGGACCGACTCTAATTATAATAAAGCTTCGCTTTTTAAACTATTTCATTAAAAAATATTATTTAAATTTATCTTTTTAATACTCAATAGGAAAAATACATTTAATAAGGTATTGCTTGGGATTTTTCTCTTTAATTAAAGTTCAATGCAGTACTTTACTCTCATAACAAAAATATGAGTATAACATATTGGTCCTGTGGTGTTTTTAAGCTATTTTCTTGGGGGGGGGGGGGGACACCCCCAACCCCCCCAAAAACAAAAAATCCCCCCTTATTTCTTTAAAAAGAATTTGCTTAAGATTTCCCTGGTCCTTTTACGTTTTTCGCCTTCTTATTTTTTTTAAATCACCTCTTGGGGCAAAGACCCTAGTAGAGGCTAGGGGCGAACCCGCTAGTATATATATTCTATTGGGGGTAAGGGTAGATTGGACCTTTTTTAACAAATAAAAATACCTATTACTTTTTCATGAGTCTTTGAAAAAATATGTTTCTCTATTGCTAGTAAAGATATTTAGCTGAAGTTTTAGTGAAGATTCCTATTATAAATGTGCATCTACTCTATACATTATTTTGTCCATCTGTCTGTCGGTCATTCTTAAAAAGACAAAAACCTCATTATTTCAGTTCAAAAATTCCTCAGTTTCCATGAAACCCCTATTCTTGTTTATTTCTAGTTCAAAAAGTTTCAACTTGTTTCTATTTATTTTTAGATCATGTATGGGCTGCGAGTAAAAAATATCCTGGTGGCCATAACTGGTTACAACAAAAATATTCTTCTCATAACTCCACCTCTCTGCTTCAATATGGAAAATTCAAGGTATTGTTTAGTTTGATGCCCTAATAAATTCCAGGGATAAGACAATGGCCGATAAATTTATTTACATCCCCAATTATGATACATGAATTCTTTAGATTGCAATTTATGGTTGAAACGTTCAAACAATTTAATCACCCAAACAATCAGAATTCACCATAAGTCCCCACAGTTGTTAAGCCAACTAATAAGAAAACGCTAATATAAGCTTTGGGGACTAGTGTAATAAATAGCACTTTTTACCCTCTCCCTCTCCGACTATTTTTCATAATAGCAAAGTTTCCTGGAAGTTTATAAGATATTTATTTCATATTATTTTGAAGACAGCTTTCCGCCAATAGTAAAATAGAAAAAGATTACAAAACGTTTTGTTAGCTCCGACGGGCCTAAGGTTCTGGCTAACAAAAATGTGTTAATTTTATTGTTTTATTTTAATATTCGTGAAAATTTGTCTGTAATACGATGCTATATATGATTTTTCATTATGGCTGAGAACAAGTTCTTATCCACTCCATCGGGTATTAATCGGTCTCGAAGCCATGCTGGAATATAATTTTTTCCATTGGCCTATCTCTCAGGGTTTACAATATTTTTTTAGACGATTAATCAGTACCTTGGATGAAGTAATTGGAACGGTGGAAAACAAAGTGAACAACCAGTCTGTCATAGTCCTCAGGTAAAACATTGTTCTTTTTACAAGGACGAATATGTTCAGTAGTAAAACAGCTTCTGTTAAAATGATAAGCAAAGCAATATGTCATACAGGGTGCGCCACATAAATCCGGACTTTTTTCAAACGGCCATAGCACCAAAACTACTTGACCAATCATGACGTTTGACCACACTATAAAAAGCTTGGGTAGTTATCTTTTTGCCCATAAAAATTTTTAGACGATGGAGGACGTGTTCTCCAAGCTGGCAGCGCTTATGTTCAACATGGCAGAATCGAAACGCGCTGATAGTTTACCCTGGATTCTTGACTAGGGCCCACTAAATCTGACCTCAGCCCATTTGTAGGTGAGGTAGAGTTATACAACTTGCTGGGGATACTGTTAGATACATAAGTAAGACACTAAAAAAGACTAGAGCTCTCTATCTGAAATGGCTTGGCCGTAGTACTCCATCAAAGTGAAACGTGGCAGATTTTGAGAGGTCAAAAACGTAAAAAATCGTGAAAATTCGTGAAAATTTCTCGGTTCTCGACTACATGGGCCCATTTGTAACCTTAAAACTCGTTTTAGACTATGTGTTGCGATGATAACCCTAGCTTAATCTTCATGCCATTTCCAAAAAGGTATTGCGCGTTGTTCTAGCTTAATTGTGGCCCAAATGAGAGCCGCCGTGTCGAAGGGTAGCTTGAAAGATGGGTGAATTTGGATCCTGCAGTTACTCACGTCCCTAAGGAGATATGGCCTCCCAGCAGCCCCGATCTTCATCCAATTGACTTTTGGGCCTGGAGCGCCATTAAAACATGAACCAATAGACGCGCCCATACCACAAAGACCTCCCTCATTGCCACTATGAAGGAGAACTTCGCCAGCTTGGACAGGGACATGGTGACCAGGGTCTGGGGGCGGTTCAGGGGGCGGGTAGAGGCGGTTATTGAGGCTGGCGGCGATTTTATTGAATAATCTAATAGTCATATAGCTAGTTTGCTTCCCAGTTTTTAAAATTCAATAAAATCTTTGAAATTGACGATTTTATGTTTATTTTTTTAAAAATAAGAAAAAGTCCGGATTTATGTGGCGCACCCTGTATATTGAGAGATTTCGAGAAAAAAGATAAATCAAAGAACAAAGAAAATGTAGCATATGTTACATGTATGTTAATGTTGACTAAAAGAGAGTTGGATTTTTAATTTTGTTATCAACTCTGAATTGCGCCATATTCATTCAAGCGAAACCCATTAGTGTAGCTAAATTTTCTCTATTATGAATGTTAATATATAAATTTTGCTACCGTAGCAAATGAAGTTAAGTGGATATGAAATTTAAAGATAGGTTATTGATGGTTATCTATGCATACATACTATTATATTAAGAAGTTTTAGATTTGAATCTTGGGATCGTTTTAGAGTAATTTTGATAGTTGGGATGGGAAAGTGAGAGAGAAGTATCTAGACAACGTAAAAAAATATGCACTAGGTATCTATCACTACAGACAGACACTAACAATGAAAGAGTAGCTTCGCTAGTAAATACGGGCGTTTGGAATGATATTAATTAATTAATTTTTAGGGACAGTCTGGAGAATTACTCGCGCGACAGTTTGAAACGCGGCATTATCGGTACTGAAGCCGTATCGGGAAATGGCGGGAATGAAGAATCACGTGATGATGACGTCACAAGCAGCGCCAGGAAAAGGGCAAGGCTTGTATCAGAGGCAGATGAGGCAAACCCGTATGAAGATATGGATTAAATGTTTTTTCTTTAACTTAAAAGTTTATTTTTTATAGATTTTAAGAAATGTATGACTTAATTGTCATTTTGATTCTTTTCTAAGTTAAAGCACTGAATTGTTTGTGTATAATTCCAAAACTAGATGCTTTATATTATGTTTTTAAAACCAAACTTATCATTTTTTTTCATGTAACTGAATTTAATGAGAAATTGTCAATAATAAATATTTTTTTGCAGGCATTTAATTTCAAAACATAATCAATACATAAATTGAAATATCAACTAGTATGTGTCTAAATAATATTAATTTCCTATGAAATAACTGGCTTTGAACCATATTGAAAAATCATGTATCGTATAGTTTCATAGAAATTTTCCCTAAAGAAAACTTAGAGTATAATTTTTTTTTCATGGGACTTTAGCCCGAACAAAACAGATTAAATCCTAACTCTTTCTTCATTTGCGGACAATTGTCTATAATTCCATACAAAAAAATTTACCTATCAATTGTGCTTTTTATTTCCTTAAAGGAAATTTGCCATTTATGATAAAAATGAATTTATAGTTATATATATTAAATTTACATTGTAAAACAATTTTAAGACATTGCATTGTAGGTAAAGTTAGAATATTATTGTAGAATTAATATTTAATGTAATATTTGAAATATATTTGTAATTTTTCAATTATTATCATTTGTCTTTAATAGTTGATGTAAAGTTAAGTAAGTGTCCACATGTAAAAAGAGAGAGGACAATGGGCTGTTTATTACACTAGTCCCTAAAGTTTTGTAATAGGTATCGTTTTCTTATTCGATGGCTTAACAACTTTGGGGACTGAAGTGAATATTAATTGATTGAGTGTTCAAACGTTTCAACCACTAATTTTTATTTATGAAATGGGTAATTTTGTGTATCATCCAGGGTTGGTAAAAACCCGGTTTTTTTTTAAATAACCCAACCCATTGCGGGTTTTATTAATAAAATCCGGGTTTTTTGGGTTTTATTGCTTTCTAAAGATTGTTACCTAGAAATTTTAAGATATAAGGTTAAATCATTTTTATAAAGTAACAGGATGTTTGTCTGTACCATAGGATCTCGCTAACCGCTGAATTGGTATAAATCTCCTGTACAGGGTAGCTTTTCATAAATCCAGGGAAGGTTTATTCCAATTTTGGGGGTGGGCACCACAAATCTCCAATGAGAAATCTGCCCCCCCACCCAAAAAAAAAGTAGTTAAAAATCTTCAACGGACCCGTGAGAAGCTAATTGTATTTGAGAACCATATCGGTTCAGTGGTTAGGGAGTTATTTTGGTACATAGGGACAGACATTCCGTTACTTATATATAAAAATAAGCAGTTAAAATGCAGTTATACAATAATTAAAATAAAATGTTTGGATCATGGAAAGAAAACAAAGTCATTCCTAATTAGGACAGAAGTCACTGGAAATTGGTCTAAGGAAGGCTACTTATGTCCTTCATCTAACAAAATCTAACTTAAGGGAGGTGACTTATGTCCTTTGTCTGACAAATTCTTACATTAGGAAGGCTGCTTATGTCCTTCAAGTTGCAAAACTTAGCTTTTCTGTCCTTCAGATAGCAAAACCTCACAAAACATAGCATTTCTGTCATTCACATGGCAAATTCTTGCAAAACATAGCAAATTCTTGCAAAACATAGCATTTATGTCCTTCACATAGCAAATTCTTGCAAAACATAGCATTTATGTCCTTCACATAGCAAATTCTTGCAAAACATAGCAAATTCTTGCAAAACATAGCAAATTCTTGCAAAACATAGCAAATTCTTGCAAAACATAGCATTTCTGTCCTTCACATAGCAAATTCTTGCAAAACATAGCAAATTCTTGCAAAACATAGCATTTCTGTCCTTCACATAGCAAATTCTTGCAAAACATAGCAAATTCTTGGAAAACTTAGCATTTCTGTCCTTAACATAGCATTTTGGTCCTTCACATAGCAAAATCTCAAAACATAGGTTTTTCTGACCTTTTTCTACCAGGAGATCAGAACTAAATCAGAACACACATAACAAGAGTTTTTACATAATACATTAAGATTATCAATTATGCATTTAACTCTGCATAAATTATGATAATTCATTATTATTACCCCTCCCCCCCCCCCTTTTTAAAATTTACCCCTGCATAAATTATGATAATTTATGCTGAGTTAAATGTACTGTTTGAACTTCTATCTAACAGGATATGAGAACTTAATCAGAACACAGATTACATAGTACATTCAGATTAACAATTATTCAATTGGCCCCTTTTCAGTCAATCATATGACATGGGAAGGAGGTTGAGGAGCATTTTATGCAGCCTAAATTCCACTATGTTATGCCACTTTTCCTAAAAGGCGTCATAGCTGGCCTCTTTTGTGTCCATCATATGACATGGGAGGTGGTGCCATGTAGGAAAAGTGGCATTGCATTCTTGGGAATTTAGACTGCATAAAATGCTCCTCAACCTCCTTCCCATGTCATATGATGGACTGAAAAGGGGCCAGCTATGACGCCTTTTAGGCCCTAGAATGCAATGCCACTTTTCCTACATGGCACCATAGCTGGCCTCTTTTGTGTCACAACCTCCATGTCATATGATGGACACAAAAGAGGCCAGCTATGACGCCTTTTAGGAAAAGTGGCATTGCATAGTGGAATTTAGGCTGCATAAAATGAAAAGGGGCCAATTCAATAATTGTTAATCTGAATGTACTATGTAAACACTCTTGTTATGTGTGTTCTGATTAAGTTCTCATATCCTGTTAGATAGAAGTTCAGTTCAAACAGTACATTTAACTCAGCATAAATTATCATAATTTATGCAGGGGTAAATTTTAAATAGGTGGGGGGGGAGGGGTATTAATAATGAATTATCATAATTTATGCAGAGTTAAATGCATAATTGATAATCTTAATGTATTATGTAAAAACTCTTGTTATGTGTGTTCTGATTTAGTTCTGATCTCCTGGTAGAAAAAGGTCAGAAAAACCTATGTTTTGTGAGAATTTGGTATGTGAAGGACCAAAATGCTATGTTAAGGACAGAAATGCTAAGTTTTCCAAGAATTTGCTATGTTTTGCAAGAATTTGCTATGTGAAGGACAGAAATGCTATGTTTTGCAAGAATTTGCTATGTGAAGGACAGAAAGGCTATGTTTTGCAAGAATTTGCTATGTTTTGCAAGAATTTGCTATGTTTTGCAAGAATTTGCTATGTGAAGGACATAAATGCTATGTTTTGCAAGAATTTGCTATGTTTTGCAAGAATTTGCTATGTGAAGGACATAAATGCTATGTTTTGCAAGAATTTGCTATGTTTTGCAAGAATTTGCTATGTGAAGGACATAAAAGCTATGTTTTGCAAGAATTTGCTATGTTTTGCAAGAATTTGCTATGTGAAGGACATAAATGCTATGTTTTGCAAGAATTTGCTATGTTTTGCAAGAATTTGCTATGTGAAGGACATAAATGCTATGTTTTGCAAGAATTTGCTATGTGAAGGACATAAATGCTATGTTTTGCAAGAATTTGCTATGTTTTGCAAGAATTTGCTATGTGAAGGACATAAATGCTATGTTTTGCAAGAATTTGCTATGTGAAGGACAGATAAACTATTTTATGCAAGATTTTGCTATGTGAAGGACCAAAAAGCTAGGTTTTGTGTGGTGAAGGGAGGCTACTTATGTCCTTCATCTTGCAAAATCTTTGTTAAGGGAGACAAGTTATGCCCTTCATCTAACAAATTCTCACATAAGGGAAGCTACTTATGTCCTTCCTAGGAAGGTGACTTCTGTCCTAATTAAGGAATGACTTTGTTTTCTTTCCATGATCCAAATGTTTTTATAATAACAATTATTTGTTTGAAAATAGTACTCCTTATGATTCAAAATAGGGTTAACATTATCGACAAAAGGTACATTTTAAAAAAAAACCGGGTTTTTGTTTTTTTTGGAGTTAAAAAACCAAACTTGGGTTTTTTACTTGGGTTTTTTATGCCAACCCTGGTATCATCATTGGGGATTTAAATCATTGTCTTATCCCTTTAGATCACTTGTTCAAATGCATATTTTATTATTATTATTTTAGACCTAGAACCTTTATTAAATCATGATTGGTTGGTTCAAAGTAGAAGTTTTAGTTTTGTTTATCATCATTGGGGATGTACAATTACATGCAACTTATCGTTAATTGTTTCCCCACCAGAGATAATCTAGAGACACGCTCTCTATATTATCCAATAGCTAGGAGAACAATGGAGGAACAACCTTGTCATACCATTGGTTAGAAAGTGCACAGATATTAGAAAGAATTGCCATTATTTTTTCCGTTCATTCGCATTATGAGTCAACCAAATAGTCGCACTACTAACGATAGATCCTTGTGAGGTTAAATTGTACCATGTAAAAATTTCGCTCGTGTAATGTGATGCTCATGACAAAACATGTATTTTAAGTCAGTTATGAATAGTTACATTTCTTAGATTAGAGCTAGTTTTTAGGAAAGGGGGGGGGGGGGTTAATGCAACCATCTCGTAATCAATGAGTAAATGGCACTTAGAATTCGAATTTCCATCTGAAATTTTGCATGAGTAATCCTTGGTAGGTCTATTTTCCCTAAATCGAACAAAAAGTAACAGCTGGCGGCTCAGATAAGGCAAATTAGTCACGAAACCTATATCCATATAATACTCTTTGCGGATCCAAAACGTTGTCAAACGGTTCTAGCCGGAACTGTTGGTACTAAAATTTTTTTAAAAATGGTTGCTGCTATCATTTAACATGAATTAAACCAAAAAATGTTACAAAAAGTTGATTCCTACGTAATTAACGATAAATTTGCCCTGAAAATAGGCAAAAAACGGCTGAGCGGCCAGCCGTTACTTTTGCAACTTTTTGTTCGATTTAATAAAAATAGACCTACCAAGACAACTCATGCAAAATTTCAGATCGAAATTCAAATTGCCATTTACTTATTGATTCCGAAATGGTTGCATTAACCCCCTCCCCCCTTATATCCTGGTTATTTTATATAGGTACTAGCGGCTACGCCCCTAGAGGCCTCTAGGGGCACTTGAGTAGGAGAGAGTCGAATTTGATAATTCAATTTCTTATTTTAGATTTTAAAAGAAAAAGTTTAAAAAAATTTACGTTTGATGTTTATTTTTCGTTGAACTCTCTTTCTAAAATTGGTAAATTTTTTAAAAATTTAATTTCTCTAGGGAGGGTGGTGGTACCCTCCCACAAAATAGTTATAAACCTTCCCGGGACATATGAGAATCTACCCTGTTAAGGAGAACCCAATAGGTTCAGCGGTTAGCGAGATCCTTCGGTACACACAGACAGACAGACAGACACACAGACATCCTGTTACTTTAGTATAAGGATTAATCTTTCTGGTATTTTCGGAAAGAATTGTGTATAACAAACATAAATAGAGGTGTTTGTCTGCTAGAAATTTTCCTTTTTAATTTTTACGAATTTTGTGGTCAGATGGTCAATCTAGATATATTATGTCTAGTGTCTGTATGATATAAAAGTAGAACGATGTCTGTCTGTTTGTTTGTAGCGAAGGATCTCACTAACCGCTGAACCGATCGAGTTCTCCTTTACAGGGTAGCTTCTCATAGGTCCCGGGAAGGTTTATAACTATTTTTTGGGGGGTGGGACACCCCCAACCCCCACAAAAATAAAAAATCCCCCCCCCCCAAAAAAAAACTTTTTTTCTTTTTAAAATTAAAATAGTGGGTTCGACTACTTCCCCCCTCCCTAAAAAAAAATTTCTCCCCCCCCAAAATATTTTTTAAAATTTTTCCTTTAAATCTAAAATACGAAAATTTGGTTTGATCAAACCTCTTGGGCCAAAGCCCCTAGAGGCTAGGTGAGAAGCCGCTAGTATGATATAAAAGGGAGGTGGGACACTCCAACCCCCCCAAAAATAAAAAAATCCCCACTTCCAAAATTTTTTTTTGTTTTAATTTTTTTAAACAAAAACCAGTAATTGGGGTGGGGGAACCCCACTGCAACATGGGGCAAAGCCCCCATGAATCCCCCCCCCCCCCCAAAAAAAAATAATCAAACTATATTTTTTTTTTAATTTTAATTTTTGTGTATGCAAACAACCTAGGTCTAATTTTTACGAATTGAATTTTTTTTGTATACGGCAAACAACCTGGGTTTAATTTGTACAAATTAAAATTTTTGTGCATAAAGCGCACAACCTGGGTTTAATTTTATCACAGAGTAATTAAACAAAGAATATTTTTTTGAATATTTATATTAAGGAGGGTTGACTTCCCAAAACTATATAGGGCGAAGCCCCTAGAGGCTAGGGGCGAAGCCGCTAGTATGATATAAAATAGTAAGGTTTTATTGTCTGAGGTTTAAGATTTCGATGACAACTGAACTGAATGAGTTGTCTAATTTAGAGAAGCTTCACACAGGTCCTAGAGTGATTTTGGACTGTTTTATATTAAGATTTAAGTCTATTTAGATGGTTTTAGGCTTGTTTTCCATTTTCGAATACAAAGCTTCTAGATTCTTAGGGCGCAGCCACTAGTTACTTTTTATTGAATAAATAAAAAACAAAATTATAAAATAATTTTTATTTCGAAATAACAAAGCAGAATCAACGAATGGCGATCACAATACTATCTTATAACAAATAATATTTAAGCAACTTTTTTTCTAATCTAAGCAGCGATTTTCATACACGCTTACAATATATGCAATAATTTGTTTTAGAAGTTGGGTTAGTTTCACATTAGTTTATAATATCTAAGGTTTACAGTTTAAACATACATTATTATTATAACAGACACAACAATATTAACATATTTTATAACAAATAACACATTTTTCTATATTGGCAAATGTTATTAATTTATTAGATATAAAAAAGGCGTTTGATACTGTAGTAATCGGTTTACTTGTATCAAATGTAGACAAATATTGAGATGTTACTTTTTTTAGAAGTTTTAACAAATCCATGATTTTTTTATAAGAATCTTACACTGCAATGATGTTTTTTTTACAGGATAATTTTCTGCAAGTTCTGACATTTTTAGTTAGAAGAGGGGGGAAAGGGAGGCATAGATTTGAATTTCAAGGTACTCAGAGCATGAAATTACAAATTCAAACAATTTAGAAGACAGATAGGGGTTAAATTGGAAAATAAGGTCATGCTTAAATGTTTTAAAGAGTGATTTATCACATTTTTAATTTTTAATCATTTTGAAATTACAATCATTTCATCCATTTTATCTTTTAGATCAATTTTAAATCAAGAAAAGGTGAATAACAAAGAACATAACATAATTTTTTTAAATGTAGTTAGAATGAGTCACCGATGTTAAATAAATATTCCTTTTTAAGTTTTAAACTGTGATTTGCTAATTAAATCATTTCTTTTAAAGGTCGACTTAGATTATAGTATTTTAGAAAAGATTGACTCACCCTAACCACATTGAGTTGACGGCAACGCATGCAAAGGTTGGAAATTGTGCGCGGCATTTGCACATGCGTACCACCAATTTGTAGCACGGCATTTGTACAACCCGCGCCTTAATGACTAGAAGGTTCCACACACAGCTAGGGTGAGAGAGCCTACAGTACAGTACACAGAGCCGCCACAACTCAGGATACAGGTCTTCTTTAGTGCCTCCTGGGTTTATGCTTCATATATCTACAAAATTAAGATCTACTAAAGCGAAGGTGGTAAGACAAATATAAACAGACAAAACAAGGGTGTGCTGGTGTTTCTTTTTACAAGGTATGCAGTGCCTCAATATATTTAGAGTTTTCTTATATACTGACACAAAAAAATATATACATTTATAATACATGTTGTTCTTATTCCTGTTATAACCCCAGGAAGGTCTTAAAGATTATCTACTTATACTCTTGATTGAAATCCTATTTGTGCATTGTTCATCGAATTTTAGATCAATTTTACAAGTGCTAAATACTTATAGAAAGTACTTAAAATATCAGAGATAGACCCTAAGTTGTGAAGAGTTATTTGTTAAGCATATAAATACGTCAAATTTTAGGAAGGTAATGTCTGCCCTTTTTCGAGAAAACTTCGTCTTAGAATAAGAAGAATTTAAATACATATAACACTTTCAAACTAAAATCTTAAGTTATTTAAATCCTTTGTATCAAAATCTATATAATAAATCAAAATAATATCAATTTAAAACTTTTGTAAACTTAAATAATTTTCTATTTAACTTAAGTTGATCTTAAGTTTATTGTTTAAAATACACATTTAATGAAAGCAATGTCATATTATTGCTTATAAATCATGCAAATTTAATATAATAAAAGGTTAAAACAGGGTTAGGAAAAAGGGATTAATAAAAGGCTATAAAGCATTAATCTGTTTTTTTTATAGCTTTTTATTGTTAATCATGGATTGTCATAGTTTTATTTTGTCCTCAATTTTTTTTGTCTAATTTTACAATAAATTTTCTATAATTTTGGATACAATATTATGCTGTTGGCAATTTTGGTTAATTGTGATACAGTATTGCTAAAAAAATAGGATACATTATAATTTGGCAACTCTAAAGACATGTTTTACAATAGTTTATAGTTAGTTGTAGGTTCTGGGAATACATTCTGGGTTAGATTATCATTTATTCAAAAAATATTTTGTATTTTTCTATTTAAAACAAATTATAGTTAAGTTTATGTTGTTACATATCTCAATAAAATTTATTATGTTTCAGAAAAAGTGTTAAACAAAATAGATTATCTTCAAAAAAAAAAGAAGAAAGCCATGTAAAAGTAGCATTTACAAAAATATATGTGTAAAATTTTGTTTTAAAAATTTTTTACTTTTTAGTTCTTGTTCAAAAAATTTCTTGATAATAAATTTAGTTTTTATTTGTAATGTAGAATCAAATTTGACAATGTTAACACAAAAAATGGTTTATGTTTATATGAAGTAAAATATATTTACAGTATTTTGTCCAAATGACTAGGGGGTTCTAAGTTTTTTGCAATTTCTAAATATGAGTTTTCATTTGATGAGATTTTAAGATTAAAAAAAAATATTAATATTTAATATTATAAATTTTGAAACATTAAAGGGAGTCAAATTTTGCATATTTTCCATTAAGTTTGAAGAGTCAAATGTTTCAAAACGAACAGTTTGACTTAATAAAAGCCTTTGACTAAACAGTTACACCAAACTGTACAGAAAATACGCGAAAAAAATGACCCCTTTTTTCTATAAAAAAAAACTACAAAAGACCACCCTAATCACTTTTGAAAATAGGCTTGGCATAGAGCCTAGTCCCGTCCAAGTGCTGTAAAAATCTATACACGTACTGGTAGCTGTCGGAACCGCCAAAGTAAGGCACTCTGCGGTAGGAGTAGAAACGGAAATCGTTAGCAGGTCCTGCACTAATATCCCCCATGTAGTCAACTCTCTTCTTGGTTTCATAATACCTGTACAAGGCATAATTACACGCTTAACTACACAATACTATCATGGAGATACAGCAAGTTTCATGTGTGACGTCATAGAAATACGTCTAAAAAGGAAGGATGAGAGGAGAAGTGGAAAAGGAAACCCTTAAAAATAAGATGGATTTATACGTATTTTTATGACGTCACAAATGACACTTTCCGTAATAGTAGCAGTGCAATTCAAGGACAGGAGTTGAGAATTTGAAACTTTATAACAAATTAGAAAACAAAGCAGCCAAATTCTTAAACACATAATTAAATAACATTTCGTTTTGGAATAGTTAAGGCTAGAATTTTCTTCATTTTTATCGAAAGGAAACATAAATATACTTATAATAATCAGCCTAAACCTGAACAAAATATGACAATCCTTCTTTTTTAAAAATCCAAAAGGGTTTAAATTTAGGCTTAGTCGCAACTGCCTAGCCCTGATTAAAAGACCCATTGGTGACCACAAAGTAAATAATTTTGGGTTTAAATCATTTAATGCTCTGTTTTACTAATTATGTTTCAGAATAATTTTACTAAATCATTTAGTTATAAGAAATAAAAATTTTGATGCTGTATTAAAATGTCGTCAAATGTTATTGTGGTATCCGCCTAGGATAAATGGCAGACACCAGAGTTCGAAAAGACTACGGCAGTGTGACAGACGTGGACACCTTACTATAGAGAAGCTACGCTTCTCTAACAATCACTAAATAACAAACAGCATCTATTCAGTTGTTCCTTTATTGGAGGTCTAAGGATTACTAAAGTTATATACAACAAACAATAACTACACAGATAGGAATAAATAATCATAACATAAAAGCATTATAATACATATACAATAGTCAGTTTGGGCAATAATGATCCCCCATCCCTGGGAAGGGTGGGGGGAATTAACAATGCAGCTTAACCATAATAAAGCTTGTCAGATTCAATCATTAATTTTAGGCATAGGGAGGGGGTCGGCAGACCCCTTCCCCAGGACTCGGGGGAGGGCCTTTGGCCCTTCCCCGAACCCCGGTCAGGGGTGCCATAGGCATGGCTCACGGTTGCCGAATACCACAACTCTCCCCTCGGAAGGCTGGGAGGGGGTCTCCCTGCCAGACTTCCGACAGTGGTTGAGGCCTTCGGCCCGCTCCTTAGGGCTAAGATATATACAAATGATAATGATTCAATGGAATCCTAGTGGTGATTTTTTTCAGGGCTGATGGGCTCCCAACGTGGGATAGAAGGTAGAGGCTGGCTTTGGTTGGACACGTAGCTCGGCGCCGGCAGGTGTCAGGTTGGCGTGGGGCACAGCCGCTGCGGGGCCGGTCAGCAGCGGGGCATTCTGGTTGTTGTTGGCAGCGGCTGGGGCACTGGCTGTCAAGTTGACCGTCTGAGCGGCAGCCTGGCCTCCCGAGGGGCCGCGGGGTCTTCCAGAGGGCGGTCCAGGCCTGCCTGGGCGGTCATGCCCGCTATCGGTCGATTGCATGGACACCATTTCCTCGGCGGCTTCCCGGCCAATGGGAATGGCATCCCAGTCTACTGAAAAGTCCCGGGACTTGGCATGGGTGAGCCGGGCTCTGGCCAAGGCCTTCCTGTACAAGGTTGGATGGTACAGGAACACTTGTGACATCGCATTCATGGCGGCCTGTACACCTCCTTGTGCGGCTGCCAGGGAAATGATGGTCAGATCCCCCAGCAGTTTGAGGATCAACAACAGTAAGCACAGTATGGCTGCGCCATCTCCCCACTCGTGAATAGCTTGTCTGAACCCAGCCCAGACGTCCAGGGCGGCCTCTCCTTCCTCCGCCAGTCGGTCGATATTGTAGGACACGATCCCATGGTCTCCAGTGGCCGAACAGCTACCTTGCTGAACGCACGAGCCATAGGACAGGCCGGTCAGCATGGCGCTTTTGTACGCTGGGAAGGCTAGCAGCTGCTGCCAGTCGTTCAACTCAGCCTGCGAATACAAGCCTCCCGAACTAAAGTCATCCAAGGGCTCTGTCAGCAGCTGCTTGGGCGTATCCAGCGGGGGTGGCCTCTTCTTAGGTGCGGGGGTTAGTTCTATCCAGCCTTCCTCCGCGTGCACAGTCAGGGGGTAGGTGGAGGAGCAGGGAATCTTGGTGGTGTGGCCGCTATACACCCGTGTCACGGCGTCTACAAATCCTGTGTGCTCCACTGGTACTTTGTCCCAACATTCCTTGCCTTCACGGACAACGTATTTGTTGCGTTGGCAGGTAAGCTGGAGCAGGACATCTCCCCTCAGTACAGAGAACGTGCTCCCCTGGACACGCACCGGGTGGGCCGGGTCTAGTTGCTGGAGCTTCCAGCAGTTGGCCGCTACTTCTTCTGCCGCTGTGCTTTTCATGCGTGTCTCCAGGGTGAATCCAATGTAACCTGCATGTATCTGGGCCTGCAGGGGGACATCCACATCCCTGGCCGATACTCTGGGCAGCGCTGCCGCGGCCGGGTCAGCTGCCACGAACAATGCTGGGTGGTTGGTGGCATGGGCCTCAAAGTCGCAGTTCACTATTGAGGTGGGGTTGGTCATGTTGATGAAAAACTGGGCTTGATGGTCAACCAGGAACGCATCCATCACTAGGCTAGGCTGGAGGCTGCGGATCAGCCTCAAGGGGCAATCTCTCCCCAGGTGGTCCCACACGTAGGTTGCTTCCCCAGTGATGCAAGACAGCTCAGAATGGGGACATTCTAAGGCCAGGTGGTCAGATTGGGACTCCACCCGTCCATCCTCTACTACGTAGGTCTCTTCCTTGACCAGCAGCCGTCGTTCCTGGAGCACTAATTCATTGCGGTACAGCTGGCCCTCGAAGTGGACGTCCTCCCCTTCACAACCCACCCCCTCGGGGCTGTTGACTAGGGCGCCCACCATATCGAGGGTGAAGAACAGGGGATGGTTCAGCTGGAACGTCAGTGGCTGGGTCTTGCTTGGCAGCGTGTAGACTCGGGTCCTGGCCAGGTCTCGGCACGTTTCTGGATCGATCTTGGTTGGCCTCATGAGGGTGGGGACCGAGGTCACCTTGAGGTGACCCCATACCCCACACCTGAATGTCCACTGGGACACAGTGAGCTGACAACTGTACCCTGTTGTTTCCCTAATCTTGACTTGCTGCAGGACATGTACTTCATGGCCCAGGGGTAGATATACCACACTTTTCTGGGATCTTGCTGCGTCAAGTATCAACTGTTGGGAATATCAAAGGATGACTCCATGCAAAATTTGAGCCGGATCCGGCCAAAACCGGCCGTGAATTTTATAAAAAACCGGTTTTTTCCGGTTTTTAGGGGGTATCTGTAAATCGATTCAGCTGGAGCAAAACCGGTTAGAGGTACAAAAAAATTTACTTCACATGAAATTTAGCCAATGCAATTGCCTACAAAAATGTACTTCATCATCAACTTGATTGGACAACTCTTTCCCCTCCTAAATGTCCATTAAAACCTCGGAAACGGCAAAAATCGCCAAAAATCACGCCTTCGGCGGCGAATAACGGCTAAACGGTCAGCCGGAGGCGAATGAAACATAAATAAAGAAATGTGCGCCTCAAAAAGTTGTTCAACATCAAAGAGATGCTTGAAGTCTCTAAAACGACTCCTTCCCCTCCTTTAAGGGGAAAAACTGAAAAAACGTGATTTTCAAAAGTATGCCCACTTCGTGGGTGTGGGGGGCACTGAACCCGTCACCCCAGGGTCACCAATTATAAAGTCTAGGCGGCCCACAATGCTGAATTTTCACCAAGTGAAAGTCTTGTGTCATTATCTCTTATGAGAAAAAAGTTATTAATTAATTAAAATTTCAAATTGTGATTTTTTGATGGATTTCTTTGATGAAATGACAGGATGGTCAATTTTTAGGCCATTTTTTGCGGTTTTTGGGCTGTCACGCCCAAACGGTTTGAGATAATCTCACGGGACCTTTTGCCCGACCTAAGTCTGGTTATTTGTGAGGTCTAAGAAAAAAAAATCCTGGATTGGATGAAGCACGACGTCGCTGTGCGTCGTCAAAAATCGCTGGTCGGCTCATTTTGCCCCCTCAAACCCTCACCTCGTGCCATTTTTCTGTGTAAAGATTATAATTATAATCTTCTGCGTAATTCTGATTTTTTTCCTAGACCTCACAAATAACCAGACTTAGGTTGGGCAAAAGGTCCCGTGAGATTATCTCAAACCGTTTGGGCGTGACAGCCCAAAAACCGCAAAAAATGGCCTAAAAATTGACCAGCCTGTCATTTCATCAAAGAAATCCATCAAAAAATCACAATTTGAAATTTTAGCTAGTTGTGGGCCACATGGCTGCCAGCAGTAGTCCCCACAGGACCATCCACCAGTGTGAGAAGCTACCAGACAGCCATCTACCTCGCGCACGCGGCTGGGGATCTTCGGCTCGGGTCACGGCTGCTTCTTGGGGCTGGACACGGCTGGGCTGCTCCTGGCTAGATACAAATTTCCATTGAGCGTTATCCTTGTGTGTTCGGGGCACCCCGATACCCTCCCCAATGACAGACTGGCAGGCGACTGGCGCTTGCCTGGGTGTCGGCTCCCCTAGCCCCAAGGGGTCCCTTCCCTTGTCCACGGCATGCCCAGTGGCATGGGGCTGAAGTGCGTGTGGCACAGGCTCACCCTGACTCACGTCCCTCCCCTGCCCTAGGAACTCAGGTGCATGTGGCACAGGCAAGTCCTTATATCCCCAAATTTCAATCTCCCCAGCCTCTGGTGCAGGGGGCACAGGCAAGGTTGGGGTTTTACAATAGTTTGGATACAACACATTTGTTAAATTTAACTTATCCTGGCTCGACTGGAAGTGCTGGGCAGCTGGGTTCCTTCGGCTGGCAGGGGGCGCTGGATGGTGTATAGCTGGGCTCTCCCTACAGGCTGGTGGCGCTGGCTGGCTGGGGGTGACGGATGTCACCCCTTCCTCTGGGACTGCTGGCTCGTTCCAGGATCCAGGTATCTCGGTGGCGGCGACGGTTGTCGCCCCAGGCACCAGGTTGGAGGCCTCTGGGACTGCTGGCTCGTTCCAGGATCCAGGTATCTCGGTGGCGGCGACGGTTGTCGCCCCAGGCACCAGGTTGGAGGCGCTGGATAGCACCCCCCAGTCATCACAGGTGGCGGCGCCGGGTGGCGCCCCATACATCGACTCTGATGCGCTGGCTAGCGCCTCCTGCCTCTCTCGTTCAACGGCCGCCAGGGCCTCTCCGTACACCGTCTCAGTGACGCTGGGTAGCGCCCATACACTCTTGCTGGGTAGGCTCGGTCGGGCAGGCCCCATCATGTTTAAGCTAAAGGGGTGGGGCCTCAGAACTTCTGGCTCGGCAATGTTGTTGGGCTGCACAAACTCCGGCCCCAGGTGGTTGAGAATGAAACCCAGGCCAACCCGGTTGGGTTCAGCCGCGCCTCCCAGTACGTTGATCCTAGCTGGAACGGTTCCAAACTGCGGCATTCCATCGGCTCGGCCCGCTGCGTTGGGGGCGGCTGCTTGCTGCTGTGGTGCTGGGGGCGCGCTCCCTTCCATGTTGGCTACTCTGCTGGGCTTTCCTGGGGGAGCGCCCTTGTCTGCGGTGCGCCTACGGCCGGCTACCTGGTCCCAGTCGGCTCTGCACTCGGCCGCCGTATGGCCAGCATAGTGGCAACGCTCACACTTGGCAGGACGGTCACGACGTGGCTGGGTGCGTCTCTCCTCCTGGCTGACTTCCATAGGCGTCGGGCAGTCTCGAGCTCGGTGGCCTTTCCCTTGGCAGCAGAAACAGCGGCCTGGAATCTTGTCATCTGGAGCGACCTTCCCCATCTGGTGGAGACCCGGAGCCAAGGCGCCAATCTCCATTGGCTCCGACTCGTCGTAATTGGGCAACTGGACGCTGGCTGATCCCGTGAGCCCGTCGGTGGCGTCCACTAGGCACACACCCTCCTTCAGCTGCTTGGTAATCATTGTGACGGTGAACATGGCTCGCCTCGTGTACTCAGGTACAGAGGCGATCTCATGACTCATCATTTCACATTTCACATTAGCGTTACGAATGCCACGATTTAATTCATCGATTAATAATTCGAGATCCTCATGGCTGTAGGCCTCCCTATACAAGGCGCACTTTGTGGATATGTATGCTTGTATAGGTTCTGTCGAGTGTTGCCTGTAATCCCTGAAGGCTTGCTTCAAAGTCTGGGATTCAAAGGCGGGACGAAATAACATTTCACACTCGGCCTTGACTTGTTCGTATGTCAAGGCTTGGCCTGCCTCGCCAAACAGATGAGAAGCCATTTCCGCCGCTTGCCCTACCAGTGACAGTAAAAGGGCGTTGCGGCGGTTGAGGGTGTCATGGGGCGGCACGCGGTAAGCCGCCCATGACATCTCGAGTCTGCGGATGTGGGAACTCCAGGATTGCTTGGGCGGTCCTCTATACTCCGGCAGGTTACTCAGCATCAGCTTGCGGTACTCGGCTGGAGCCGGCTGGGGGTCATCCTGGAGCCATCCTTGGGCTTGGTCGCCTCCTGGCGCTTGCGGCTGCTCCATCGGGTCAACGGTTCAACGGCGGGACACAAAGTTATAAGGCAATATTAGAAATGGTTTATCACTTGAAGCTTTCTAGCCTAGCAGCCAACACTGTTTTATCACTAGGTTGGTAGTTTAGTTACAAAGATATAACTTAGCTGTACTTATCACTAGTTTTATTCTGAGGTTGTAGAGTAGGCTGGTAGGGGTAGATAGCTGTTGAGGGTCTGAACTGCTGTCAGGAACTGATTGGGTTTTCCTTTATCACACTATAGATAGGAGGGAGAAGCTTGTAATTCTTTATTTTCTAAAAATATCTCTGTTAATGCTATGGAGTAGCTCCGCTCCTGTGTGTGTGTGTGTGCGTGAAATCTCTTTTCCTTGTAGCGCGCTTACGCACCGTCAAATCCGCGCACACAGGTAAAACGCGCACTTATCCCTCAACTCGCTCTCTCATTGGTCCGCTTTGTCCGTTGAATTTTATGATATGTCCCGAACTCTGTTGCGCGACCCGTAAATGGCGCTCTGTTTTCCCGGTCGCTAGCTCCACACCGTGGGCGGACTTAGTCAAGTGTGGGTAGGAGGGGGGAAGCGCGTGTGAGGGGACGGGGTAAAGCCGTCCGTTCCCCCTGTGGGGAAGGGGGAGTGCTGTGGGTTTGAGGTAACTGTGTGATGAGGTAATGGTGCCCTTTCTCCTTAATCCTAGGCTTATTGTTATATCACCTTGATTGTATTTTCTTCAATGGAGAGTGGGCCCCTCCCTTTCCTCTGGAATAAGGGGTGTATTTTGTTGTGCTGGAGGCTTGGGTGGTTAGATTGTTTATCAAGGCATTGTTATATTACATCTAGATTCTATTTTTGGCCTTATCACAATACATAACAGATTTGCTTACCAAGCCTGTTCTATTTTTAGTTTTATCACAATACACAACAAATTGTTTGCCAATCCTTGCTCATAAATCTATTGTTTAGCCATCACACTAGGGTGGTAATCCTTAAAATGTGATATAATATCTGCTTTTCTAGATGGGTGGCTGCGCTGTAGCCTCTCAGGATACTTGGAGTTGACGTAGTTTCCTCTGTTTGGTACACTACACTCGTATGTTGGCTCGCAGCTCGCAGCTATTTGGCGTGTTTCAGCCTATCGGCGGCAGGGAATGTCCCGTCCTACAGCGCCGTATATCCGAATCCGACTGTTGGCGGCAGGGAATGTCCCTTCCTGCGGCGCAGCTGGTTCGAATCCTTGGCTTGTTTCAGTCTATCGGCGGCAGGGAATGTCCCGTCCTGCAGCGCCGTGTATCCGAATCCGGCTGATGGCGGCAGGGAATGTCCCGTCCTGCTAGCGCCACTGGTTCGAATCCTGCTATCTCTTGCAGTAAATGTTGGCCTATTTTCAGCCGTTTGCACTTAGTTGGCCTGTTTCAGCCAGTCCGCAGGCCTGTTTCAGCCCTTGAGCGCTCAATTCTCCGTTAGATGTCGGCGCTTCTCGCGGTTCTCCGTCAAGTTTCGCTGTTTCGCTTCCACAACTGCCGGATGCAGAGTTAGACCTTGCTATCCAGGGTGGGTAATTCAGGTTGCTTGTGTCAGTTTTGCCAGTTTCACTGCTGGGAGTACCTTAGCCTCAGCTACGCGTCTGCTCTACACTTGTGGTTTGCCGTAATCTCACACAGCTGTCACCAAAAGTTGTGGTATCCGCCTAGGATAAATGGCAGACACCAGAGTTCGAAAAGACTACGGCAGTGTGACAGACGTGGACACCTTACTATAGAGAAGCTACGCTTCTCTAACAATCACTAAATAACAAACAGCATCTATTCAGTTGTTCCTTTATTGGAGGTCTAAGGATTACTAAAGTTATATACAACAAACAATAACTACACAGATAGGAATAAATAATCATAACATAAAAGCATTATAATACATATACAATAGTCAGTTTGGGCAATAATGATCCCCCATCCCTGGGAAGGGTGGGGGGAATTAACAATGCAGCTTAACCATAATAAAGCTTGTCAGATTCAATCATTAATTTTAGGCATAGGGAGGGGGTCGGCAGACCCCTTCCCCAGGACTCGGGGGAGGGCCTTTGGCCCTTCCCCGAACCCCGGTCAGGGGTGCCATAGGCATGGCTCACGGTTGCCGAATACCACATTATATTAAGGTCAAAGTAACAAAAATAAAATAGATTTTGTAGAGAAAAAAATTCTGCTATACTCCTGCCCTTAACTTGCACATAAATAATATAAATAGCTTATATTTCATAATTAGTACCGCTTAAAAAAGCAATTTTATATCTAATACTGGACTATTTCCCTATTCAATTCTGTTTTCCTGAAAACTATTGAAAATATAAATAAAATAATGTTAGTTTAGCAAAAGAAGAATAATATAAGTCATCCAAAAGTCTTTGATTTTGAAACATATAAAATAAATGAGAAAAAAGCTTGTTTTTGTCCTACTATACAGGGTCAAACTTCATGTCACAATTTTATTATTTACATCCTTTAAGACCAGCTGCCTTGAATATGAGATATTAAAACTTTTAAGTCATATCATATGAATTTTGAGATTTTAAAACTAAAATTTCTGTCAAATTGAATTTTCTATGCTACTTCATATCTTAGGTATATCTAAATTTTTATATAATAAAATTGAGTATTAAAATTATGGAAATATAAAATAGTTTTTTGTAAAACCTAATTATTAGCAGGTATAAGGTATAACCAACAAGCGAAATTAATCTAAAATAATATTTGGGGGGCAAATGGAGAGCTCGTTAATTTTACGATGTGTTGCCCCCCCCCCCAACGACAGCTGAAAAACACATATAGGTTTCGTGATTTTTTCCCGAATTAATTTCATTGTTGGAATAAGCTGAATTATTAGGGTAAACAACAGAGCATGCCTTATTGACAGGTTTAAAAGACCATAGGATGTTTTTTTTTCAAGAAATGTTTTAGATTGTTGGATGCATAACAGAAAGAATATCCAATTGAAAAAAGAGCTAGAAATCTGATATATTAATAATTAAAATTAAATATTTTTTTTAGTGTTTTGGCACCTTCCCAATGTGCTAAAGAAAATAAACTGATTTTCTCCTATGCCCCCAAACACAAATATAATCATGATAATGTAAAACAAGCATTTTTTCCAGTATGGCTTCAAAACTGAATAATATCCGCTAGATTAGAATCGGTTCTAAGCCTTACCGAAAAATCATGTATTTCAGACATTTTTCCACGAATAATAAAGTAAAAACAAATGATTAATACCAGTATTGTTAGTCCGGGCCTTTGACATCTCGATGCTAATAAACAAGAAATCAATCTGATGATTTTCAATAATGCTGTCCGCGGAAAGCTGTCTATAATACGATGGGATAAATAACTCTTACTAACCTATCAAGCTCCCTGGCAATGAGAGGACTCTTTGCTCTTGTGTTCCTCTCGTTCATGGTGGATGAGGAGCGGTTGTAGTGCTTCCAGCGACCCATCACATCGTTGGTGCAGGGGTACAGATAGTCAGAGTAGAATTTACCTGAAATTTTTATTTTTGAAGCTTTTTTAGTGCCTATAAAAATGACATCATAATGGCCTACCATTAGTCAATTAAAAATGTATACTGGCCTGTTATTGGTAATTTAGTCTGTGCATTGACCAATCATTGGTCATTTGATTGTCATTTTTTTAAAGGCACTAGAAGCAGCTATACATATCATTCTCTATCTATCTCTCTCTTTTCAGAAATTGTATAAAAATTTGTTTTCCTGTCTCTACTTATCTTTCTTCCATTCAGAGGCATGTAGAAGGGGGGTATATCCACCCCTCTGGCAAAATTAAGAGGTGTAGATACACCTACACTTCTCTAAACCCTTCCTGACAAGGATCTACTACACCTACCAAAAATACCCAAATGTGTATCAAGATATAAAAGGAAGCTGTTTGACTTTTAAGATGTTGATTATGCAGAGGGCACACCCCCCTTACAGTAAAATAACACCCCTCTAGTTGTCTATACAACACCCCCTAATATTTGGTTTTATGGTGGTGCGCCACTGCTTCCGTCCATATATTTTTTATTAACCTATCGATCTATTTATCTATCTATCTGTCTGTTTTTTTTGTGCAACTATTTGAAAGTCTATCTATCTATCTACCTACCAGCATCATAGTAGTTGTACTTGTTAGAGAAGCCAGCCCTGTAGTCTGTAGATCTGTAGTAATCATCTGTGCTCCTAATCATATAATTAAGTTAATTCATTTTTAGTAGCAAAATTATTCTATAGTTCAATTTGTCTGTCTGTCTATCGAAATATTGAAAAATATATAAGGCATATGTGAAAGGTTTTGTAAATTTTTATTTAAACATATTCTTGATTTATCATTGAAAATATGCTCTTTATATCCCCTTGTCCGTCTGTTTGTGATTTTAGTGCTTTGCAATTTATGGATGTTTTCATCGTTGTTTGGTAACTATAAGCTCTGCAGAATTAAGAAAGAAAGCACCTATCCTAACTAAAACAAACCTAATCTATTTAATAGCTAGGTATTAAATTTAAAAATTTGTATGAGTTTTAATGTAGACAAATAACTTCATTTTTTAGAAGATAACTTTATAATTGAAAATATCTTTAGACAGGAAAAAATCCTCTAAATTCTTTTGTACTTTAAAAGTTTACTAATAAAAGTTTTTCTCAGTATCATTTCAATGTCTTCTTTTAAAAAAAAGGTTGTTATTTATGAAAACTTAAAATATTTTTTACAGCCTTTTTTGTCTAACAAAGAGTAATTCTATCCACAATAAGGCCAAATATAATTAAAATTCATGCACAAATTAGATAATTTCTTTATACTGTTTTATTTTCAGCTCTCACTTTAAGGTATTTATTTTCAATTTAAAATAGCATGACTTTACAAATTGTTGATGAGTCGAGACAAAATAAACTGCCTGCACAACACACCTATGCCACGAACACAGTAATAGTGTCTGACTGATTATGACGTAACAAAAAAAATTAGCCAATGAGAGGCCACTATAAATTTTACCATTGGTCAATAGCGGCCTCTCATTGGCTAATTTTTTTTGTTACGTCATAATCAGTCAGACACTATTACTGTGTTCCTATGCCACAAAGTATTTTTTACATAATTAAATTAAAATTGTACAACTACTGCACTCCAGTGTAGTGTATATTTCCTAAGAAAGTAATTTCTAATGATTAAACAGTATTGAAATTTAAATTTATAAAAATCCAATTTTATAATTATTACAGCTACAAAAAAACAAAAAAAAAACAGTATCAACCCCACACCCCTTAAAATACATTTTTTACTTCTCAGAAAAACAAGAAAACTCATGTATTGAAATGTATTCAAAACTTTATGGACTTACTGATGATTTGTTAGAAAAAAAGAAACATTAGGCATTAGAACTCAAAAAAGAAATAGCATATTTAAATTTGCATTTATTTCGCATCTAATCTTTGTGTGTTATGACCATTAAAGTTTTTTTCTTTATTTTAATAAATTATCTCTATATTGTAGATTTAAGTTGTATATTGTATACGCTTGAAATAAAGTCCACCTCAAAGAATTTTCCAGTATGTTAGAATTGCATTAATGTTGTTTAAGAATTTAGTACTTGCAACTGTGTGTGAAAGCTTTATTAGGTGAAACTCAAATATGCCCCAGTTGTCATAAGTTAAATCTAAACAATTTAAACCAAGGGGTCGGAATCAACGCTTTCAACTGGATCCAATTGAATTCAAATTTGGGGGCTGACAGTGTCTGAACATGAGTTTAGCTTATGTGTTCTTTAGACAAATTGTGACTGAGAGGCTACAGGTGGGTGAGGCTGAGTGTTAGGCTTATTGGGTTGCATAGTAAGCTACAGGGCAGAATTGAAATTTGGTAGCTGAGGCTTAATAGGTGGCATATTGCGCTGCATAATTGAATGAAACTGCCAATCCCTGTTGTATTTTCTGATTGGATTTAAATTATTGTATAGACGTCTAATAACACTCCTTATAATTTTAATTAATCTTTTAATTGATTGATATACATTAAAAAGTTCTTTAAATTACAAATATTTCTTCTGCTTTTTATCAAATATGTCTTAAAATTTTTTTTGTGCCTGAATATTATTTTATTTAACATTTTCAAATTATTCCAACACACATTAACTTAAAGAGAGCAAATGTTTACGAAAGGAAAACAAATTAAAAATGTACATAGCATCTGTCCAAAGGACATAGGGTTTTACTTTTGCATATTTTTTTTTACTTATTTTGCTGGCTGGTCCCAGATGATGCTATCAGCATTCAGTGTGACCTCAAAATAATCTGGAGACAAATGATTAAAACAGTGCTTTTACAATACAGGAATATTATTTTAATATTGTGAACTCATTTATAAGCTTTTCTTCCTAAATATGTTTTTAGAGTTTATGTTAGCATATTCATACTATAATTTGTAATTCATTTTGTATGTTAGATATAATTTATTGAAATTTTATAAATCTTGTACTGTAGTGTGTGAACACTAAGAAAAATGAAGTCTGAGCTAATTGCATTCACAATTAAGAACAGACACTCATTTCTTCAGAAAAAAAAGAAATTTAGATTGTGACAAAAAAACTCCAGATAAAACTGACATTTGATGCATTTGACACATAATTAGTTTAATTTAAGTTGACAGGGTCACTCAAATAATATTCTATTGCTTTTGAAAAATTAATGGGTGGTTTGTCTACAAAAAAGGAACTTTTAAAAAGATATAACTAAAAGTAATTAAGAGTGGAAACTCAAATTCTTGTGAACAAAAATGCTAACCTGCATCCAGAGGTCTTGACAAAGGATCTGACCTCATCCTGTTGGTTCAGCTTGGCAGTATAATCCATAACCTTAATAATTTTTTCACTCAATAAAGCTTTAAAAAATTGACAATCATAAAAGGATACAAGTTTATATTATCAAAAATTATTGTGAATTTACATTTGAAGAAAATTAATCTGTTATGTTGCAAAATATCTCATGCAGTTTTCTATTTTATTTTCTCATTAAAGTATTATGACTTCCTAGTTTTAATTTACAATTCAAACCTTTTAGATAGTAATTTTTTAAGTGTCCAAGAAATTTTTTACAGTAAATAGTAAAATAAATTAATTCACTATATTTTAACCAAATACATTTAAACATTTCAAAGGTGTTTGCAAATAAAAAAATAATGTTAAAAGTCATTATTTTAAAAAAAGTTAGGAGATTACAACAGGCTTAAAACAACATATTTAAATTCAAAATAATGTGTCTCTTTGTTTAAAGCACTAAAAAGATTTGAAATTAGCAAAGTGTGAACATTTTTCTCTGGACAAGAGGTGGCCACTGGCCATATTTTCTACTATACAGGGAAAAGGGATTTCAACAGTAGGGTTTAAAAGAAAAAAATATCTAAATAGTAATTTAGGTACCATATTGGCAATTAAACTTTCGAAATATGTTTGCCGATAATTGATTAAAATTTTGACGTCCAAAGTGACTATTCCATTCCATAACACTAAAATCAAATTGCTAAATTAGGGCAGAGAGAAGTAAGGGTTTAAATGATTTTAAAGTAACAAATTTACAGTTTCAAAAAAGTTATTTAACTTAAGCTAATACAATAAAGATGACTCATTTTTTTGCTTATCATATTTTTAAAGAACCAATTATGCTGACAGTTAGTTTGAATTTTATGATTGGAGATAATATATTATTATTAAAACCAAAACTTGTCAATCTTGATATAATTGAGTAAATTAGGGATTGGCTTGGCAGGCGCAACTTGACATCTTAAAAAACAGCACTTAAAACCAATTAGTCACAGTCGCATTTAACCTAATTTTGATCATGGTAAAACTAGGATCTATCTATTACAGACAGTTTTCCATGAGTATTAAGATGAATATCCTAAAACTAATACCAGTTTTTAACGGGCATTCGGCCCCTCGGGTCTTACCAAAACTGTTTTTAATCTCATCATTTTTCATTCTAAAATCCGTGTAAATTTGTCTATAATACGATGCGATAAATAACTGTTAACATAATTACTACTAACCTTGCAATCGTAGTCAGTGTAGTGGGTGTATGTGTCAGTGCTGTACTTGTGGGCGGCGGAGGAGGAGGAGTAGTTGTTGGCGGCAGAGGTGGTGTAGTTGTACGAGTACGGGGTAGAGTGCACGATATTGCGCGTGTAGGTGAACGGCACCATGGGGGGAACTGGAATAGATTTAATTAATACTTTGTTCTTTCTGTGGTTATCTTAAGTTTCATAATTATATAAAAGTTTGCAAGTTTCTGGATAATTAAATCTTATTATCCAAGCAAAGAAGGTCCTTATTTCTCCTATTATTATTTTTTTTGCAGCCTAAAAGAATTATTTCCTTGCATACACATACTTTTTGGGATTTTCTATTCTAACGGCTTTACTCACACATAAATGAAAAAAAAACAGAAGTGATTTAATCTGAATTATATTTATTTTGTTTGTTATGTTATCTACTCATCTTATGTTTGATTCATTAAATTTTATGAAGAACATTTCACAGGTAGGAACTAACAGAGTCCAAATTTTAAAACCAAAAATTGTAATCTACAGAAGGGGTGATTTTGTTTATCATCATTACCTGATCTAGCTCTATCAGCGAAGGGGGTGGCAGAGCGCATGAACTCGTTGGAGCTAAAAGCTGAGGGGGGAACACTGCTTGCACGTGCATATCTACCTATAAAAGAAAATATTTTAAGGAAGCTGTTTAAAGTGCCAATAAAAAAAATGACGTCATACAATACAAATGACCAATGAAAGGCCAATGCACAGGCTAAATTACCAATGGCAGGCCAGTATACATTTTAATTGACAAACGCTATTTATTATTAGTGTATTTTACACCTAAGTACCATGTACTCTAATAAAGCAAACCTTGTAGCGGTCTAAAATAATAATTACCCATCCCCCTAAAAACCAAAAATAACTAATAGACGCAATTAGAGGATGTTTAATTTTTTCTGTTTTGACTATTTCATAATATTTAATATTTAGCTTCATTCTATAAGTGTACTTAAAAGTAAATAAAATATTTCAGAATTTATCTACCCAATATTTTGAAATCTTTAAATAGTGACAATCATTTTTAGCCAACAGTGGGGAATTATAGAAAGCTGAAAATTGATTTTATTTTTGCCACATCTATAATCCTTTTATGTTGTTTTTTTAGGTCGCATAAAAAGGACAAAATATGTACAAGTATTCTGCAAAACAAATTGCATCCATAAGGTAACTTTACAAAGTGTCTTAAAACTCAGCCATATGACATCATTAAAATGAGGAAGATGAGAGGAGAAGTGAGAAAGACAACTCATAAATTTTTATGACGTCACATGGCTGATTTTTGAGACACTTTGTAAAGTTACATTCAAAAGAATAAGAAAGAAGTCCAAGAAGTTCTGCTAATCTATAAAAACTTTTCTGGATTTTATTGGTTATGGTGGAACATATACTATTTCTAATAGTATGTTCTTAGCTTGATCAATATTTTCTGCCCTAAACCCCCACCCACCCAAAAAAAGATGCCCTAAATAGAATATTATGTTCATTACAATAGTTTATTTTTTCAATTTTCTACATGATTTTATTTTAAACTCTGTTATATAAACCTATATTTAAAGCAAATGAAATAGCAATAAATATAAGAAGAACTCTGATTCCCTCTTTGCTAGGGCAGTATAGACAACTACCCTTAATGAAAAATTTATTCTAAACTGAAGAAAAACTCCAACTCTAATTATGAAATAAAATAAAATAAATGATGTTTAAACAAGGTTTACAGAAGTTACTCAGAAATCCTAAATTGTCAAACAAGATTATGATTCATAATTCTGATTGAAAATTTTCACTGTATTGGCCATACAATTCACAATGGCCTTGGACAAATTTGAAATCTGCATTTAAAGGTATTTTTAGCAACAATGCAATGAAAAGGGATAATTCTCAATCATTTCTTTCTCTTAAATTGTTGACAATAATACTTTGCACGGGGGGGGGGATCAGGTATTTTGTTTTGTATTGATGCATGAATGTATAAATACATTTGCATTTGTTTTTAAACAAATTTTTTTTGCATCATTATAAATATCTTAAAATAGATTTAGAGATAAGAGATATTATTACCTAAAATATAAGACGGAGTCATTAAAAAGAAAGTACTTAATTAAAAATAACATGTACCAGGTGCTTTATTAGAAAATTTATAGATCTGATTAAAATAGTCATCTCAAAAAGAATTTGTAAAAAAAATGTCTTAAAAGCTCTTGATTATAATAAGAATTAAAGGTTTTACAGTTTAAAAAAATCAAAAATATCACTCTAGTAATAGTAATAGTTAACGGCTGGCTTCTAGAGGACATTTGAGGTTTGGTGGTAGTGTGGTGGGTGGGTTAAAGTCGACTACCCACTATTCAGGAACATTTCTGGGAACAAATAAAGATAGATAGATAGTAAAGATAAATATTTACTGGCATTTAGTTCAGGTGACAGATAAAGATAGAAAGATAGAAAATAGAACATAAATACTTGTATCTAAATCAGGAAAAGTTCTGAGGACATATAAAGATTTAAAGATAGAAATAGATAGAAAGAAATAGAACACTTCTGGGGACAGAAAGGTAGAAAATAGGAGGGTACTTACTTTTATCTAATTCAGGTACAGTTCTGGGGACAGATGAAGATAGAAAGATAGAAAAGAGGAAGGTACTTACTGGTATCTAATTCAGGTACAGTTCTGGGGACAGATGAAGATAGAAAGATAGAAAATAGGAAGTTATTTACTGGTATCTACTTTAGGAACAGTTCTAAGGACCGATAAAGATAGAAAGATAGAAAATAGGAAGGAACTTACTGGTATCTAATTCAGGAATAGTTCTGGGAACATATGAAGAGAGAAAATAGGAAGGTACTTACTGGTATCTAGTTCAGGGACAGTTCTGGGGACAGAGGAAGACCTGAGAGTCCTGTTCAACTGGGGAAGGTAGGATTTGTACAAACCTAAAAAATTTAAAACAAAGTTATTATCTCATATCAATATTTTATTTTAAAGATAAATGTTCTTTACCCTATTTTAATTAAAATTTTGCTATTCTAAGACATGAAGATATACATATTTTGATTTCAGCAATCATTTTCAATTAATTTTGTCTCTTGTAGAAGTAAATCAAGCAATAATTTTTTCTATGGGCGATTTCTCTTGGTAGGTTGGTGGTACTCTCCCCTAAACTAGTTTTAACTTTCCCGTGAACCATGAAAAGCTACACTGAAAAGGAGAATCAGCGGCTAGCGAGATCTTTCGGTACATAGATAGACATACATCCAGTTAATTTTATATTATATACATTAATGGGCATACATTTATTCTTGTTATACTACAATAGCTTTCATTCAATTTAGACCCAAGCCAAGGGCAAATGCAGTTGTCTGTGTAATTGTGTGTAACTGTGTAAGTTTTTGTGTGTGCGTGTCTCGGGTTTTTGTGTATTTGTAAAATTCGTTTTGTTTCTTTGAGTATGTAAATTTAGTCTGAAAATTGATAATATTTCTTTTGCCGTTTAAAGGGAAAAGTAACGAAAAAAGATTTTAAAAAATGCTTAAATGTAAAAACATCTCACATGTATCTTTTTTTAATGATAAAGAAACAGTTAACGAGTTAGAGATTTGCCTCTCAGTAAAGCTTTATAATGGTTATTAGACGTTTTTATTAGTCATTAACTTGTCATTTTTAGGATTAATTTCATTTATGTTGTGAGATAATCCTATAATTCAAAGTATTAAGGTTTTATAAGTACTTAGGTTGTCTGAAGCTTTAGATTTTAATAACTACTAACTGATTAAGTTCTCCTATATGACGATCCTTCACATAGGTCATGGGATGGTTTTTGGCTATTTTGATTTAAAATTTAGTCCTCATCTTTTGCCATTTTTCTGTCCCCCATCTGCCCTTACAGAGCTTTTTAGATGCTAGGGGCGCACCCGCAAGTATAAATATATTACACCATTTTAATTTCCCTGAGATTTGTTACTAGAAAGAATATGATAATGGATTTATTATAACTTGGATCTTACACCAAAATATTATGTACTCTAAAAAAGTAAAATCGGTTAGCTGACTAAAATATTGACCCCCTTCGCCTCATTATCCACCCCTTTAACCCATCATCTCTTCTCCTACTGGATGAACAAACTGACCAATAAATCATGTCCATGTTAGCAACCTAATTTCCCCCCATGTCATAATATCCACGTATATTGTATATCCATTAATATAATTGTATTTAAGCTTTGTAAAAGAGATTCACTGTCAAGGTCAGCTGTTGTTGAAAAAGACACTCTGAAATTTCAAATTCATTTCTTTGCGGCGCAATTGTATAATACTTATTTATCGTGACGTATTATAGACAGCTTTCCACGGACATTAAATGAAAAATTATTATTAATACCAGTTTTATTAGCTCGGAAGCGGATATTAATAGGTTTCGATTATCCTTATTTTAAAGTAACAGGATATCTGCCTTTACTTGTTAATCTATCTGTATAAAAATAGAAGGATATCGCTAACCACTGAACCGATATGGTTCTCCTTTGCAGTTTCTCTTAGGTCCTGGGAAGGTTTAAAGTTAGTTTGGTTGATGGTACCTCGACTCTCCAATCGCCTCTAGAAAAATTTTGCCCCCTTCCCCATTTTCCTTTTTCTTTTCAAAATTTAATACAATTCCCCCACCATTAACCTCAAGTGCACTTTAAGGTCCTGTAGGGGCCTAGCCGCTAGTACTTTCTTGAAAATAGTATTATATTTTAGCTGATTATTAAAGAGATACATTTGAGCAGTTTATCTGTTCATGTGCAAGCCTATTAGTTTCAATTCTAAGATAAAAATGCACTGCCATGTCAAGCTGAAGATTTTGTTTGAGCATTATCAGAGATCTTAAGGGATAAGACAATGGACGATAAATTGATGTACATCCCCAATAATGATACTCCAAATTACCCCTTCTGTAGATTACAATTAGTGGTTAAAACGTTTGGACACTCAACTTTAAAAACCAACCAATCAAAATACAGTAAAAGTCCCCAAAGTTCTTGAGCCAACGAATAAGAAACCGTTATTATAAAATTTGGATCCCAATGTTCCCTCCCTCCCTGCAGCATTATACATTTAGATGAACTGAATTTAGTTTCCGAAAGTGTGCGTAGCTTCCGCGTCCTATCTCAATATTTGTTACTAGCTAAAAAAGCTTCAAACTTTTTAAAAAATCAAAATTTGAAAAAATAAAATTTTTGAATGTATAATGTATAAATCGTTTATACATTAAATCGCTTTTCCATTTGACCGGAGTCGCTGAAAATAGGGTCTGCAATAATTGGGTTATCTGCTGTACACTTTAGGAAACTAGGGCTCGAATAGGAAATTTATTTCAGCTGATCTACATTTATCTTTGCAGATAGACATATGGGCTCCCCCCCCCCTCCAATCTTTCATTTTGTTTCTGCATTCGGTACGTACGTCCGTAACATATTTCTATATTTGTAAATTTTGACATGTTAGAAATGTCCAATTCTCAACAAAACTTTTGTGAAGTTTTCTGTAACAAGCATTATTTTAAGCATTTTTTATTAATTAAGGGGTTTTTCTTCTATATTAATATCGGGCAATAGTCCCTTTCATGGCAACGACCCTTAAGGGGCTATTTGTCGTATTTTTAAAATGGCCTTTTATAGGTTATTTTAGGTTAGGTTAGGTTATATTGGGTTAGGTGATTGCCCCACAGGGCTAGGCAATTGGCCCCGCAGGGTTAGAGCCCCCCGCAGGGGCTAGAAATAGGAGAAAAGCTACTGTGAAAAATACGAGGAATCGCCCCTTAAGGTGCAATGCCACGAAAGGTATACCCTAATATCGTTGTTACTCTATAATTGTTTTTTTTCTTTGTCTGATTTATTAAGCTTCGCATTTATCATATGGATGTTGTTATCCTTGTCTACTTTAAGATTAATGACAGAGCAGGCGACTAATTGACTAAATTATTTATTATTGTAGTCATTTGTCTTAGCTAAAATAACAAAACTTATAGTTGCAATTTTACGATTTTAGCTTTGTTAAACAATTTTATTAAATAATTTTTAGGAGACAATTTTATAGAAGTTTTATCAAGGAAAGACCATTTAAATAAACGTCCAAGGGTGGGGAGAAACACCCCTCAAACTTTGAAATACCTCTTGTTACCCCCCTTAAAATTTATAGAAATACATCAGAGCTGGATCTTTAAATCATTTTAGTGGTGAGCCAGATCGGGGTGAGCCGAATTTCAGCCAATCAAAGCGCGGCAGTTCATAAAATTCTGTGCTCTCATTGGTGGAAAGTTGGCTCACCCCGATCTGGCTCACAACTAAAATTATTTAAAGATCCAGCTTAGATTACCCCTGCAAATCTATGAAACCCCTCAGGTAAACTCCCTCTAAAATAAAGGCTTGGATGTCCATGTTGTTAGCATTGTATGTTTGTTGGTTAAGATCTCCAAAATAAAGCTCTTAGGTCGTTTTCTATCCCCTCAGAAAAGCTACTCCATATTTCACTTTGTACGTTCGTCAGTCCTTTACTCTACGGGAAAATGGATGTTGTCATCTTTGTTTTACTTGTATTTAACCTTCTTAAAAGGACTCTCCACAGAAAAATCAACTTTGGATTTTTGAAAATCTAACCTGAAATTATTATTCTATGTTCAATTTTAAGCATTTTTTGTTTTTGTGGCATCGCGATCGAAGCCCTTTGAAATTTTTTACCTTCTTTAAGTGAATCCTCCCGCCATTCAATTTGTGCTGCTTTAGTGATTTTTAGCTTCTATGTTGCCGCATTCATCGCCCTTCTCCGCCGCTACTCCGCTATTCATTGCTGTATGTCGCGGTTCAATACATGCTCCCCTCTCCCTTGTTCAGAAATTAAATGGAGGCTGGGGGTGTTGTGTATAGCGACGTACGCAATGTATAGCGGAGTAGCGGCGGAGAAGGGCGATGAATGCGGCAACTGCTGCAAAAGATGGTTATATTTGGCGGAGGCGAACACAAAATTGAGGCGGCAGGATTGTCCAGTCAAGGAAGAGGATAAATCGTAGAGCGGCCGGTTGCAATGGAGCAAATGTTCTTTAGCGGCAAACATATATTGAGTGGAGGAAAGTGTAGTATATATTGTTATAGCTGCAGTACAAATAGGCGGCGGACAAAATTTTCAAAGGGCTTCGATCGCTATGCCACAAAAACAAAAAATGCCTAAAATTGAACAGAGAATAATAGTTTCAGGTTAGATTTTCAAAAATCCAAAGTTGATTTTTCTGTGGAGAGTCCTTTTAAAAATAACTTTACTTTAAAAAAAAAGTTTTAAAGATTAATTTGTTTTAAATTTAGAATGTTTAAATTGACAAATAAGATCATCAAAAGTAAATTAAGTAAGCTAATGAAGTCATCTTAATATTATGCCTAGGTCATTTTAGATAAAACAAGCATTCTTTTTATATTTTTTTAGTCGAGTTTATTTAGTAGAAAGTGAAGTATTCATTACGCAATGCTGTGTAGCTACATTTTTTTTAGCAGCATAGCAACTCTAATTTCTCATCCTTATAATCAAGTAACAGGATCTCTATGTATGTGTGTGTCTGTCTTTACTGAAGGATCACGCCATCTACTGAACCGATTTGGTTCTCCTTTACAATATAGATCTCATAGGTCTAGGGAAGGTTAATAATATTTAAATCCTACCCCCTCCCAAAAAAGACCTCTTCCAAATTAAAACTTTTTTTTCATAAAAAATAAGGGGTTCGATTTCAACCCACCAACCTTAAGTACCCCTAGATGCCTCTTTACGTAAATAAGTGGCTTAAGCATAACCGACAATTAACATTAAAAAAAAAACAGCTAAGTATTATACAGAAAAAATTTAATATTTTAACATTTTTCAGTATTGAATAACACTTTTAAAAAAAGAAATATTCGCCACTAGGCATAACATAAATATATTTTAATTCTATTAAAGCTTCGCTAGAGATGGATGCAATTTCGTTAGTTCAGAATTGTCAAGGAGTATAGTAACACTTACAAATTCACACATACATACACACAGACACACACACACAGACACACACACACACACATACACACACACACACACAAGATTTATCACAAATAACTAAAAGTACATAAACAGAGAAAGTTTGTCTTTTAAAATTTTTTCTAAAAAAATGTTTAAATTTAAAGCTGCTTAGCTACTCAACAAATATTTGTTTCTATTTATATTTTTTTTGTATTAAGTTTAGATAAATTTGCATTTCTTGAAAGCTACTCTATCATTTTAAAGTTAGATTGCCGATTTTCATAAAGGCACAGAAACCGTTGTAATAGATAACAAGGGAATAAAAGAAATAGCATAAAACCATTCCGATACCTTTATGATTTTTTTATTAAAGTTAAAAACTCAGTTAAGTTATTTGAGATCTGTTGAGACAGACAAAAATGTTACTTCTGTTGCGCTCCTAGCATCCAGGAGCTCTGTATTTAAACATTTATCAAAAATAGCTTGAAACCATCACAAAACTACATTATAAAAATAATATAAATAATAAAACTCAGACCCATGAGAAGTTTCCATAAAATGGAGAACTCAATCGGTTCAGTAATCATGGAAATCTTTTGCTTCAGATAAAAAAAACCTTATCTTTATGTAATATACATATATAGTGTAAAACTTACATAATTATGAAAATCGCCATAGAATTTTGGTATTTGTTATCCTTGGTATTTTTTTGTCAAAAAACAGTAAATACAGTAAATATTTCTTTTACTTTTCCTTTTAAAAGTGAATATATTTTTTTCAGCGAATCTTCTTTATAACATACTCTGTAAATTTGATTATCCGTCCGTAATTGATGTTATGAGGGTAATGTGATATAATAAGGGAAATGTGATTTACTGAACTGCTAATGTATATATAAGCAGTTCAGTTTGCAGATTTTTTTTTACTTACTTAAGGAGATTGTCATTCTTGTTTACGATCCCATATAATAATAAAGTAACATGATGTCTATCTATCGGTATTTATGTAAGTCCGCTAAGATCTCAAGCTCTCACTTTCAGAAAAGTTTATTTTAGATCCCCCCTTGAGATATTGCCCTTAGAAAAAGAAGCCTCCCCACACACAAAAATAATAAATATGTTGGAGGAAAGATTACCCTCCCACCCTTCTGGGTGTTAATAAGATAAGTTTCTATTAGCCTGAAATTATCATAAAGCTTCTCTAAAAAGTGATGAGAACTTTGAATTGTATTTTAAGCAGTCACGGATGGACACTTTTACAAAGATAGTAAAATGCAATTTTCCATTTGTCTGTCTAACCCCAGGGAGGGAGGGGACATTGGGCTGTTTATTACAATAGTCCTAAAATTTTTCTTGTTAGTTGGCTCAACAACTTTGGGGACTTTTTAAAAAAATGATTGATTGGTTTATAAATTGAGTGTTCAAACGTTTTTGACCACTAATATTAATCTACAGAAGTGGTAATTTGGTGTATCATAAGTGAGGATGCACATCAATTTATCAGCCAATGTCTTATCCCTTTACATCCCTGATACTACTCACTTACTCATGAGATAAAGGATTAACCCCCCGTAGCGTAGTTTTAGTGCATTGGTAAGGTCAAATAATAAATATAGAAAGTCTAAACCCCTAATCACTTAATTGGACCAATAGGAGTACAGCTTAAAAATATCCCATTGACAGTAAAGTGAACACATTTTTTTTGTATAAAAGTCCGGTTATTATTTTATTTTCTTCGTAGAATATAATTTCTTGTATGACTTCAAAACCGATTAATATCCGCAGGATTGGACCGGTTCTAATCCATACTAAAAAAATCATGTATCGTATCGTATTATATCCAGGTTTCCACGAGTATAAAAATTTACAAACATTATATTAAAACCAGTTTTGTTAGACCGTGCGTTTTTATAATTGCACATTTTTATATCTGCGGCAAGCTGTTTATATAAGATGCGATAAATAATTATTCTTAGTATTAAACTTTGCTTGGGAATTTTTTTGTCCTAACAATAATATTCTGAAATTGAAAATGTTATTGTGTCTGATTGACCCTCTAGGGTAATAGATTTTTGGTGAAATATTGTTTTCAATGCGCAACTTCTCATAAAGTGTATACTATTTAAAAAACTAGCTTAGGGTTAGAATTTAACCAACCTTTTATAGACTGTATGGTCGTTATTTTCAACATTTTTAATAAGATAACTCTTTAGTTATCAATCAAAACTTTACACGTTTAATCTTTGAATGAAGGAATTAAAATTTGTGGTTGCTAGCAATCAGCATAAAAGTCAATTCATAATGAACGTGGAGCTTGAGCTAGCCCTGGTGGCTATTCAAAAGTGTCTCCTCATACTCCATGACCAATTAGTTCTCAACACTAAGAAACTATGGCTACACACACAGAGCAGAAAAGTTCGTCTCCCTCATTCAATAACAAAATCCCTCATTTATTTATCTTCCTTTATTCTGCTTATGCTTTTTATTGTTGTTTTTTATCTGTACTTACAAAATCATCTTTTTTTACTTTGAAGTTAAAACTTTAAAAGCATCTTAATGTCTAAATGAAGTAATATGAATTAAATGTTATATTAGACATAAAGCAATAAATCTTTAAAGAGTAGCTGCACTACTAAAACTGCTCCACTTACCAGTGATGTATCTGTAGTAAGACATGGTGAAACTGTAATCCTGTGGGGTCTTCGGGATAAACTAATATTTTTTACAATTTTTTTTTACAATTTTTGTGTTAGCTTTGTCGTATTTTGATTCGATATATCGCGGGTCAGGTTCGGGAGTCTAATCCCCTCGCAATAAGCTTCCACAAGATTTCTGAAATTAAATAGAAATTATTTTGTGAAAATAATATATTAAAATAGTTATCTATCGCATCGTATTATAGACAACTTTCCGCGGGTATTAAAATAAAAAAAATTCAGGGCTAAACTGTTATTGATTTTATGATTTTTACTTTGATTACCGTGGAAAATTGTCTGTAATACGATGCTAAACATGATTTTTTAGTATGTCTAAGAACCAGTTCTATTCCACCGGATTTTAGATAGTTTCGAAGCTTACTATATTGGAAAACCCTTTTGCAACATTTTGAAATGTATTTTAATTTTAAACAGTTAGACTTTTGTATGGCAGTTGATAGAAATAAAAATAAATAACGGGCTACTTCATTAGGTCTTATTTATGGTCCAAATCTTGGTAGAAATGTGCATTTTAACGCGGCCAAAAGTCTTAGAGACAACAAATCCTTTGATTACATGACCTTTAACTGGTGGACCTAACTGTGCACATAATGACTTGGTATTGGGCCGAGAATCGAACCTCTAAACTTACAGATTCGAACGGCTGTAGGAAATAATAGAATTTATGGTTTGCTTTACACCACTCAGCAGGGATCTTAAGGGATAAGACAATAGACATTGAATTGAAAAATAACCCATCTGTAGACTACAATTAATGGTTGAAAATTTAGGACACTCCTAGTTTGAACAAACTAGTTTGATTTTTTTTAAATACCAAAAGTTTTAAGCGAGTGAAAGTTATGTATAACTTTTTCCTCTCCCTCCTTGCATTTTAAACATCATAAAACTTTAGTTTAAAAATTTTTAAAACAAAATTTTGTAAAAAACTGTCCAAGCACTTAAAGCTTTAACAATATTTATTATAGTTGTTTGAGTTTCAAGGCTGCTATTTCACAACTAACCCTGTGTTAAATCTGACCAAAAATATGCACTCCCACCAAATTATCTTTTTTTGCGAGCGTGCGAAAAATATTGTATGTGTTTTTCTTATGCATATTTGGAGGTGGCTTTTTGTGGAGGTCTTTTTGTTTGTGTATGTGAGTGTGTGTGTGTGTTTGTGTATGTGTGTGTGTGTGTATGGTAGTAAGGTGAGTATTTTTTTTGTGTGTGCGCTTGTGTGTTGAAAGCAGATTTTGTGACACACCAAAAAAATACTCAAACTGTGTTTGACCTGTTTGAGGGGCGGAGAATAATATTATTCAAAACAAATGTTAGAAAACAGCAAAGGCCAGAGGATTTGAGAAAATTAAACACCAAACACTATTTATAGGATGGTTTCCCTCAAAGGGCCTAATCTATATAAAAAACAACTTTGAAAAAAAGTCGCAAATACATGATGGTTGGGGGAGTGTGTTTTTGTTTTACTGTAAGTCAGGACAGGATAGATTATTTATGGTAAAGGGTAGCCCCGCAAAATTTGGTAATCCCTCCAGTGTTCACAAAAATAACCCCTTCCTTATTCTTTATTTATAGGTAATTTTTATTGTATTGGAATCTTCGAGCACGATTTAAAACTAAACAAACCATGCCAAAATTAACGATAAGAGCTATAGGTTACAAACAGATGAACAAACACGTCTTGAAAAAAGCTTCGCTTTTTAATAAATAATAAAGATAAGTAAAAAAATAAATCTTTAGCCGTTCTGTTCATAACTAAATTTTTTAGAAGAATAATCACATATTTATATTTCAGCCTTAGTAACAAAGTAATAAAAATATTAAGCTTAACTTTATAATTGTTCTTTAAAATGTAATAAAAGCAATATCTAGTGAAAAAACTTTTTAAAAACTAATTAGGCTTTTGGTTTGTTTCTCAATCAATAATTTATATGAGAAAACCAACGACTATAGCTCAACCGCTTGTTGTCGGGTTTGATTCTCGGTCTAACACCGCCTCATAGCTAAAGACATTAAAAATCGTTTCTACTGCTGCTATGTAGGTGCTCAACGTTTGAGTGTAAGGAATTCCTTAGCAAAAAATAAGGCAAAAGTCATTACCATGCAAAGTTAGGACTTTAAGACAATGGTTGTGTAATCAAAGTTATAGTTGCCTTTAGGATGTATGGATGTCTAATCATCCAATTCATAAGCAAGATTTGGATCAGAATTACTAAGAACAAATGGTGTATCCTGTCCTCCAGAGGCTATCCAACTTTAAAATAACACATAGTATTATTAAATTATTAATATTTTAAGTCCTTTTACAAACGTTATTAATAATAATCATAAAATATATTTCAATTCCATTATGTCAAGAAATGCAATAAGTATTTAAATTTGGTTATTAATTAAAAAAATAAATAATTATAAATTAACTATTTCACTTGATAATGTCAAGGAAGGTCCCTGCAATGTACTGCTGAGATAACGCTAAATATTATTTTTACTTTTAAAACTTTTTTACTTTTAAAGCATAACACTTTTTACAATTTTCTTAACAGACCGTTAGTTTAGTGTTTAAAAAACACTTTGTTTTTTTCTTCTGAAAGGTAAAGGATAAGCTAAAATTAACGAGCAAAAATATTCTCTGTTGCCAAGTTTTTGTTTGTAATTGTTTAGCTGTTGTGAAAATTAGAGATACAATAATGATAAACAATTCAATTTGAATTAACCTTTCATAGAAACGTTTCCTAAAAGTAACTTAACCCCAAACATAAAGTACGAAGTTATTTTTTTAACAGCCACTTCTCATCACGTCATGATAAGCGCTAAGCGAACTGCAAATAAACAAGGATGACAACATCCATAAAAGCGAAGCTCTGAAACGGTTGGACAAAAGGGCATTAACACTTGTAGAGTGTCAGAACTGAAGCAAAATTTAAAGTAAATTTGTTGAAAAATTGCTTGATGCAGGATAATGTCTAAGAACACACTTACATTTTTAGGACTTGATTATAGAGTTGCTTCGCTAATAATATTGTACTTTGTTGTTCCAGGAATCAGTATACCAAAAATTAGATCAATCGGATAATTAGATCGTGTACAAATTTGTTGTTAAAAAGTGAAAAAATCAACTTGTTGAAACCTAACTACTACAGGTATCTCCATGCAAAATTTGAAATCGATAGGATAATTTTAACGTGCCTAAATTAACGAAAAAAGCTCTCCGTCTCGGACTTACTGACGGACGTCAAGCGGACCGAAAAAAAAGCTTCGCTTTAAATATAAGAAGAAATGCCTTTGAATTTACAGAATACTTAACTAATTCAACTACCATGTACACCAGAACTTCTATACAATGGTACTGAATTCAATATTGTTTATCGGGTTGTTTACTTAAAATAGGGAGTACATATAAATTTATCCACCATTGTCTTATCCTTTAGGATTCCTAAATAAATGGGCATAACACTTTCTGCATGCAACCAATTATCTTTGGAAATAATAATTTGATTTTATTTGGTTTATTTATCAGTTTGAATTTAGAAAAACATTTGACACAAAAACCAATTTGCCTAGTTTTTTTACAAAAAGCTTTTAATATATTATCAAGGGTATGGTCAGAAGCAGAGGCGTGCATAAGGGGTAAATCCACCATCCAAGAAAATTAAGGGCCCGATGGATATACCCTCTAGGTATCCACCTCCCTGCACCTCATTGTCAAAGGTATACAACCCCCTCAAATAGCCAATGAGGGATTTAAGGTAAAAATTTACCACCTCCCCCACTGAAAGCCTTTTGCACGCCCCTTTTTTTAAACAACAATTTAGTGTTTGATAGAATATTCATCTGAGTTGTAGAACAATGATTTCTAAGACAACAAGGTACAATATTTTAAGCAAAACATTTCTTCAATAAAATCATGAAATGTATGTAAACTGTATCTTGTATTTAAGCAATATTGCAACAAATTTTAATTGTTTATACTATAATTCAAAACTATTTTTTTTTAAAGATTGCCAAGAATTAATTTAAGTTTTCTCTACCGTCAGAGCTTCGCTTTTGTGGATGTTATCTTTCTTGTTAATGCTACAAGTGATTTATTTAGAAGAAAATATTTCAATAAAGACCTTTGATTGAAAGACTGTTCAAGAATATTTTGAAGTTGCATTAATTTTGTTATCTCGTGCAAACAAAGCTAATTTAATATCAACTAAATATGTCATGCAAAACAAACAAGGATGACAATATCCATAAAAACGAAGCTTTAAGACGGTAGTACAAATGAACTTTAACTCTTGCAGAGTGTCAGAGCGGAATAATCTGAATATAAATATATAAAAGTTAAACAAAATTAAGGACGTATTTATATTTTTAGCACTTGATTATAGAGTTGCTTCGCTAATGATGTTGTAATGCGTTGTCCAAGGAATCAGCATTCCAAAAATCAGATCAATCGGATAATTATATCAAAGAAAAATTGTTTTTAAAAAAGGTAAAAATCAAAATGTTTAAAATGGACGTACGGAAATTCTGGTAACGATTTTCGAGTTGCTACGCTTTCAAAATTGTACCTAACCACTACAGGAATCACAATGCAAAGTTTGAAAATGATAGAAAAATTGTGACATGCCTAAATTAAGGTGGAATAAAGCTAACCGTTACGGACAAACGGAAGAACTGACCCTAATTATAGAAAAGCTTCGCTTTTAAAAACATTTATTTCTTGAAAGTCGTTTTAAACTTTTATTTACCTTTTTTAAGGAAAGCAATTTAACTGTTTGAAATTGCATTTTTCAGAATATAATTGGCTAAAAATTAATTAATTGTCCTAAAATGTTAGGCTCACTTTTGTAGGTAATTTTTTTTGCAGGCAACTTGTTGCAAATTATTTTATTCATTAGGTTTATGCTGATAATTCACATTTCCAGTATGGCTCCGAAACCGATTAATATCCGCTAGATTAGAACCGGTTCTAAGCATACTGAAAAATCATGTATCGTATTGTATTATATCCACTTGAATATAAAAATGTTCAATCATAATATCAAAACCAGTTTTACCTTTGGTAAATCGGGGCTGATAAAACTAGTTTTAATCTTATAATTGTACATTTTTATATCCGCGGAAAGCTGTTTATAATACGATGCGATAAATAACTATACATTTAATCACTAAATAATACTGTGTGTTTTATCTTTAATTCTGTGGCTTACCGAAAAATGTTCTTGTGTGTCAGACTGGAGGTTGGGACTGGACTACAATCTCGGGCTGACCCTAACACCGACCTTAGCTATCTATCTATCTATCTTGCTATCTGTCTATCTATCCTACCTGATACAGTTTCGTCACACACAATGGATAGATTTGGGCGGGGGGCGCATGCAGTTTTACCCAGGTTAAAGGGATGAGAAACTTAAGCAAATTAAATTTTTGGTGTAATTAAATATTTAATTTAAGTACAATTAAGTAGTTTATTTCCTTTTGCAATTAAAATTTTTTATTAATTATGAAATAATAATATATTTTATCCTGCTTCCTAAAAAGATGAAACCGTTGAGCTGAACTGTTTTACGACTGCTTTTCAGTGAAGCCTTCCTTTATTTAAGTCACTAAAAACCTCCACCCCTCACTTTAGTTTTTAGATTAATTGAAAATAAGGGTAGGGGAGGTTAATTTTTCCCCCTAACCCTCCAGGGTATACATCTTAAAAACCCAATATACCTAACCTAAAGTTTGAAGTTAGAAACAATTTGTATCTGTAGTTTAGTACAAAGCTCATCCTAAAATAACAAGAAATGGGAATAGTCCCTTTCGTAACATCGCCCCATTAGTGGCGATTCGTCGTATTTTTAAAATGGCTTTTTATAGGTTATTTTAGGTTAGGTTAGGTTATATTGGGTTAGGTGATTGCCCAACAGGGTTAGGTAATTGGCCCCGCAGGGTTAGAGCTCCCCGCAGGGTCTAGAAATAGGAGAAAAGCTACTGTGAAGAATCGCCCCATAAGGAGATATGTTACGAAAGGGACTATACCCCAAGAAATTCATTTAAACTTTTAGATAATTTATTTATCTTCTTTCCATGATTTCACAAACACACAAGCACAAATAAAATTAGTCACACACACACACACAAACAAACATATAAAAAGACAAAATAACAAAAAAACACATTGAAAAATAGACCCACTCTTTTTTTAGTGTTTACGATTTGCTCGCCTGTTTTTGAAGCATAGCACCTTCAGACATTATCGTATATTTAGCCGCCGTCAAAAGAATTTATTTTTACTTTTAAACAATTTAAAATTACATAATTTAAATTTACTTAGATTTAAGCAAAACTGGATTTTTAAAGTTTTACATATTAGAATTAACAATATCTTATAAACAACAAATAAATAAAGGTTTATGTCTTTTTGTTCTTTAAGATCACTGAAATTTTAATTATGCTTTCCATAAAAAGCTTTTTTTAAAATAAAAAGCCTTATTTTATTCCTATTATTTAAAGGAGTAATGTTTTTTTTGTCTGGCGCTAAATATCTCCATAACTACTAAACCGATTGTGTTCTCTATTTTTGGTAAGCTTCACATAAGCCCTGTGACAGTTTTAGGCTATTTTATTTTAAGAATCTAGGATAGTTTTAACTTATATTTCTAGACCCTGGATGCTAGGGGCATATTATCTAGTACTTGATAGGACACCTAAAATTTGAGAAAAGAAAATAGATTATCACAAATTAAATTTTTTTAAAAGCTTGAATTTTTTTTCAGCCATTGTCCTCTCCCTCCTTGCTCATTTCTAAATGTTTCAATTGTAAGAAATGTTTTTAGTTTTTGACATGGCGTGTCATTTTTTCCCCATGGATTTTAAGGTATAAGAAAAAGTGCGATAATTTGGTGTACATCTAAAATTGCACACTCGTTGAAAAGTTTGGGGACTTAAGGTTTGTACAACGTTATCAAGAATTATTAGAAGTATCCAAAGTTTTTAGGCCTACTTATAGGAGTTTGTGTTTGCAAAACTTTGGGAGCCAGTATGATTTTAAGTCCAATGTCCTCCCTATAATTTTTAGTGTTTTTAGTATCGAGCCACTTAATAGTAGGCTACTAACCCTTTAATTGCTCAACTTTTGTATGGAAGTCCTAACTATGTATGGTATTGGTAATGACATTTTTTGGATCATGACATTCCCTTTACTAGTATACTATTACAGTCGCGCATCTGACATAGCAGTAGGTACAAATTAATAACGCAGTGTGGGCCGGAATTCCAAACCATAACTTCCCCAACGACGAGCGGATGCGCTACTGTCGCGGGTTGAGTGTTAGACAAGCTACAAATAAATGAATACAAATGTTTCATTACTTTTTTGCTGCGCAACTTATGGATATAATTTTCCTCATTGCCCCTATCTTCAAAAAGAAAAGCTTCTCTATCAAATAGTCCGTATCGGATAGCCCTTTTCGTTAATTTAGTTATGTTATAACTGTCTCATCAATTTTGAAACCTATAATTTTGTTTAGACTTATATATCAATATTCTGTTCTGACACTCTACAAGTTTATTTGTCACACTGTCTGATTTTAGAGCTTCGCTTTCACAGATATCGTCATCTCTGTTGTTTTGTGTAACTTTTGTCACTTTATCTTTCGTGTAATCGAGATGCAAGATAATGAGAATTATTTAACCTTTTAGAGGACAGTATTCTTACAAAACAAGGATGAAAACATTCATAAGTAGTTTGACTGCATTTCCTCATTTTTTGTTTGATTTTTATACAATAAAAAATGTATACATTAGTTGTGATTTTTTTAATGATACTTTTTAACAATTTTACTCCTTTTGCATCAGTCTTAATTTTTTTTATATTTATTTATGTTGTTATTTTCTATTACAGATGCGATTGATGATAAAGATCTTTTTTCTTTGAAATATATTTCTTTGTGAAGCAGCAGTAGTTACTAATTTATTAATGTTATGGTTGATATAAATTTATAACTGTTAAAAGTGTATACATGAGTAGTGAAGCTCAAATCATAGAAGTAAACACAGAGAAGGAAAAGAAAAGAATAACAGACAGCCTTTAAGATGCTCTTATTAGTGGTGATGGTGAGCTAAATGTTATCAAAGTGCAGGCCCATTATGAAAACTTATATATTGAACTATGATCCAATTTTTGTAGTCATAGCAGCCTCCAACCAAGCAATATTAAAAAAGAAAAAAAATTGCAAATTTGATTACTAAAATTCATAAAGTAAATAATGTAGTTTGTAGATAATGGTTATATTTCATGTCAAGAGGCTCCATTGGAGGCTGATATGACTACAAAAAATGATACATTGGTTAATAGACAAGTTGTTGTAATGGTCATGTACTTAGATAACATTTAGCTCATCATCACTACCAGTAAGAGCATCTTAACGGCCATCATCTTCAAAATCAAGATTTTAAATTGGATTTTTTAACACATCAAAAAACATTTTTGTATACTTTTCAGGGTAATTTTTATCTTTAATATGTATTTAGGTTCATCCATAAGACTGGGGGTCAGCAGCTGTCCTCTAAAGTGATAGGGATAGAATTTCTTTTTTTCAATTATTTCTTATTTAGAAAAATCATTAAAATCTACTTTAAACAGTTTTTCATAATAATTAATGCATAAATCCCTTAAAAATTATTATTTTATCAGAATCAATTTTTAAAAGTGGAGAAAATTGCAAAACAAACGTTTTCCCATTGATTTTCTTTTGATTTGCATAATGAAGTGGACCAGTAAAAAATAAAAAAAATTAGATTTTGCTTGATATATAAGCATTTTACTTTAAAAAGAATCTTTTTCTTTTAACATACGTGTTGCTTTAACAAATAGAAACAAGCTTAAAGCTGTACACTTATGGACTACCACAGACAAAATATCCAGGAAAATGTAGATTGCATAGTGAAGTGGTTCAGGGTTTATATCTGTACACAAAATTTCAGCATTCTATAAAATATATTTGATAACAGCTGAAAAAAATGTCTTCAAAAGCAGAAAACTAAATCTCAAATTATTTGAATTGATTTACAAACACAGCCTTAAAACTGCCTTTCTTCAGTTCTTACTGCATTGAATCTCTTCTGTACAACAAAATTAATGAGGTCCATATTAGTAGCATCCATAACCCTTTACAGTCGGGCCCCTTGCCGCACCTTTAACTGTCGGGGGGGGGGGGGGGGGGGCGGTCGTTCAACGCCCCCCCCCCCTATTATATCAGTTCCTATTAAAGCTAAAGGGCTAAATTTTTTTGTGCAAGTCCCCTGTTTGATAATAAATTTCCGACCTTTTATAAGTCTAAGTCAATTTTCGCTTCCTTCACCCTTTTATTTAACAACCTTTGTTTTTAGGTATTTTTTTTACTGAAAAATTTCAAACGGCTGTAATTTTCTTATTTTTGAAGCTAGAAGAACAATTTTTTTCCAGAAAATGTTTATCTTTATGTAAATTTTACATATCAAAATATAAATTTCAGCGGCCACAGCTGTACTTGGCAGCTGCCAGCTGCTGAAGTCGGCGGTCGGCGGGAAAACGGCGGCGGATCTTTATGAAATTTTAATACGTTATGTAGACATGTCAGAAAAGCTTAAGTTTCAAATTTGAAGTCTCTAAGTCAAAAATTGCGGCCACAGGAGCCTTTTAAAGATATCTGGAGACCTGGAGGATCAGGACCTGCAGGACTCTCAGTTATGTGTCATACCCGTACTTGAAAAGTCACGCAGTTTGGGCTCTTTATCTTTTACACACAGAAAATGAGATAGAAAAAACCCGAGGGGGGGGGGGCATTGCTACTAACTTTTATTACACATGTAAGAATTACACAGTACAAGTCAGGGAGGGAGGGGACATTAGATCGAAAATTATCATGACATCCAAAGTTTTATGATAGCGCTTTCTCCTTCGCTAGCTTCAAACTTTGGGTACTTTAAATTCTGATTAGTTGGCTCAAACTAGAAGTGCCCAAACTTTTCAACCAATAATTCCAATCTAAAAATGGTGAGAATGTTATCTATAATACAAAGTAGAATGATGTCTGTCCGTCTGTCCGGCCCTTAAGATTTTGAACCCAGTATTAGTGTCGGACTGATTATGACGTAACAAAAAAAATTAGCCAATGAGAGGACATTATTGACCAATGGTAAAATTCATAGTGTCCTCTCATTGGCTAATTTTTTTTGTTACGTCATAATCAGTCCGACACTAATACTGGGTTCTAAGATTTTGGTAACCACTTAACCGATCGGATTCTACTCTTCAGGGAATATACCTACTGGTCCTGTGGTGGTTTTAGGCTATTTTTTAGGGGGGTGGAACACCCCCAACCCTCATAAAAATGAAAAAATCCCCCCCTCATTTTTTTTCTTCTTTTTTTAATTATTTAAAATTAGTGGTGGAGTGGGGGCTTCTCATCAGGTACTTAATTTCTTTTTTTTAAATTATTTAAAATTTGTGGGAGCATAACCAGAGGTAATTGTTTTTTTTTCTTTAATTATCTCTTGGGGCAAAGCCCCTAGAGGCTAGGGGCGAAGCCGCTAGTTTATCATAATTGGGGATGTATATAAATTTTTTGTCAATTGTCTTATCCCTCAAGAAACGTGAATACAAGTGCAAATAAAATTTGCTGCTTAATTTAGTAAGTATGGAAAATTGTGTAAATAAATTTTAAAAAAAAATACATTTTGATTAAAGGCTAATTATAGGGTTATGTGAATAAAAAATTATGATTTTTAAAAGATTCCATTTGAATAAAAAGCTGTCTTGAATTGAAGTCGTGAAAGCATTAGAGAGTTAAGAAGGGGAAGGGAGGCCTTCCAAATTTCATGGTTGCTGATACTCTAGGATCTGTAGGGATAAGATAAAGGCCGATAAATTGATGTACAACCCCAATGATTATGCACAAGATTACCCCTTAGTAGATTACAATTATTGGATGAAACGTACGTTTGGACACTTAAAAGGGAAAGGCAGGTCTTCAAAATTTCATGGTTGCTGATACTCAGGGAACTATAGGGATAAGACAATTGCCGATAAATTGATGTACAACCCCAAGATTACCCCTTTAGTAGATTGCAATTAATGGACGAAACGTACGTTTGGACACTTAAAAGGGTAAGGCAGGCCTTTTAAATTTCATTTTTTGTTGCTGATATTCAAGAATCTACAGGGATAGACAATGGCCGATAAATTGATATACAACCCCAATGATTATGCACAAGATTACCCCTTTAGTAGGTTATAATTTGTGGTTAAAACGTTTGATCACTAAACTTAATGAAGCAATTAATCAAAATTTGATGAAATCCCCAAAATTGTTAAACAAACAAATAAAAAAAAACATAATCATAAAACTTTGGGGACTTGTGTAATTAACAGCCCAATTTTGTCTCCTCCTTCCCTGTTCCTACGGCACGCCTTTGTCTGTACATTTTGATTGTTGATAACCCTCTACACACCCCCCCCCCTCAACACGAAACGCCTGGTGCAAAAATACTTCCAAACTTGTCTATTCTTATTCTTAAGTTGTACTCTGTCTCTTAGTGATGAAACATGTTTATATAGTTTTTCTACATTTCTCGTTTAAAATACATGTTTTTATCTACATTTATACTAGTGTCTGTTGTATCGCTGGACGCCGGAAAGGAAAAGCAGTATTTTTGAAAGGGGCTATTTAAGATTATTACAGATTCTGATACATAAAGACTAATGAAAAATGCAAAAAACGAAATCAAAAGCGTTCCTTCTTGGGAGAAAATCCGGGAAAAAGATTTTAGCTATTTTTAACCTAAAATTCACATTGGCAAGCCTGCAAAAAAAACAGACATTATAAACATGTCATTTCTCAGCACCATTGGAAAGCTCATAACCTTTAGTTTTCATTTTGGTATATAACGTTTTTGTACTATTATTAGTTTTTGAGCTATCCTCTGAAGTATACTCAAGTTTTAAAAATGAAGTTTTTTCTTGAATTTTAAGTTTGATACTTGTTACAAAACTTTTTAAAATTGTATTTCTTAGCCCCTTGGAGTTAGATAATTAAGTTTATATAGGTATATTTGTATATTTTGGGTGCATTAAATTTTAGCTTAATTAAAAATAGTCTTTGGAATATAAGCTACATAAACTACATTTAATAGTGATGTAAAGTGTAGTAGATAAATGGTTACTTGGAGTATATAATGCCCCATGAGGTAACTGAAATAAATATAAGAAAATGAAAAAAAAAAAAAAAAAAATTTTGAGGTGCCCCCACTTTGTTATTTTGTTTTTTTTGGGGGGTTGGGGGAGTCCCACTCCCCCAACCCCCCAAGAAAATAGCCTAAAGCCACCACAGGACCAGTAGGTATATTCCCTGAAGAGTAGAATCCGATCGGTTCAGTGGTTACCGAGATCTTAAGGAACAGACGGAAAGACATTATTCTACTTTGTATTATAGATTGCGTTCTATATGATCTTAGCGTTGTATGACCATATGCACTGATGCAGTCTTTGATTTTAGATAAACACCTTATTTTTAAAAAATGCAGATTATCTGCGCAGGTTTCCCAAAAACTGGGACCAAGTCAATGGCCAAGGCTCTGAGAGAGTTAGGCTACACTGTTTACGATTTTGAGGAGCATTTAGAAGAAAATATGGATAAGTTCAACGATTATTTCGATGGATACAAAGATTCTTCAGAATTGATGGAAGCTTATAGGTAAATCTTTTTATAGTTCCTATAAAAAATGAAGTCATACTGGAATACCATTGGTCAATAAAATGTAGACTGGCCTGTCACTGGCAATTTAGTCTGTAAATTGGCCTATCATTGGTCATTTGAATAGTATGACGTCATTTTTTTATAGGTTGATAAAGAGCTTCAAATTTCTTATTTTAAGCAAAGCTACTCTACAAAAAAAATCAATAAAATGTCAACTTGTATTACACACACATCTTATATTATAAGTACTGAAGCTACTCTATAATTCATTTTGTCTGTCAGTCCGTCAATCACTCATTATGTCATTCTGTAATTGAATTTAATCAGCTGCTATTAAAGCTAGGCCTCTGATTTTTTTTGCCAATTTTCCCATCATTATGTGGCATATTTAAGTATATAATATCCATAGCAGTTCGACTGCTTTAAAACAGCTTTTCCCACTTAATGCACATTTTTTCTTCTTCTCGAAAAAGCACAATGTACATGTAGAACATATGTGAAGCCAACCTTTGATCCTGATTCTAATAAATGCCAACTGTGTATTATGGAAAAAGTTGCAATTTTATATTCAGAAAAAGAATCTAGGATCTACTGCAGTTCACGGTAAAATATTGCTGGTAACGAATATTGCCAAAAATCTATGAATTTTAAAGGCTGCTAGCTGCCAAACGGCTGAACGTACAGATCATACCCGCACACCATTTTAAGCGGTATAAGAAGCCCTACAAATAATCTGGAATAGTCAAGATCCAATGATGCACAGGGAAAGCTTCACTAAAGAAAAAAAGCGTAAAATAGGCCTTTATCGCGCATTTCTCTGCACTGCGAGATAATTTTGCATTATTGAATTATGTCTATTCCAGATTATTTGTAGGCCTTCTTATGTGCGGGCATGATCTGTACGTTCAGCCGTTTGGCAGCTAGCAGCCTTTTAAATTCATAAATTTTTGGCAATATTCGTTACCAACAATATTTTACCGTGAACTGCAGTAGATCCAGAATTTATTATCAATAAACTCCATGAAATCTTTTCTAAATGCATCCATAGAAAATATCATCATCTAAAGAAACTTAAGAATGTAGCTGTTTAAAATTGGCATTTTTATGATTAATTAAATATTTTGTTACAAATCTCCTAAAATATTTTGAAAACATAATCTAATTCTCCTGTAAAAAATTTCATTTTTTTAGTTTCTTTCTGAAGATTGCACAAACATGAAACTTTAAGTCAAAGATAAATAAAATTGAAGTAAAAGAACTTTGTTTTACTAAAAATATTTAAAATCGCCATTATCTTTAAAAACTTTTAATCAAAACTAATCCTATTGTTTAGAAATATTGATGCCTGCACTGATCAGCCTACTTGTACTATGTGGCTCACTTTCTTCAACAACTATCCGGATGCGAAGGCAAAGAAAAAAAATTGAAAATAATTGGTTTCATTTTAGTTTCTCAGCGTGGCTTCCTATGCGGGGGGGGAATTTAGGGGATAAAAAGCGATCTAACCTAAAGTAACAAACAAACAAAAAACTACCCCCCCCCCACTTTTCCCTTATTGATTTTTTTTTAAGTGGGGGCGGAGGTTCTGTGCGGACCTAGACCCTTTAAGGGCCACTGCAACAAAATACCTAAAAATGCCACATTATATTTTTAAAATTGTTGTACTTTTATTTGTAGGAAAAATATTTAGGTTAAGGTGAATTTTACAAATAGGGAGGTTCCTAGGACAGCTACCAGAAAAATGTGTTAACATCATTGCAAAGGCTTGTTGGTAAAATCTCTGAAAAGCACAACACAATGAGTTAAGTGGTTAGCATTAGGGAAAAGACAATGGCCGATAAGTTGATGTAAATCCCCAATAAAAATAATCAAAATTACCCCTTCAGTAGATTAAAATTAATTGTTGAAACGTTTGAACACTCAACTTAATGATCCAACCAATGTAAATTTACTGAATTCCCCGAAGTTGTTAAGCCAGCATATAGAGAAAACGTTATTATACAACATTGGTGACAAGTTTAATAAACAGCCCAATGCCCCCCCCCCCCCTCCTCTCTCTGGGTTAGCATGACCATAAGGGACAGATAGACTACAGGGCATCATTCTACTTTATCTTTTACACTTTCTTGAAATAATTTCTTTTTTTTCTGTGAAGGTGATTTTGATGGAAAGGGACAGTGCTGAAGTTTGGTACAACTCGTACATAAAAATGCTAGACTATTATACAGAAAAAAATGTTTCTTGGTTTGAAAAAAATCTTCCTTCGCTTTCACATGCTTTGCTCCCCATTATCAGGAATAAATCTACATATTTATATTCGTAGCTGTTTATAGTGCCCTAGCAAAATGGGGATAAATAACACTGCTTTTGGCCTAACTATTCTATTGACGTCGAAAAATTCTTTATACCCCATCTCTTTTCTAGGGGTTTTCTTTTCCCCTTCCCTTTATCTTTCCCTCTACTATAACGTCAATAGAATAGGTAGGCCAAAAGCTGTGTCATTTATCCCCATTTTCCTAGGGCAGTAAACACAGCTACTGTATATCCTGATTAGATGAAACCTAACTATGCACCTTCAAGAAGGGATTTTTAGTTTTGTTTTTGGTGAATATGGTTTCTGTTTAATATAGCTAGTTATATCATCAAAAAAAAAAGTTTTACCATTGTTTTTTTTTTTTAAACTTTAAGCGATTTTTGAAGAAATGTCATCAAATGATTTTAAGTGGGTGGTTACTTTTTGAGCTCGACAACCCTCTTTAGATCCTGATCAAGAAGACAAACACCTAGGGGATATAAACCCACCTTCTGCACTCCTCTAATTCTATGTATATTTATTAAAAGCGAAGCTCTTCTATAATTAGGGTCGGTCCGTCCGTACGTCCGTCCGAGATAGTTAGCTTTTATTCCTTAATTTAGGCATGTTAGAATTGTTCTATTGATTTCAAACTTTGCATGGTTATTCCTGTAGTAGTTAGGTACGATTTAGAAAGCGTAGCAACTCTATAATCGTTACCAGAATGTCCGTACGTCCATTTTAAACATGTTGATTTTCTTACTTTTTTAATAACAATTTTTTATGTGATAAAAACATCCGATTGATCTGATTTTTTAATTACTGATTCCTATTACAATAAGGTACAATATTATGAGCAAAGTATCTCTATAATAAAGTATTAAAAATGTCAGTATGTCCTTAAACAGAATTCTGCATTTAAGAAGTTTTGCAACAAATAGTCCAACATATGCTAAGTTTTTATTTTTAAGTTGGGTAAACAAAACTGAAGATTAATAATTAATCAGAATTTAAATACAGGATAATGTTTAAGCACTTATCACCATGCAAAGTTTGAAGTCGATAGGACAATTCTAACATGCCTAAATTAACAAAAAGGGCCTTAATTATAGAAATGCGTCGCTTTTAAAGGGAAGTAAAAGTAAGGGTAGGGGATAGGGTAATGAAGGTAAAAAAGGTACAACTGAAGTCTTTAGTGATATTCCCTTTAGTTTAATAAGATCCTAGCATACCCCCTCAAAGATCCATGGAGGGAGAGGACATTGAGTTGTTTATTACACCAATCCCCAAAGTTTTATACTAACGTTTATTTGTTGACTTAACAACTTTTGGAACCTTTATTAAATTTTGATTGATTGGTACATAAAGTTGAGTGTCCAAACATTTCATGTGATCTAAAAAAGGGTTAATGTTGTTTATCATTATTGGGGATATACATCAATTTATCGGCCTTTGTCTTATCCCTTTAGATTCCTGGGATACAAGTGCGTCTAAGCTTTTTAATTTGGGAGGGGGGGAGGGATCACTCATTTACCCCCCCCCCTCCCGCCATTGGACGTCTTTGCTTAGATTGTATGTATATTTATCTGTATTGTCTGGAAGTCCAACCTATACTAAATGGTTAAAGTTGGCAGAACATTGCATGATGAGGTGCGGGATAATAACTTTAAACAAAGATGATACTTAATATATCGTATTGCATATTCGAGTATTATTTTTAAAGCAACTATAAGCCTCTAGGGGTAATTTAGGTAGGAGATGGTGTCGATCACCCCCATTCCTTGCTTTCAATTTTTTTTTTTCGGGGGTGGTAATATTTTTCTTAGGACAATTTCTCATGGGAGGTTGGAGATACCCTTTCAAAAAAAATTATACTTCAGCTTCACTATAAAAGAGAACCAAATGGGTTCGGTGGTTAACGAGATCATTCACTACAAAAAAAAGCTTACTACTTCATATAATAGGATAGGTTTTTATGGATAAACATACACTTTTGTTCTAAATATGATAATAAATATTTTGCCTCGTATTATACAGCTTTTCGTGGATATTAAAATAAAAATGACGAAAACCAGTTTTGCTAGACCCGAGGGGCAGAAGGTCCGGGCTAACTAAATTTTCGAAGTCAAACTGGAATAAAATTCACTAAGCTCCAATTATCCCTGTACCCCAAAGGTCAGCTGCTTTCAGAGATCCATATTGGGAACAGAAAGCTGTTAGCAAAGAGTGCTGGATGTATCAGGAATGACAGGATTAGGAATTCAGACTAGGAATTAGGTACTAGGAAGGTTTATAAATATTTTAGGTGAGGGTGTCACAACCTTCCCAAGAGAAATCTCCCCTAGAAAAATAAACCCCAACCAATTTGTTTTACTTTCCATTTGAAAAAAATAAAGGTGTGGGGGGTACCCAAACTTATTGGTGGTATCCCTAACAGAGCACTATAGACCCCTTTACCTCTTATTTTAAATAAACTGAAAATCAGAGTGGGAGGGAGGGGGGGGGAGAGGGAGTAGCTCTTCAAGTGTTTTTGATTTACTTTATGTAGATCGGGTTAAGTTAAGTTATATTTAGTACATGGTAGCCCCGCTGTGGTATAGAACCAAGTTCATAAGCCACGCAGTAGTTTAGGTAAAAAACTAACCTCTTTCTTACTTTCAAATTAATTAATAAGTAGTAGTGGGGGTCTAGTGTTCAATATGCAAAGCACCAACGTTTAATCCTTAATCTCTAAATATCAGTATGAGATGCACAACGCTGCAGTAAAACAACTAGTTCCTGCTGATCAACTACTTGTATTTAAGGTATATTAAGCAGCTTATAGCGCATAATAAAAAATGACGTCAACAATACAAATGACCATTAATAGACTAGTATATATTTTACAATTGGTCAATTAAAATGTATAATGACATATCATTGGTCTTTTGTATTATATTACGTCATTTTGATTAGGCACTATAAGCTGCTTCATAGTATAAGTATACGGTAAAATACCAGCATTGAAACAAGAATGATTACCTTCAATAGTAACTGTTATATATTGAAACATAAAGATAGATATGTTTTTCAATATAAGCGCACCTAAAAATAATATTATTACACTTATTTACATAATTTTATGCATGGTTTGGTACTTTCATAACCTGGGTTAGCCGTTGCAAAAGCATCATAATGTATTGAATGTCAGAAAATTAAAAATCACAAAGAAAAAAAAAAATAATTGAGAGAAAGAAAGGAAACAGTAAAAAATAACCATTCTAAAAGAAAATAGTAATATATTTCTTAATAAATTAGCATTTGAGAATAAAACATAGCATTGTTATTTATGCTATCTACTTATTTCAGACTGGTGAAGGCTGGCAAAACTTGTGCAAATTTCTTGGAAAGGAAAGACATCATCTATATTCTTAATTAAGCTCATTAAAAAATAAATATTAAAGCTGCTTTACAATTATCATGTGTAGTGTACTTCCAGGCTTTTTTGAGGGGGGGTAAAATCTTAACAGGAAAAAAATCACGAAACCTATATGTGTTTTTCAGCTGTTGTTGGGGGGCAACATATCGAAAAATTGATGACCTCTCCATTTGCCCACCAAATATTATTTTATATTTATATCCCTTGTTGGTTATACCTTATTCCTGGTTAATTAACCCCCTAAAATCTGTTAAAGGGAGTAAATATAACCAGAAGTTAAAAATTGTACCACATGTTAAAATTTTTGAGGGGGGTAATTTAACTATGTAAACACACTTATTGGTTTTTTTCCATGATATAATTATCCTATTCATCTGTATTTTTGTAACAATGATTCCTAGAACAAACTAGATTCAATAGTGTAAGCGGAGCATCTATATTATCCTAAAAAATATAAATATGTCCTTAAACAGAATCATTCATTTACTCACTTTTAAATAATTATGTTTACACCTTGATTTGACAAACCCCAAACTGTCCCAGTTTTGAGCAAGACGATTCCAGTTACGTCATATACGTTTCGGGAAAGAAAAAGGGAAGGGGGGAAGAAAATCTCTTCAAGAGAGATGGGAGAAAAGGGAAGAGATTTTCTTCCCCCCTTCCCTTTTTATATGACGTCACAGGAATCGTCTTGCTCAAAACTGGGACAGTTTGGGGTTTGTTCTTGATTTTAATGGTGTCCTACAGGAGGTACCTGACACTCCTTTCCCCCGGGAGAATGTGGGGGGTACCAGCAGCAATATTGTGGATCAGTTCCTCAAGTTCGACCTTCATACCAGAATGAAACAGGCATTTCAAGTTTCTAGTGCTTCATATCTTTAGAAGCAAAGCTACTCTATAATTCCCATTGTCCGTCATCTTTCTGTCCGTATGACACGGTTTAGGGGACACATGATTTTTTGAGTTCCTAATCAAAATACACGGCTAAAACATTTTGACAACATTCACATCATTAAGGAGAATTATGAACTATAAAACACCCTTGGTGGACTACTTTTCTATGGGAAATATTCACAGGGGTAGGACTGCTTTTCAGCTCCTCAATAGGTAGAGATAATTTTACGTGGTCTTTTCCTACGTGTCAAGCATAGAGTGAACTATCATGTTCTAGAAGGAATATCCACTAGTGGTCGGGGCTTAGCTGTGGCGACAGATTTAGTGTACCCTATTTAACAAATGCTCCTAAAATCTCCTTGTCCGAATTTTCATATATAATTTTTTTTTGATAATTTTAATGGATGTTGTTATCCTGGTTCTTATTTATAAACCGATTTTATATGCTGTTTTGCCACATATAAAAGACCTTTAACAACAGCAAGCTTTTTTCTTCTTTTTCTCTATCTTCTTTTTGAATGAACATCTGCTAAATAACTGACTTTGTCTGTTTGTTAATCAATGTTTTTTTGTGCTTTTATACTCATGGGTGTTGTCATCCTTGTTCATCTGTCTGTCTTCTTATTCAACTATTGCTAGAACCTTAAAATGTGGCAAGGAGGTGTCAAGAAGCCTGACGGTTGCTGGAATTATCTTATCTCTTTGTATTGGTTCAGCTGTGGCTTATATCAATCCTGAGTTTATTAATGGCCTGTATGAAAACAATGTGTGAATACACATTACTGCATACTTCCTACCTTTTAGGAAACTGTCATTTGGGAAGAAAATTTTGACATAAAATAATCATATCAATAAAATTTGACTTTAAACATATGCAATATAATATATACCTCAAATCCACCTCTTCTACTCCCCCCCTTTCCTACTGCTACTTGATGAACGAATTGATCTATAAATGAGGTCCATAGTAGTAACCTAAGTTAAAGAAATTTTCCACTGTCAATATATCCACGAATTTTAAATCTAACCATTGTTGTAATAAATATTATAGTAATAAATAAATTTTCTTTTTAATTATTTTATTTGGTTAATAATTTTTTGATGGAATAAATGAAAAAATGTTTTAATTTTCAGATTTAAAATTATTTTAATTTATTTAATTATACACATTTGTTATGCCTCTAGCGTAGCATAAGAAAATATTCAATATTTAGAAATAAGTATTCAGGGTTAATCTAAAGATCTACAATTGTTACTTATCGCATCGTATTATAAACATATATAGATACATAATTTTTCCGTATGGCTCAGAACCACGTCTAATCCAGCTGATATATATTAATTGATTTTGAAGCAATACTAGAATAGTTATTTCTCGAGGGCACCGGCTAAAAAAACTGGTTTTAATCTTATGATTGTACATTTCTATATTCGTAGAAAGCTGGATATAATACGATGCTAGACATAGTTTTTTCGTATGTATGACATATGAGAACCAGTTCCTATCCACTGGATTCAAATAAATACGAGAATAGTTATTTCTCGTATCGTATTATAAACGGCTTTCCGCGGATATAGAATGTACAATTATGATTGTACATTTCTATATTCGTAGAAAACTGGATATAATACGATGCTAGACATAGTTTTTTCGTTTGGATGAGAACCGGTTCCTAACCACCGGATTCGAATGAATACGAGAAAATATATGTATATTAATACAGATTTTCGTAGGGTTAAGTTTTTAATGGTTAGTTCAGCTGGAATTTAAACATATATTGAATATTTAATCATATGTTTGTTACAACAAATGAAACTGAGAAATACAAGCTAAATAATTACTGTAATGTTGGCATTGAGAAGAGCAATACAGTCTATCCATGATACAGTGTGCTTTAAATAGTTGTTTGCACTAAAGATTGAAAGGCATCAAAATGAAAAACAAAATAATCAGGCTTAATCCCTTAAAGTGCCTTGTCGTGAACAAAAAATCCCACCCCCCTCCAACTTATTTTAAATATTCTTTAAAACTGGAGGAAGTTAGTTTTGTTTGGTTCTTTGTTTATTACTTTTGGTTAATGGTACTGTCGTGTGGTTGAGTTGCACCTGGACTGAATAGTCAACTTGTCAACTAAAGGCCAGACTCTTGGTCCTTCACCTCATACCCGTGGTACAGTACATTACAGACAACCAACCCTTTGATTGCACGATCTTTGTCTGGAGATCCTAACTGTGCATGGTAATGAGTTGCGCCTGTTTGGGGCCAAGGCATTCCCCCTACTCTACTTTTTGATGTCCTGTGCCAAACAAAGCAGGTAGGTACCATTATTAACGTCTTTGGTATGATGCGAATTCGAGTTGCATCCTTCCCATCAATTTCCTTGGCACTTTAATTAGGACTTGTGGGTAATTTACACTTTAACCTTATGAGTGGATAGTTAAGGTTTCGTGATTTTTTGGTCACGGTATCATTGCGACAATTAATGCAACCAAAGCATGAACATGACGCTGTATTAGCAATGACTGAAGCCACGTTAAATCCTAGGGACTTTTCAATGCAACCTAGGATCAAAACATGACTCCTAGTCGTTGAACTAACAAACACCACTAATACACTAGTGAGCTACTACATAATGCTAGTCCACAAGGATTTTTCAATCAACCTATGACCTTACAGCGTTTTTCGATCACTAGTGCACCATGCCAAGGACCACCATTGCATACCTGATTTAGGGCTAAGGCTTCCCCCGACTCTTACTCCAAATCTCTAACACCTGAAAGAGCAGCAGTAGGTACTAATTTTACATCTTTAGTATTGATGCGGTCTGGGGACTCGAACCCGACACCTCCCCAACAGATAAGCGGATGTTAAACCACTAAGCCATATCTGCAGGTTTTACTTTTGGTTAGGTTAGGTTATTTTAGTAACTGGGTAGCAATGTAGGGTTTGAGTTTGGGCAAATGTAGGTTTGACAGGGTCAGGCCCCAATTCAGGGGATTAGACCTAGGAATAAATATGTCCCTCCTCCTATTTTCAATTAAATGTCTTATTCATGTATTATGTCTCATTAATGTCTTGCATCTCACTCATTTCATATGTCTCATTCATGTCTGATTTACATCTCATGTCTCATGTATCATTCATGTCTTATGTCTCATGTCTCATTCATGTGTATGCCTCATGTCTTATTCATGTATTATGCCTCATGTCTCATTCATGTCTTATGTCTCATGTCTCATTCATGTGTATGCCTCATGTCTCATTCATGTATTATGCCTCATTACTCATTTATGTCTTATGTCTCATGTCTCATTCATTTGTCTGTCTCATGTCTCATCCATGTATTATGCCTCATGTCTCATTCATGTGTTATGCCTCATGTCTCATTCATGTGTATGCCTCATGTCTCATTCATGTATTATGCCTCATGTCTCATTCATGTCTTATGTCTCATGTCTCATGTCTCATTCATGTCTTATGCCTCATGTCTCATTCATGTGTTTGCCTCATGTCTCATCCATGTATTATGCCTCATGTCTCATTCATGTGTATGCCTCATGCCTCATCCATGTATTATGCCTCATGTCTCATCCATTTGTTATGCCTCATGTCTCATTCATGTGTATGCCTCATGTCTTATTCATGTGTTATGCCTCATGTCTTATTCATGTACTATGTCTCAATCATGTGTTTGCCTCATGTCTTATTCATGTGTTATGCCTTATGTCTATTTCATGTATTATGCTTCATGTATTATCTCTCATGTCTCATTTATGTCTAATATATTGCAAATGCCTCAGGTTTCAATCATGCCTCATGCCTCATTCATGTCTCTTGTCTCATCAATGTCTTATTTATTATTAATTACCTATGGTACCCCTGCTTAACAAAATTAGAAAAAAAAGAAAATTAATATTTTTAAACAGTGTAAATATCATTCAGATCTTTAAATATTAGCAATTGGCAAGAAGAGATGTTTATTTCTATTCATGCATAATTTAACCCTATCCAAAGCTGAATAATCCCCTTATTTTTTAATGTTCAACAATAAGGAGGGAGGGGGGAGGGGGTTGCTCTGGAAGAGGCACTTAAAGGATTAAGCCTGATTACTTTGCTTTTCATTTTGATTCCTTTCTAGAGAAGCTTCACTCTTACATCAATAAACACAAAGCATTTATTTCACAAGTGTATTTAGCAAAGGATTTTATATAGCGTCACCTTTATTTCTGGGAAAAACATCAATACAAAATCAATTATATACAGGGTGGGGCAAATAAGACCGGACAAACTTTCAACGGCCATAGCGTCAAAACTACTTGACCAATCAGGACGTTTGACCACACTATAAAAAGCTTAGGTAATGACCTTTTAGCACAAAAAAATCTTTGGACGAAGATGGGCGTGTACAACGTGCTGGCCGCGCATATGTTCAACAAGGCAGATTCCAAATGCGCCGGTGGTTTAATCTTGATTCACGACTAGGGCCCACTACATCTGACCTCAGCCCATCTGTAGGTGAGGTAGAGTTATGCAACTCGCTGGGGATACTGTTAAATACATAAGTAAGACACTAGAAAAGACTAGAGCTCTCTATCTGAAATGGCTTGGCCGTAGTACTCCAGCAAAGTGGAACGGGGCAGATTTTGAGATGTAAAAAACGTCAAAAACCGTGAAAATTCGTGAAAATTTCTCTGTTCTTGACTTTAGGGACCCATATGGAACTTTAAAACTCATTTTAGACTATAGGTTGCGCTGACAACCCTAGCTGAAACTTCATGCCATTTCTAAAAAGGTAAAGAACGTCGTTCTAGCTCAACTGTGGTCCAAATAAGAGCCTCCGTCTATAAGGGTAGCTTGAAAGTTGGGGAATTTGGATCCTGCGGTTACTCACGTTCCTATGGAAATGCGGTCTCCCAGCAGCCCGATCTTAATTAAATGGACTTTTGGGCCTGGGGCTACTTTGAAGCATGCACCAATAGACGTGCCCATACCGAAAAAAACCTCCCTCATTGCCACTATCAAGGAGAACTACGCCAGCTTGGACAGGTACATTTTGACCTGGACTTGCCGGCGGTTGAGGAGGCTGGTAGAGGCGGTGATTAAGTCTGGCGTCAATTTTATTGAATAATCTTATAGTCATATATCTATTTTGCTTGCCAGTTTTTAAAATTCAATAAAATCTTTAAAATTGACGATTTTATGTTCATTTGTTTAGAAGTTAGAATTTGTCCGGTCTTATTTGCCCCACCCTGTAAGTAAGATTAATTTTTTAACTTAAAAAAGTTATTAGTTAAAAGATAAGAAAAAATTGAAGAGATAACTTAGGGCCTTTTTAGTTTGTGAAAGTGATCATTACTGAATACAATCATTTTCAATGATGCTACCCTAAAGTTCAATCTTGTTGTCACTTATTCTGCTAAATACTACTTAGAAGCTGGTAAAAATATTTCCTACAAAAAGAGACAAATTAAAAAAAAACTTTTGGCTAACATACCAAATTTACTTCATATTTCTAATATGACGTCAATCTGAATAGATTTGCGAAATGTTGTAACATTTCTCCCTATTTTTAGGAGACGCTTTTACCAGCCTCTATTTTTAAATATTTTGGGATTATATTTTGTCGGCTTAAACTCTTAAAGCAATATAAATGATTTTATGATGACCCAACAAGGTTTGCTGGCACCCTTTGGGCTACAGGTTGCAGATATATCGAACATTCCAGTTTCTAGTAGTGTGTAATTATTACACTTAAAAGGTTACTTTATTATTGCCTCTTACCTAAATAGAGAATAAGACAGAAAAAGCTGAGGGGTTGGAAGTGCTTTTACCTTCCTACCCCCCCCCCCCCTCCAATTTATGAGTTAAATAAAAACACCATGTATAATGAAACAAATTTTAGGTGAATAATTTGTATTGCCAAAAATGTTGAGATTAATATTACTTACAGCAGTTTGTCTGCTTTGTTCTTCACATAAAATAGGTAAATGTTAATTTTAGGACCAGTAAACAAGAATAAGATTATTTCCGATGGGTACCAGGATTAAGTAACAGTCATAAGATAAACTTTTATTATTTTTATCCTATTCTATATAGTAGTGAGATGTTTGTGTTGCCTCAAAGATCGCACAAACGACTGGACAACTCATTCTAAAATTTTTGGTGAATTTTAGATTTTAAAGATTTCTTTTAGTTTTTTTGGGAAGATTTTTAAGCAATTGGTGTGGTAGGGAGTGTGCAACATCCCCGTCCCACCTTCCAAAAAATGGTCCATATAAAAAACATACAACAAACATACATCAAAATAATTATGTTTAATATTTAAAAGCTAAAGGTGCCCTTAGATGATTGAAATGGCGTAGCCGCTAGTGTATAATAATAATTTTATTGAAGATAAAGATCATGTGAAAAATAGAGGATTAAAGGACACTAACTACCTGGAGGACTTGGAAACCACTGAATTCTGGTTTGCTAAGGGAGAAGAAGAACTTTCAAGAGTAAGTTCAAAGCTTAAAACATCTTCCTCTTTGAATGTAGAAAAATTATCTTTCTTTAACAAAATTAATATATTAATAATACAAATTCGATAATTTGCTAACAAAATTAACCTTTTGTAACTTAAATCCTAATTTAGGAGAAAAAATTGAAAATTGTGGAGGGGGGAGGGTGGAGGGTGTAAATTTTTTTCTCACTATACTTGAAGTAATAAAATAACAAATTAAAAACTAACCTCCGTCCACTTTTAAATTTAATAATATATAAGAATGGGGTCGGTTCAGTGGTCAACTAGGCACTTAAAAGGAAATTGCCAAATTAAAATATTGCAATAGAGCTTTACTCAAGTTCCTCAACTCCAATTCACTTACTCTGTTTTAGGCCTTGAGCAAGAAAGAGAACAATGGAAGAGCCAAGAACATCATCATCTTTGTTGGGGATGGAATGAGTTTACCTACTGTGACAGCTGCCAGAGTTTATAAGGGACAGTTTCTGGTCAATAATACAGGTACAGTACAAGGTTCATAAAGCAGCTTATAGTGCATAATAAAAAATGACATCATGCAATACACATGACCAATTATATGTCTGTATACATTGTGATTGACCAATTGTAAAATGTATAACTATACTGGCCTATCATTGGTCATTTGTATTGTATGACCTAATTAGGCACTATAAGCTGCTTTAAGGTTCATTTAAAATCAAATACCATGCTTAATTTAACATCTTTTTCATTTATTGACGAATATTCTATTTTTCCACAATTTCAGACAACTTTATACATACTGACAGACCAGACCCTAAGATGCACTACATATGTAGCCCATAACAAATTTAATTTTTAGAAACCCAACAAGGAGATCTAACAGAGGGCAATTCTGCTGATATTTACTGGGAAACCTTTCCTAATGTAGCTCACAGCAAGGTTAAGTATTACAATAATAGAATAAATCTTTAGCTAAAAAAAAAACTATTTCACCTACCTGTATTTTTCTGCCAAAAAAATGAATTGGTATAGATATGACATATTTTGTTTTGTATGCCAGAGTGTAAAAAAATACTTTATTTGATTTTCATCAAAGTAAATTATTCAGTAATTATAACTTGTACAAATGTTTTGTTAAATGGTGGTTATGCTAAAAAGAATAATTAATAATGCTGTAATAAAGAATAAATAATTCTATTTAGACCTACAGTATCAACTACATGGTTCCTGACAGTGCAGCCACTGCTACTGCTATCTTTGCTGGAGCTAAAACTGAGGAATTATATCAAACTTTATGTGCAGTGCTTGTTTGTTCAATAAGATCTTGTTGGCTAATTTACAAAAGACACATAAATGGGGGTCAATTTTTTTTATATCCCCAAAACCGGCATGGCCAACCCGTGTTAGGGATGTGCCTGTCAGGTCTGCCGTCCTACCGGTTCGGCCGTGGTGGGCTGTTGAAAATACGGCAAAAACAGCGTTTTTTGACGGTTTTTGGCCGATTTTGACCCTGTCCACTTTGGACGGCCGTCCTGGCCAGGGTAATTGGGGGAAAAAAATTGTGCAAAATAGCAATGAAGGGCAATGGCCTATAGAATCCAGGGATATGTGTCCCAAGCCGGTCGGCCGCACGTTCTGGCCGCACCAGCCCGCCAAACATCCGCAAAAACAGCGATTTTTGACGATTTTCGCGACCTTTGACGGATGCTGCCGGCCAAACGGCTAGGCCGACCACCTCCGGCCGCACATCTGCTGAACCGGCTTGGGATGGACTACAAAAAAGTTGGAATACACGTGGCTTTGCCCCAAACACACGCCGCGCTACGCGCGAAAAACACGTCAAAAAATGGTCATTTTTTTGATGCACTAACTTTGCCGCCAATTTAAGGCCGGAAGACGGCCGGCAATTGCCTCCGGCAACAATAAATGATAGTTAGAGCCGGCCATTGTGGTTCTATAGGTACCTTTAGATTTTTTGTAGCCCCTCCGGGAGGCCCACAGTGGCCAATACGGCAGGCCTGGTAAAAAAATTTTTGAAGTGCTCTAACTTTTCCGCCAGTTGGGGGAAAATGTTGGGTCATGATTTTTTGCGATGGCATTTTGCCATATTTTCAGGGTTTAAAAGGAAATTAAGGTAACTTGGAAATCCTGCGCGTTATTAACGATAAAAAAACGAGAGGATATTTTGAGGGAAATGGACCTTTTACCCTTTTTTCCCGCAATTTTCAACTTTGCGCGCGCGCTGCGCGCGCGTTTTTGCTCCGATTTTCAAAATTCCAATTGTCTCACCTCCGGACGGCATTCAAGAATCTATAGCAATTTTCCTTTTCAAAATCGGACTCCGTCACCCCATATGACCCCTGCTGTTCAACCGCCGACCCCCCATTTTTGACCCCCCTCACAAAAATTTTTTTTTTTCCTTGAACTTCATGTGATCCTGACCTTGGTAAAATTATTCCATTTCATTCCATATACAATGGCTATGAAAGACTGCATTGGCTAAGGGAAGATTTAATGCTATTTGTTGAATAGTATATATATTAAAGTATGTTTGATATAAAGTTATACAATATAGGGTTACACTCTTGGATTTGACTCTCACATCAGATATGATGATGCTGCTTCTTCTGAATACTCTGAACCTCTGGAAACCATCCTGGACTGGGCCCAAGCTGCTGGCATGAAAACAGGGAGTTTGTTAGAGGCCAATAGCTGTAATTCTAATTTTAGATGATGTCTTTAATATTAAACGTAAAAAAATATATTTTGTAAAATAGTCCAGTAATCAAATAGGTCTAAATTTTTAAAATTAATCATAAAAATTACACTTGATTTGTATTTTGTTCAAATTGTCTATAATGCAATCAATACATTATTTTATTTCTAACGAAAATAAATCAGATCCAGATCCATACTTCCAAAATAAAAAGATTAATTTTAAAAAATAAAAAGAATTTGGAAACATATGTGGTGTGACACACAAGCATATCATTGGTGTTATTCTGTTAAATACAGCATGATTCAATTAAAAAGAATAATGAATTTGGTAACCTTAATGGTGTGACTTATGAGCATGTCAATAATGTTATTCTGTTGAATTCAGCATGATTTTGAAATGTTTCACGGTATTTGAACTCTGTACTTTCTGTGTAATTGAAGATTAATTTTTAGAAAATGTTGACTTAGCTAATCTTTTTAAGATAAGGTAATTAATAACAATAAAAAATTGTTTATATAAGTCAAAAGGAATTATTAAAATTATCAAACATTATTTTGCATTCATTACCAAACTCTAGGGATTTGGGTTAAAACATAAAGACTAATTTTAGAATGAAAAAAATTTATATAGAAAAAAAGTAAATTAAAAGTAGGGTGGTTGTTTTGAATTGATTTAAAACTAAACAGAAACTTAAGTGATGCTTCCCTGTAAAATATATATAAATTAAAAATTTTTAGGTTTCATCAGTAACACCCGTGCTACCCATGCAACACCAGCTGCCTTGTATGCTAAATCTGCCAACAGATTCTGGGAATGTGATTCTGATATGGGAAGTCAACAGGTACACTATCACATCAATCCAATAAACACTGATAATATTTATATGATGCTAAACTTTGAAGTTTTATTCATAATTGCCCAGTTAATATTTTGGATATCAATGTCTATTTAATAATCCAACTAGTCTGTGTATGTAGTAGTTATTTATTTACTAATTTTTTGCTCTATCATTTGATTATCATTAATTTGATAAATTGATCCCACCATGCATTCAGTCACAATTGAAGTCCATTAGTTTGTTCAACTTTTAGACCTACTGTCAATTAGAAAAATTAATTATGATTTTTTTTTCTATTTCCTCCAAATACATTTTACTTCCTCAGAAAAATAGCAAATTTTACTCTATTTATCATAAACAACTGTTCTCTAGGGTATCCATAAAGACATTGCTCTGCAAATGATTGAAGACAGTCCTGCCAAGGAAACAGACCTAATCTTCAGTGGAGGACTTGCTGCCTTTGTCAACTATGATCTTGTTGATCCTGATGAAAGGTAACAATTAGAAGATAATTAATATATTTAATGACAAAAACTATAACATATGGAATACTATTTTTTCCCTTATTGCTTTGAAACCGATTAATATCTGGTTGATTAAAACCAGTTCTTAGCCATATGGAAATATCATGTCTAGCATCATATTAAATCCAGTTTTCTTCGAATAGAAAATGTACAATCATAAGATTAAGGCCAGATTTTTTAGCCTGTGCCTTCAGTATCTCGGGGCTAAACAAACTGGTTTTAATCTTATAATTGTACATTTTTATATCCGCGGAAAGCTGTTTATAATATGATGCATGAAATAACTATTATGAACTTTTAGACACAAGGATTTTGATTACACCAGCAACTTTTGGAATTGCCACCGAAATGATGAGAGAAATCTGATTGATGAATGGCAAGCAATGAATCCAACTGGAAAGTTCCTGATGAATAGGACTCAAATGATGGAGGAATTGACAATGACTTCTGACAAACTTCTAGGTGTGTTACTTAGAAAATCTATAAATGATTAAAAAGTGGAAAAGTGTTCAAAATTTAAAGGTGTAAATTAAACCTTATAACACTAGTTTTTGCTTTACAGGTCTCTTTTCCTGGAGCTATTTGCCTTATGAAGATGAATATGAACCTGATTCTGAAATTCCTACTTTGGAGGAATTGACCAGATATGCCATCAACTACTTGGATAACAAAGCAGGAGATGCAGGTACTATACCTTTTTAGCTAGATGTTTTAATTATTTTATGGCCTATTACAATACAGAAATCTATTAATGCTAACATTTGTAACTGTTAAATTCAAGTACTACCAGTTAAAATTTCATTCAGGATTCTTCTTGATGGTTGAGGGAGGTTTGATTGATCATGCCCACCATTCTTCACATGTAAGTTATTAGACTTTAACAATAGAGGGGGAAGGGGTTAAAAACCTGTATGTCCCCACCCCGAGGACCCTGAGCTGTGCCGAATTTTAGTCTTTGAAAATCAAACAATAGCATCAGGAATATTGACACAGCCAAGTTGCTACAGAGCAATTTGCTTACTGACAAAAAAGGTCCCCAACAGAGGGATCCAGTAAGTTGTCTGGTTATGCATGTATATTTATGGATTTATTTGAAGGTTAACAATTTGATTAGAAACAATGAAATCAATTATTAGATCAATCTATAATCTTTAGGCTACCCGTGCTCTAAGTGAGACAGTTGGTATGGAAAGGGCAGTTCAAGCTGCTCATGAAATGCTTGGTGATGAGGAAACTCTCTTTATTGTTACTGCTGATCACAGTCATACCATGTCAATTGGAGGTAAGATTTGCATCATCTCCATACAAGATAGAAAGCAAGATTTTTTTCTTCTAAAATTGCATAAAAAGATATGATTAGTTGATGTTATGTCACAAATATATAAATGTTCAGGTTACACTGGAAGATTTTCTGATATCACTAAGGAAGTTCATGGTAAGATATCATTTGTAAATATTCCAATTATACATTTTTAACATCCTTTTGATTAATTATTGGTTAATGTTTAACATATGTCACTAATCTGCATCCCTAAGCTACCAAGACATCTACACAGGTACACAGGTATAAGGTATAACCAACAAGCGAAATAAATCTAAGATAATGTTTGGGGGTCAGATAAAAAGGTCGCCAATTCTACTTAGTGTTGCCCCCCAATGACACATAGTGCTAAAAACCACACATAGGTTGTGTGATTTTTTTCGAATTGATTTCATTGTTAGTATAAGCTGACTGCCACACCCTCTAACCCAGCAATCATAAACGGAGTTAGTTATAATTCCTCACACTGACCCACATATGGTCTATCTGAGGTGTACTAATCCCATACTACACTATATATTATATCCTACATATCTATAGGTGATGGTTATGGTGCTGATCATGCATCTGATCATGAATCATTTACCATCCTGACCTATGGTAATGGACATGGATTTGAGAAGAACAGTGTATCAGCTGATGGAGAAATCGTCAGACCTGCTACACCCGAAGAGTCTAGGTACAAAGAATTATAAATGTCAATCCAGAATGAAAAAGTTGAAATGTAGATTTTTTTGTTGTAAATTTATAGATTAGTTTATCAGGATCTGTTTGTGTCTATCTGTTTGATAATGTTCTCCTTTTCAATAAAGCTTCAAATAGTTTCTAGGAAGGCTTATAACTATTATGGGGGAGGGTACCGCAAAACTCTCAAGATAAATTGCGAAAACTATAAAAAATATTTTTAAAGTAACACTAGGTGGCACTACTTCCTGACTTCCTGGACTTCCATTCCTGCAAGGGTGCCAAAACTTTAAAACTACATATTAAAGTGGGGGGGGGGGGGGGCGAATACTTTCCTCCTCCCTCAACCCTTAATGGCCCCTAGAGGCGTACACTTTAGTTTACAATAAACTATGTTTTTTTTGTTTTGTTTCAGGGAATACCGTTATTATCAAGCAAGTGCTGTTCCTCTTGGTTCTGAAACTCATGGTGGTGATGATGTTGGCATTTGGGCTGCAGGTGATTAGAATAGTTGAATTAAACTTCATTAGGCCATGCTAGAAAAACAAAAGATGATTTCATAACCTAACTGTGCACAGTAATGCTCTAACTGTTTATGTCGTGCATCTGACATAGCAACAGTAGGAACCATTTAAACATCTTTAGTTACGATCCAATGTCGGACCGATATTTGAATCTATCATTTACTTTTGTCAAGAATATAGTCTATGTACTTATTTTTGTATTTAATAAGACTTATAGATAATCTGTAAGGTATTTGTTTCTGAAATACTAGCGGCTACGCCCTAGATGCCTCTAGGGGCACTTGAGGATGGGGGGGGGAGTTGAATTTGTTTGTAATATTAGTAAAAAAGATTTCTAGGGGTTGATTTCTCTTGGGAGGGTGGTGGTACCTTCCCCCAAAATAGTTAAAAACCTTCCCAGGACATATGAGAAGCTACCCTGTAAAGTGGAAGAATGACGGTTGAGCAGTTAAGCGAGATAATTTGCTACAGACAAAAAGAATACTACTTTATATAATAGGATGAATATGTTTTCTAAATAATTTAGGTTCCAAATGAACATTTTTTTCATTGAATAGATAAACAAGCAGATACCTTGAATTGTTTAGGTCCTATGTCCCACCTGTTCCATGGAGTTCACCAACAGTCCTACATTGCCCATGTTATGTCCTATGCTGCCTGTATTGGTCCTCATTCTAACAAGGACAGGTAAAATTCAGGCAGGGAGGGGACATTGGGCTGTTTATTACACTAGTCCCCAAAGCTTTATAATAAAGTTTCCTTATTCGTTTGCTCAACAACCTTAAAAAACTCTAATGAACCTTGATTATTTGTTTCTTAAAGTTGAATATCCAAACATTTCAACTCCTAGTTTTAACCTAATTTATCGGCCATTGTCTGATCCCTATAGATCCATGGGTAAAATTTAACATTTATTTTTAGAAGTCTGTTTGTCTGTCAATCAGTCAGTAATGCTAGGTTTCGAATCTATACTAACCCTTCAACAATAAACATTTATAATAAGAATAATTTTATGAAAGGCAAAAGGTAAATGATTCTTTCCATTCATAGTCCATACTTTACCTCGTAAAGCGGTCTTCTTCTTCGATTTTAATGTGATCATCTAGAAAATCTATAGCATCGTCCGCTTGTAATGGGATGCGATACTCTAATACCCAAGGGTGTTAGGTTAAGTGACATCCAACAGACAACCTACCATTTGACAGCACGACCTTTGTCTGAGAATCTTAAATGTAAATGGTAAAAAGTTGCACCAGTTTATGAGCCAAGGCATTACCCAGGGTACATTATTATAAATAAATATATTTAGATTATAAAATTTACAAAATTATACGTTTTTTTAGATGCATTGAAGCTGCCACAAGAAGATAAAAATTGACGTCATGTAAATTGTCTTATCTATTTAAAATAAATAATAATTATATACTAACAAACTAAGAAATAAAATTTTTTGATATTTCTTATGTGTTCAGGGAGTTAAAAAATAAACTTTCCCTTAAAGAAATGACATTACTTTTAAAGGGAGTGTGAACGTAAAAATTTCTCATCTGATTATCAAATCTTAACATTTACTAAGCACATTTCACTACACTGATCAACCAAAAATGTCCTATTCACAAAAATATCCAGAAATAATTCCTTGATTTTATGGTATTTTGAGAGGGAAAAAGGAAAAAACAGGAAAAATCTGAACGTTTTTGTTTCTTATAATCTTTGTAGGGATATTTAACTTGTCATATATAGTTGAAACAATTTACTTACTGTTAAGGATTTATTTTATGCTATAAAATTGCCAATTCGTTTTTTTATAACGTAGTAATTAGGTAATAAAGACATATTTTAAATTCGTATTATTGACAAAAAAAATACCTCACTGTCTACAAAGGGTTGAATCTCATAGGTTATATAAAATAATAATATCCTTTTTTATTGTGTTGAACAATAAATAACCCACTTTGGAGAATTAGCTTACACTTTTATCAGACTGTTAATAAAGAAATATTGCGTCTTTATTATTTACAAATTTGTAATTAAAGGTGGGCGAGAGATGGGCCATTTAAAGTTAATTGGATACTAATAAAAAACCTGTTTCTGGCTTTGTTATTGTATTTGGTTTTCAATAAAAAAATATTGCTTATTTTATCAATTTCTAAGTAACTATACATTGGATTAAAGCAAGGATTACGTAAAAAGTCAGCTTAACTATGTGAAAAAGTTTAATTTTAGCTATATTGGGAGAAAAAAGCAATTTAATGCACATTTTATCAGGGATCGGAAGCCTCACGTAAGCCGCGCATAAGCCTCAGTTTTAAACCTGCTTGTGAGCAGAAAAAAAAAATTCAGAAAGAAGGATTGTCTGCTAAAGAGCCGTTTTATACATCCAGCTGAATTTTATAGTGATAAAATCACGATTTCACTGAGGCTTACACGCGGCTTACGTGAGGCTTCCGATCCCTGCATTTTATATAATACGGAAAATTTGTTCCTTTCCCCGTACCTTATAAAAATCGTCGGAAAAAGCCGTTTTTTAAGCAAACAAAAGCGCGTTTTGCTCTATCTGTGAGATATTATGAATGAGATAATGTTAAGATTTGATATTAAGATGAGAAAAATTTACGTTCACAGTCCCTTTAAAATAGGAGGTGGGTGGCGATGCAGGAATAAGGTATAACCAACAAAAGAAATAAAGAAGTTGTATCAACTTTTTTGCTTTTTATTTAAGATAGCTAGCCGGTCCTTTCAGTAAGTAGTAGATGTAAAATTTGTCATAGAATTCAGATATGCAATCGGTTTTTTTGTAGACCTCTTATTTTGTAAGTAATTTAAGTTTTTTAAAAAAATAATTAAGTCGGTTTTAAGGTACTAAAACGCAACAAAATAAAAGAAGAAAATGGCCAGTATGAACAAAAATAGTAAGATCTTTAATTTGACACCTTACTTTTAAAATTCTGTTGAGTAATTATTGAAAAAATCTATTTTTTTAACCTCGGTTTAATAAAAACTTTAGACCTAAATATTTTCTCAAACAGACATAAAAAACATGGGTTCATATATACCTTTAGAATCAGAAAAATATTACGAATCTATTCTAAGCAAAATTGAAAAAGTTTTATAAAACTATAATAAAAAAAATAAGTTTATTTTAAGAATCATAATTTTCGGCTTTAAAGGGTTAGCTTAAACCAAACCTGAAAAAAACCTAAACAAAAGACAATGCAATGTAGCAGATATTTTTTAAACACAAGAAACAATAATGTATTTTTAACTGCATTGTTTTGAAGTTTATAAACAGACTGATGCATATTTGTTCATAATTTTTCATTCTTTACATGTTCTTTAATATCACTATATTTATTGTAGTATCTATTGTATATATTGTATGAACGTTCTCCTTTTTTTCTGGCAATTCTATAGGTTAATTTTATAGATTAAGCTTCCCGATTCGTCAATTTTTGCGATTTGTGATTGGCTAGTTTAGTAGTTACAATTCTTAAAATAACTTTTTTATTTTTTCTATTTTTTATTACAATTTTTTAAAACTTTTTCAATTTTGCTTACAATGGATTCATATTATTTTTCTCATTCTAATGGTATATATGAACCCATATTTTTTATGTCTGTATGAGAAAATATTTAGGTTTAATGTTTTGATTATACCGAGGTTAAAAAAATAGATTTTTTCAACAATTACTCAACAGAATTTTAAAAGTAAGGTGTCAAATTAAAGATCTTACTATTTTTGTTTATACTGGCTATTTTCTTCTTTTATTTTGTTGCGTTTTAGTACCTTAAAACCGACTTAATTATTTTTTTAAAAAACTTAAATTACTTAAAAAATAAGAGGTCTACAAAAAAAACCGATTGCATATCTGAATTCTATGAAAAATTTTACATCTACTACTTACTGAAAGGACCGGCTAGCTATCTTAAATAAAAAGCAAAAAAGTTGATACAACTTCTTTAAAATAAAATTTGGAGTTCAAATAAAAATGTCGACAATTCTACTAAGTGTTGCACACCAAAGACAGCTGAATAGCATGTATAGGTTTCGTGATTTTTATCGAATTAAATTCGATGTTGGTAAAAGAAAAAAAATGTTAGAAAAAATGTTGAAAGCTTGGTATTACTCGACTAGAAAGTATATTCCTATAAAATTAGTGCTAATAGGCCTAAGGTTGCTTATATCCTTGTAATAAAGTAACAGGATGTTTGTCTGTTTGTACCGAAGATGCTCGCTAACTTCTGAATCGTTCGGGTTCTCCTTAACAGGGTAGCTTGTCATAGGTTCTTTGAAGGTTTATAACTATTTTGGGGGAGATTATTACCACCCTCCCCAGAGAAATCGACAAAAATATAAAAAAAACGCCGCCCTGCAGACATTTTTGCAATTAGCTAAAAACATAAAAAAACACGATCTAGCGGCGAAAAAAAATAATTTTGGTAAATAGCTGATTTTGAAATAGATTGAAAAAAAAACAATTGTACGTGTCCCTAGAGGCCTCTAGGGGCGTAGCCGCTAGTCTATAAATAAAGTAGTTTTTTTGTCTTTAGCTAAAGATCTAGGAACTTGCTGATTTTTTTGTACTTTTATGGAATCTTCATTCAAAATGTCTTTGGATTGTTTTAGGTTATTTTTTGACTTTTTTTGTACAACATTATTTGTTGTCAGCCTGATGACAGTCGACAAACATAAGCACATTAATTAGATAATTGCTTCGCTCCAAAATAAAACATATTAATGTGACGTGGGAAACAAAAGTTTATGATATACTGATCCGCGCAGAATTCAAACCAAGAACAAAAACATACATATTTACAAACAAAGTAAAACCTAGAAACTTAAGACCAAAGAAGTTATTAATAAACAAGACTAATTACGTGCATAACGCGCAAAGGTAAAATGAAAAGCAAATGGTACAAATTATAATACATTATGACATGACCGCCTACAATTTCGCCCCTGACCAACTATAAGTCTCACAATATCTTTGTTTTGCTCCAATTCTCCAAAAAGTAATGCTTCTCAAATGCCGCACTTCATTCTCTACTCACATTTCTGCGGCGAACAATCAATACACAATTTTGTGTAAGGAATAAAGGGAGGAATTAATTCTGGACTAGAAGGACTAATGCTTCCTCAAAAAGAGGACGAGACACACTTTAATTTACTAGTTCCTTTGCTCCTGGTCTCAAGGGGATGGAGGTGTCAAAAATAGCCTAAAAGCATCCTGTAGAAGTATAACTATAATAATATTATAGGAAAATGATAGTTTTATATCTAAGATTTTGACCTTTAGTTGAATGGGATTTTTAACAATCAGTACAGAATAACAATTTATAGATGTTAAAATTGCAAAGATATATAATTGTTCAAACATAAAATAAGACGCATCATCTATAATACAAAGAAGCTTAATGTCTGTCCGTCTGTCTGCCCCCCCCCCCTATAATGAAAACTCACCCCCCCCCAAAAAAAAAAAAATTCTGGGGAAACTACTTCACATAAATTGGCAGCACCAGAAAATTTTTAAATATATTTTTTAAACCTCATGGGGCAAAGCCCCTAGAGGCTAGGGGCGAAGCCTATAGTATTTTACATGGTATTAAACCTTTTTTAATTTTTTTTCTGATAAATGAATTTGTTTTTAAGATCTTAAAATTTAAGAACCATTAGATATGTTTCCTCATCTCATAATTAATCTTGATAATCTAAACGCCCAAACACCCAGTAAAGTAACATCCAACAGACAATCAACTCTTTAATTGCTTACTTAAGATTTAAGACCTTGCTGTGTTTGGTAATAATTTGGGTCAAGGCATTCCTCCTACTTTAATTATTTTTATGACGCGCATCTGTAAAAGCCATTCTCAACATCTTTATGCCAAGATTCGAACCCGTCACCTCACCGACCACCATCGGATAAGCTATGTGTTGAGCCATGGCCACTGATCGACCTAACGTATAGAAATGCTGCGACCTTACTTATAGAAATGCTGCATCATTCCAAAAAAAATTTTTTTAACATTGAAAAAGCGTTCAAAGAGAAAGTGTTATCATTTCTCAGTTATATATCTAGCTTGGTGATCAGTGAAAATATAATGTAAATATATTTCTTTATGGAATAATTATTTTTTACAGTATGGCTTCGAATCCGGTGGATAGGAACCGGTTCTCATCCATACGAAAAAACTATGTTTAGCATCGTATTATATACACCTATGAATATAGAAATGTAGCTTTCGGCACCTCGGGGCTTAAAAAAACTGGTTTTAATCCTATAATTGTACATTCTATATCTGCGGAAAGCTGTTTATTATACGATGCGAGAAATAACTATTACAGTATGGCTTCGAAATCGAATAATATCCGATGGATTAGAACTTATTCTCAGCCATACAGAAAAATCATCGTATTACAGACAATTTTCCACGAATATTAAAATAAAAATCACAAAACTTAAACATAACAGTTTTGTTATTATTGTTTTTATCTTATAATTTTTCATTTTAATATCTGCAGAAAGCTGTCTATAATATGATGCGATAACTAACTATTTTGTAATTGTCAAAAATCTAAAATTTTCATCTATATTACAAAGTAGAATGATGTCTATTCGTCTGTCCGTCCGTCCCTTAAGATCTCGGTAACCACTGAACCGATTGATTCTATTCTTCAGGGAATATACCTACTGGTCCTGAGGTGGTTTTAGGCTATTTTCTTGGGGGGTGGGACACCCCCAACCTCCCCAAAAACCAAAAAAAATGCCCTCAATTTTTTAAAAAGAATTTTTGTGAATTTTGCGAATTTGTCATTGTTAAAACCGGTTCTCAGTAATACTGAAAAATCAAAGGCTAACAAAAACAACTTATAATTTTTTATTTTAATATGAACATAAATCACATAAAATACGATACGATAAATAACTAGTATTCTAATTTTAAAATAAAAGATGGGTATGGTTAGAGAGAATGATTTTGGTGGTCAAAATCCGCTGGATTAGAACCGATTCTCAGTCATACTGAAGAATCATGTATAGCATCGTATAACAGACAATTTTCCACGAATATTAAAATAAAAAATCATAACATTGATACCAGTTTTGTTAGCAAGGGCTTCGAAACCTCGGGTCCAACAATTTTTAAATTTTTTTAGGCGGAAAATGCGATGCGATAAATAATAATTTTGCATTATCTTCAAAGAACCTGTGAACAAAATGTTTATAACCAGGGTCATGATTTTTATTATGTTTTTTAAAGAGCATTGGCATGATATAGTTGAAGGGGAGGGGGGGGGGGGGGGGGGTTAAATTAAAAAAGTGTAATGTATAGTAGACTGGCCCAAAAAAACATGATTTTTTAAATCTTTACCATATCAATTTGCGGATACCTTGCGGCTCAAAAGTAGACCTTTTAGTGAAAACTAGACCTCTCTACAATGAAAATTGATCTCGAAATTTCAATCCTAAGCTTTTTATCAAAAACTTCATATTTTCATGATTTTAACAAGAAATAATTAAAGAACTGCCAACCTAAAATAATGTAACAAGAGTTCAAATATGAAGCAATTATAAAAAGTAGGCAGAACTGCCATTCCTGCCGAATAATTCCGAAAAACTTAAATTGATAATTTGTGTAAGAAATTGAACTAAAACAGTAGCTATTAGTCTTATTAAAAGAGAAATGATGAAAAACTCTAAAAAATATACGTTTTAAAGACATAAAATAGGAAAAAGTGTTTTTAATAAATTTCATGGCTCAACAGACATTAGCGCCAATAAAGAGACAATTTATTTAAATAAAAAATTAAATGAAGGTAAAAAAATAAATAATATACTTATTCTCATATTCAACTTTAAAAAAAAGGATACTAATAAAAAAATTAATATTGCAAAAAATAATTTGATTGTTTATTATTAATCCAGGAATAAAGAGTAAGGCTTATCTTTAATTATTTTTATTTCAATGATTTTGCAGTATGAATTAGCTTTCCCAAATTATTGTAATTGTACATAAATATATTTTAATACTTTCTTTCTTCATATGTTTATTCCTGGTGATTTTAATATTTTATTTCAATGTTTGTAAACAAACAGACAGAAAATTTGATGTTTTGCTTATTATCTTGTGTAAAGCTTTCTTAATTTGGGGAAGAAAAGGTGAAAATAAATATGCATTTGACGAATTAGCGATAGATTTTTTCTTAAAATCAATTATAGGACTGAAATCTACAAACAATACATAACCTATTTTTACATTCCGCACATTGAAAAGCGATTTAAACCTTCATTTGGGCCACACTAATGTATAGATTATATTCACCTTCCCCTCCGCCCCCTTATATTCACATATAATATATATATGCCAGGGATAAGACAATGGCCATTAAATTGATTAAACCCAAAATTACCCTTCTGTAGATAACACTTAGTAGTTGAAACGTTTAGAAACTTAATAAACCAACCAATCAAAATTCAATAAAAGTCCCCTAAGTTGTTTATCCAACAAATAAGAAAACTTTATATAAAACTTTGGGGACTAGTATAATAAACAGCCCATTGTCCCCCCCCCCCCCCCCTACCGACAGTCCCTGTATATATGCACAAAGAGAAAGTTTTTGCATGTGTAATTTTCAATCTGTAGTCGCAAACATGTGGTGAATTCTTAAAATCAGTTTGCCTCACTAAAATCAGTGAGGCTCACTAAAAATTATGAGGGGATAATTTTGCCTCACTAAAATTTTAGTGAGGCAAACTGATTTTATTGAGGCAAAATTTTTTCAATAATTCACCTTTGACTAATTTAACAACAACACTTCGTGTTTTTCTAAATTTTCAAATTGTCCACCTATTTTCATTTTTAGATATTTAAAAAAATGAATGAAATAAAAAGTGAAAATGATTTCATGAGGCAATATAAGCAATATACTATTTCTATTAGTTTTAGGATTCCAACAATTGATTTCACATTGTTCATAAAATGAAATAAACAAGTTCTGTAACAGATTTTTTCTCACAAAAGAAGGCGTATCAACTTTTTTGCTTTTTATTTAAGATAGCTAGCCGGTTCTTTCAGTAAATAGTAGATGTAAAATTTTTCATAGAATTCAGATATGCAATCGGTTTTTTTGTAGACCTCTTATTTTTTAAGTAATTTAAGTTTTTTTAAAAAATAATTAAGTCGGTTTTAAGGTACTAAAACGCAACAAAATAAAAGAAGAAAATGGCCAGTATGAACAAAAATAGTAAGATCTTTAATTTGACACCTTACTTTTAAAATTCTGTTAAGTAATTATTGAAAAAATCTATTTTGTTAACCTCGGATTAATCAAAACTTTGAAATTAAAAATATCCTCTCACAGGCATAAAAAGTATGTGTTCATATATACTTTTAGAATGAGAAAAATAATACGAATTCATTCTAAGCAAAATTGAAAAACTTTTATAAAACTAAAATAAAAAATATAAGTTTATTTTAAGAATCATAATTTTCGGCTTTAAAGGGTTAGCTTGAATAAAACCTGAACAAAACCTAAACAAAAGACAATGCAATGTAGCAGATATTTTTTAAACACAAGAAACAATAATGTATTTTTAACTGCATTGTTTTGAAGTTTATAAACAGACTGATGCATATTTGTTCATAATTTTTCATTCTTTACATGTTCTGTAATATCACTATATTTATTGTAGTATCTATTGTATATATTGTATGAACGTTCTCCTTTTTTTTGGCAATTCTATTGGTTAACTTTATAGGTTAAGCTTCGCGATTCGTCAATTTTCGCGATTTGTGATTGGCTAGTTTAGTAGTTACAATTCTTAAAATAAACTTTTTATTTTTTTTATTTTTTATTACAATTTTTTAAAACTTTTTCAATTTCGCTTAGAATGGATTCGTAATATTTTTCTGATTCTAAAGGTATATATGAACCCATGTTTTTTATGTCTGTTTGGGAAAATATTTAGGTCTAAAGTTTTTATTAAACCGAGGTTAAAAAAATAGATTTTTTCAATAATTACTCAACAGAATTTTAAAAGTAAGGTGTCAAATTAAAGATCTTACTATTTTTGTTCATACTGGGCATTTTCTTCTTTTATTTTGTTGCGTTTTAGTACCTTAAAACCGACTTAATTATTTTTAAAAAAAACTTAAATTACTTTAAAAAAATGAGGTCTACAAAAAAAACCGATTGCATATCTGAATTCTATGAAAAATTTTACATCTACTACTTACTGAAAGAACCGGCTAGCTATCTTAAATAAAAAGCAAAAAAGTTGATACACCTTCTTTAGAAGAACTTTAAAAAAAGGGATAATTTAAAAAAAAACTTTTGCCCAAAGTATCCCTAATGACGTCCTATAATAAAAATACATTACTCTATTTTTTTTCAATTAATCCCCTTTTTTATAGACATCATAAAGAACTTCAAAAATTTACTTTTTTTCAAGGTTGGTTCTACTTCTTCTAGGAATTTAGAATAGAATTTGAGATTTATTAGGGGTAAGCAATTTGGTTGGTCAGCTTTCATAAAACATTTTTCTTCAATGAAGCTCTTTATAGTGCCTTTAAAAATGCCGTCATACAGTACAAATGACCAATGATAGGCCAATACAAAAACTAGATTACCAATGGTAGGCCAGTATATATCTTAATTGACCAATGGGAGACAGTGTAAAGTGCCACGTCATACGATAAATAACCAATGAGAGGCCAGTATAAATTTTACCATTGGTCAATTATAGTGTATACTGGCCTCTCATTGGTCAACTTTATTGTATGACGTCATTTTTTTGGTGTCACTTTACGCTGTCTCGACCAATGGTAGGTCAGTATGACGTCATTTTTAAAATGTACTCTAAAAAGCTTTTTTTATCTCAGTGATATTGTTGAAGCATATAGTCTCTAATTATAAAGAAAAACAAAGTTGAAGTTCTTATAACAACAACAAAAAACAGGGCTCAGCAGCCGCGCATAAGCCTCAATTTTAAACCCGCTTATGTGTAAAAAATAAGATTCAGAAAAGATGGATTGCCTGCTTAGAAACAAGGTTAGAAGGTTAGACATCCAACTGAATTTTAAGATTTTAAAATCACAATTTTACTGAGGCTTGTAGCTGTCTATAGTGCCCTGGCAAAAAAGGGATATATGTCACTGCTTTTGGCCTACCTATTCTATTGACGTCAGGAAATACCCTACATCTTATCTCTTTTCGTTAATAAAATAGGTAGGCCAAGGGCTGTGACTTCTATCCCCATTTTTATAGGGCACTAAACACAGCTACCTGAGGCTTACACGCGGCTGAACCGCAAAAAAGTACGAAATTAAAAGTGTTTTATCAATATCAACATCTCATACAAAAAATTGGGGTATAGTCCCTTACGTGGCAACGCCTTTTAAGGGCCGTTTCGTCGTATTTTCAAAGTAGTTTTTCCCCTATATCTAGCCCTTGCGAGGGACTTTAACTTAAGCAAACTTAACCTAACATTTTTATGAAAATTGTTTATATATTATTGAAGGATTTTGATGAAAGTTTTGTTGTTCTTAATATTTGTGTCAAATGTGGTTTGCTTAACAGAAGATGGATGTTGTTCTCATAATTTAGCTCAGTTTTGCAATGAAAAATATTCAAGCTCTTCAGAATTAAGGTTATCATTTTTAAAAGCGAAGCTTTTCTATAATTAGGGTCGGTCCGTCAGTCTGTCCGTCCGTCAGTCCGTAACGCTATGGGGGAAATGGGATTTACTCAGCTCCTATAAAAGATAGAATGCTGAATTTTTTTGACAACATTCCCATCATTAAGGAGCACAATTAACTATAAAACATCAATAGCGGTCGGTCAGCTTTTTAGCAGGTTTTAGGTTATTTTTTTATTTTCCACATTTTCCCCCATATCTTTGGCGTTTATGATACGATTTTCAAATTTTTTTCAGTTAAAGATATCAAAATTAAATTTCCGGTCGTTTGAAGAAAACACCAATGACGGTCAGTCCCATCCACGAATTTTTGTGCTTCGCTACTTATGGATTTGTCATCCTTGTTTAATATCAAGTTAAATAGATCAATAATAAAAGATGCAATCAACAAATTAGGCATGGTTGAATAGACCCAAATTATTGTCAATCTTTAGTGATTAATCTAATTGGATGTAGAACACATGTTTATATTATGGCAGGGAAAAATTTGTCGTTAATTTAGCTTGCTAACATGGAACTAGTTTATTAGTTAATTCAAACATCCAGAAGGAGGGGAGGAAAGGGAGAATTGATGTTTTAGACCACTGCATGTTTCACTTTATTAGAGAATATTAAAGTATGGTGTAAGAATTAAGTATTCCTGGTAAGATCTAAGTAATAATATATCCATTATAATATATTAAAATCTGATGTTCTCTTGTAGATCAATATTTGAAGAATGGAGAGAAAGCATGCAACAAGTAGACATAACTACATTCATATTTCCAAGAACTGGCAAGTTATATAATTTTGCAAAATGTTCATATTTTTTGGAAGATTTTTAGTCAAAATTAAAATTTGATTTCAGAAGAACCAGATGATGAAAACTTTTGCCTTTTAAAGAGTTGTTTATCTGATGATAGCAATTTTCAATCAATAAAGGTTTATTTTTTAGTAGCGAAGCTACTCTATAATTCACTTTGTCTGTCCGTCAGTCAGTCCGCACAGTGAGCCCAGGAATCCAACTTTGTGGAAAAAATTATTTATGCCCAAAATCGAACTTTAGAAAATCAATTATTTTAAAAGTCCATGTTAAAATTCATCATATTAGATGAGGTTTGCCATTTTAAATTAATGAAAAATTTAAAAAATTAAAGTTTTTATGGCCTTCTGAAGTTGTTACCCTGGAATTCACGAAATTTAGATACAAAAATCTTCCAAAAAAAATATTTTAAATTTTTTTTTGTTTTACTTGCCATTTAATCAAATATTAACTTAGGACGTAATGTAATAACATTTTAGAAAGGTTGTGCAATTATCTAACGCTGGATAACAAGAAACTAAATAGTTTTGTATAAAAAAACCTCTTGAATCCATATTAAAGAAAGTTGGTGAAAATGCAAAAAAAAGCACGTTGAATATTTTTTTAAGCTCTGATTCAAATACCTTGATCTTTTTAGCAACGAGGTGAAAATTTTTAGGATGAAGTTCTAGCATTAATTAGGCAATATATAAGAGGATCCCATTGGTCTTATCAACTTTCACTTAGTTGCTTAACCTCTATAGATATTTTTGTAAAGGTCGTTTTAAGCTATTTTTAGTGTATAATCCTTATATAATTTGTTGCCGGATTTCATTATAGAGAAAAATCCTTTTACAGGGTAAAAATCTGGGAAAATGCCTTTCAGAAAAATCATGGCATAAAATTTTCCCACCACTGGTGGAAAAGTTAGAGCACCTCAAAATAAAATTTTACTATGCCCTTGTGTATTTGACCCTGAGGGCCTCCTGGAGAGCTACCAGAAATCTAAAGGTATCTTTAGAACCACAATGGCCGACTCTAACTGCACTCAGAAGAAGTCAGAGATAATTGCCGGCCGCCTTCCGTCCTTTAATTGGCGGCAAAGTTAGCACACCAAAAAAATGACAATTTTTTGTTGTGTTTTTTGCACACAGGGCGGCGTGTGTTTGTGGCGCAGCCACGTGTATTACCACTTTTTTGTAGGTCATTCCAAGCCGGATTGGCGGGTGTGCGGCCAGAGGTGGTCTGACCGGCCGTTTGGCCGACAGCCGCAGTTAAAGGTCAAAAAAATTGTCAAAAATTGAAGTTTTTGAGGATTTTTGGCATGCCAGTGCAGCCAGACTGCTTGGCTGACAGGCCTGGGACACATGTCACCTGACACACTGGGCCATTGCCCATCTTTGCTATTTTGCACAATTTTTTTCCCATCACTTCCCTGGCCGAGATGGCCATTCAAAGTGGCCTGGGTCAAAATCGACCAAAAACCAATTTTTGGGGGTGATATTTTGACCCCCCAATCATCTAGAGAGGGAGGAAGGGATAATCTTGTTAATTCTGTAAAAGGTACTATAAAAACCTTTTAATTAAAAAAAAATTGTTTGATTTGGTTGAAAAATAAGGAAGTTATTAATTTTTTCCACAAAATTGGATTCCTGGGCTCACTGTGGTCCGTAGGTCCGTAACGCTATGGGGGAAATGGGATTTACTCAGCTCTTGACAACATTCCTATTAGTAAGGAGCACAATTAACTATAAAACATCAATGGCGGTCGGACCGCTTTTTAGCAGGTTTTAGGCTATTTTTGTATTTTTCACATTGTTTTTGCATATCTCTGGTGTTTATGGTCCGATTTCTAAATTTTTTTCAGTTATAGAAATCAAAATTAAATTTCCTGTCGTTTAAAGAAAACAACTATGACGGTCAGACTACCTTTAAACAGGTTTTAGGCTATTTTTGTATTTTTCACATTTTTCTCCATATCTTTGGTGTTTATGGTCCGTTTTCCAAAATTTTTTCAGTTATAGATATCAAAATTAAATTTCCTGTCGTTTAAAGAAAACAACCATGACAGTCAAACTGCCTTTTTGAAGGTTTTTGGCTATTTTAAATTTTCAAATTTTTTAAGTTAAGGATATAAAAATTGAATTTCCTGTCGTTTTAAGAAAACAACCGTATTCCCATCTATGAATTTTGGATTATGGATGTTGTCATCCTTGTTTTATAGCAAACACATTTTTTATCTGTCCACTATATACTATTTTCTACTATTTTTACTCTGTAACGCTATGGGGGAAACTTGATTTTTTCGGCTCCTATACAAGATAGACAGCTGAAATTTTTAGGTAAAATTCCTATGACATATGCCAATCTAATCTATATATTGTTTTGTCCATCTGTCAGTTATTTGGGGTAATAATAATATGCTCATATTCTACATATTTCCATCAAGTTTTATTAAGATTTGTCTATTAATTGGGGTGCTAGATCGATTCCTAGATTTTTAAGTTTTCGTGATTTTAAAGGTAGCGTGATTTTAAAGGTTTCCTGTTTTACCTATCATTTTTGAGCTTCGCTACTTATGGATGCTGTCATCCTTGTTTCCATATTGAACGAATAGTACTACAAATAATTGCAACATATACCATTTGTATATCTACTACATTTTTCCCCCATTACTCTAAGACCATATTGAAAACGTCACTTTTGTAACCGTCGATTTCCTGCTTTTGCTTTTACAGGGTTAGAAAAGTAGATTACGCTGATTTTTTTACATTAATCAAAGAGTATTATGTTTTACTACAATATCAAGATATATTATAAACATATAATTTGTAATATTTGTAATTTTATAATTATTTTTTTAAAATTCTTTAGAACAATGAAACCAAGAAAAGTGGGCATTTTGATTTTTTTCCAGGCAATGGTAAGTAATTTTCTTTTCTTTTAGTAGTGAAGTTACTCTATAATTTAACTTTGTCTGTCACTCTATGGGGGAAACATGATTTTCTTACTTGTTATTCAAGATGGCTGGCTAATGAATGTTTACTCATATAAAGCAACAAACATATAATAGCTACAAACCGACATACCCCTGAAGGTAAAAAATAACTAATAATAGGCCAATACACAGACTAAATTACCAATGGCAGGCCAGTATACCTTTTAATTGACCAATGATAGGCTAGTATAACGTCATTTTTATAGGCACTATAAAAAGCTTCTATTTATTATAGATTTTTATTACCCTTTTAGTGTGCCATGATGTCTTCAACATAAAGTTTGCTGAATTAAACAAATCATCTGAAACATCTGATGATTTGTCTGGAGTAGCTGAATTTATTGGAGATGACTTTGTACTCCATGCTCAGCTAGATGATGGCTGCATAAATGGTTTAATAAGAATATTAAGGTATACAATATTAGTTTTCTTATTCAGGGATCTTCTTAAGAGATAAGAAAATGGCAATGTACATTCCAAATGATGAATCACAAAATTATACCTTCTGTAGATTAAAAGTGGTGGTTGAAGGGGGTGGGTGGAATGGGGTTATCGTTATTATAGCCAGCTGCAAGTATCTCTAAATCAGAGTACATGAAAATCTGTTGCAACATCCAAGTAATTATATATCGATTTACTTTTTTTAGATGTGAAAATGATGATTGTTTTTCTTATAAAAACAAAAAAGTTTTAGATATTTCAGGTACATGTAATTAAATAATTATAAAACAAGGATGACAACATCCATTAAAGTGAAATTCTACAATCTAAGGGAGATATAAACGAACAATAACTCTTGCAAAGCAGAACTTTAATTTCTAAGTCTAAAGTAAATTGTACATAAATTTGTTGAAAAATTGCAGAATCTAGTGAAGGATATACTAGAATTTTTAGGATTTGATAAAAGAGAAGCCATGCCGCTCCTATGATATTGTGCTTTGTTGTTCTAAGAATCAATTATCCAAAAATTATATGAATAGGATAATTATATCACATAAAAAATGTTGTCAAACCATTTAAAAATCAGCCTTTTTAAATACGCGTACGGACTTTCTGGTATTGATTATAAAGTTGCTAAGCTTTGTCATTCGTACCTAACTGTTATTGGAATCATCATGCAAAGTAACTTTAATCTATCTAGAAGTTGCAACTTATGTTGAAGAGCTAGTGGTCATGACTAATGGTCACCCAGATTCTGAATACTTTGGATGGTGGTTTCCTCAAGATGACTATGGAGCTTTGTACTGTACACCAAACAACAACAAAATGGTATAAAGTTCTCCTAGTCTTTTTAATTCATTCATTGGCAAGGGGACAAGTAATGTTCAGGAATTTTTTGTTGGTTTCTGATATACATTAGGGTGGGTCGATTTTGGACATTTTTTTCTGAGGCCAAAGCGGGGATCTGCAAATGATTTGTATGAGTATAATACACCTCTGGATGATTTAAAATTTATCCTTAAAACCGCTGACGACCAGACATTCAATTGTATAGCTATTTGTAAATGGGAGTAAATTTTTTAAAATCAGAACTATGGCTTCATGGTGCTCCCAGGAAAGGCATTGAGGAGTAGAATCAGGAACTTTTGACCGTTTCAAAAAATCGCGTTCCTAGCCTGAGAAAATCTAAAAAACCTCTACAAATTAGACAATTTTTTGTTTTTTTTAGTGACTTCTAAGGCTAGGAACGAGATATTTTGAAACGAACAAAAGTTCCTGATTCAGCTCCTCAAGGCCTTTCCAGGGAGCACCATGAAGCCATAGTTTTGATTCAAAAATTTTTTTGAATGTCGTCTTTGCATATTAATAAGTAATGAAATATATTTTTAAGTGGTCGCGTTCTAAAACTCATTTTTTTAAAATTCCTTTTCGGTCAGAAATGTTTTTAAGGGTAATTTTATCTGTTGCATATCCCCTCTTTGTCTAATTCCGATATGAACCCGCCCTAATATACATATACATATACATACAGATAGGATGAAGTGATTAAAATTTTTGGTGCACCATAGTCTTGAAAAATAAATTTAAAATGTATAACGATTTTAGATTGTAAGCCAATGCTATGACACAAAAGTATACTTTTTCGGTGAAAAATGAAAATGCACTTTGAACACAACAAAACATTTAATGATATATTAAAAAATTACTGAACATTTCAATGTTTTTTTTTCATATAAAACCATGTTGAAACTTACTTTTTTTAGTTTAAATAACTATTTAAAACAGAAACCTAGTATATTCACCAAAAATGTACTAAAATTCACTGCTGGAAGGGACTTTAAATCCCTTGCTCTCTTTCGAGCATAGTCCCCTTTTTATGTTTTAAAGTATTACAGCTAAGTTCACAAAAGACTTTGCGAGACTGATTTCTTACAACCAAAAATAAAATGGTTTACAAAAAATTTCCATATGTTGACCTATGTCTTTTGTTCATAAGGCACTGTTTATTTATTTTACATTAAATATCTATTTAATAAAACTATTTCAATAGTGATTTTTTTTTCAATAAAACACATATACTTTAACAGGATTCTAATCAAAAGTTTTTAAAGCTTTCATTAGTGCCTATGAAAAATGACGTCATACTGGCCTACTCTTGGTCAATTAAAATACATACTGACCTGGCATTGGTAATTCAGTCTATGAATTTGCCTATCATTGATCATTTGTATATTGTCATTTTTCATAAGCACTAAAAAGCTTCAGAGGGTTTTTTTCACAGGCAGAAGGAGATAGATGCGTATATTTGTATCAAGATATGAAGGCAGGAATTATTGGAACTTGGAGAGATGGTAGCATGGTGACTGGTAAACCAGCTATCCTACAAAAGTTTGTAGTAGATGGAGGTAGGATTGATTTACTATTGATACTAGGTTTTGCCCGGATATTGAAGCAGCAATAATAAGTTTTCTTTATAAAATGGTGTTTTATTATTTTCTTATTAATACTTAAAATTAAGTAATTATTAAAGTGATACTTCTAAGCAATTAATCTAATGAACTATTACTCAGGGAGTAAGGGAGGGGACAATGGATCGAATATTCAATCTTTAGGAGTCTCAGACTTTGGGGACTGGCTTAAAGGGAATGTGCAAGAATTTAGCAGTTTCTGACTGAGTTTGGGGACTTGCGCAAGAAATGCCGTTACTCGCTATGTTAGTTTTGAATATATATAGTTTTGCAGACAGAGAGTAGTTCAAATATAAATACACGGCCCCCCTCCCATACTATATTTCACTCCCTTCATCCCCACCTCCTTTTTAAAAGTAGACGAGAAAGGGAAATGGAGAAGGGAGGTGGGGGAAATAAACAGGATAAAAAGGGGCAGGAAGGCGTGCGGGTCATATACTTGCCCATCCAGCTACACGCCTGCCTGCCCCTTTTTTCCGTGTTCACATCACTTGCCCCCAAATCTCTTTTCTCTTTCCCTGTCATATAAAGAGATCCAGGGAGATATTTCTAGTAATTAATTACAGAATGGTTATGTCAGTCTGTAATACTGGTAATCTTATTTTCAAATGATTGCTTTTTTTCTTGGAACTTTTTTCTTTAGTTTATGGTTTTCTAGATTTAATCAACAATCACTTTACAATTTCCACCATATTTTCGGGATTATTCTGGTTTTCATGGCCTTTCTTCAAAAACTCTTAAATTGAATTAATTGCCCATTGTCCCCTCCCTTACTCCCTGACTATTACTACCATTTGTAAAAATGGTACCAAGAATTTAAGAAATAAGGCTTGTGACTGTTTGTTCTTAAATCAGGTTGTCACAGGGTTACATAATTCTATTTATTGTAAGGTTTACTGAAACCTGTTATGGAAATTGTTGAAAACAAAGATGAATACACTTTTTTTCAATCAACAAGCACTTCTATGACACCTGATGTTATGTTGCCTGATATCTATGAGGTAGGTTTCTGCTGCAAAATTGTATTTATCCTATTATATAAAGTAATAACCATTTTTTTGTCTGTTGTGAAGGATCTTGCTAACCACTTAACTGATATGGTCCTCATTTACAGTGAAGCTTATAATTGGTCCTTTGATGGTTTTAGGCTATATTATTTGTGTACCTTTAAAGTGTGGGTATGGTTTTATGCTATTTTCATTCCTTTCTTTATTTCTTTGAATATAGAGCCCCTAGATTCTAGGGGCGCAGTTGTTAGTATATATTTAATGGACATAATATATTTAGATGGTCCATCTGACCCCATTATTCGTCAAACTATAAAAGGAAATTTTTTGCAAAAAAAACCTTTTTTTATTTTTTGTTATATAAGAGATAATTTAAAAAATTTAACTTTATTTTTTTTAAATCAACAATTCATAGCTCACTTTTTATATGCTTCATATTATACGAGGGAAGAAAATTTTACACGAATTACTTTACCCAATTAAAAGCTTTATTCTAGGACATGCAACAATTAATAGCTGACTCATAATGCAACAAAATGTCTCTAACTAGGTTATCTCTATTATAGGTAAAAAGAAAATTTTCAACAGATACTTATTTTAGGAACTTCATTTATATATTGCACCCTCTACAATTCCCTCTGCAGGTATATTTTTACAGAAGAAAAATTAAGAGAAACATGAATGTATTATTTGCATAAAAAAATAACCTAAACTGCTACTCAATGTTATGAAATATGCGGTATTAGTTTAAATGATAGCATGCCTGCTTGCTGTAAGGAAGGTGGTGAAAGTCTGGACTACACTGCGTCATACTAGATATGTTAAAAATGGTACCACTGCTGGTATGCCTGGTATGTTATACTAATAGTGAGAGTATAGTGGGAACACCTTTGCCCACAAAAAGGCGCATCTCAATCCCATACACAGTTAGGACTTCCAGACAAAGGTCATGCATTCAAAAGTTTGGTTTGTCTGTAGGATGTTACTTAATCTAGTATCCAATAGTGGGCATTAGAGAATTGCATTCCATTGCAAGTGATGCCCTTTGGTTCTCTAGATTATCTCTGAATGAGGTAATTAATTATTGTTATAATTAGGAGAAGGTGTATTTGCTTCCACCTCCTTTAGAAATGGTGATCTAATTGCTGCCTATAATGGGATAATAATCTCAAGAGAAAATGGATTTCCTAGGTAAACACACCATTACAAAGAATTTTAGAGTAAAATATTGATCAAATAAAAGTAATTTAAGTAAGAAAGATAATATTTTTTATAAAATTCTGCCAATCAATAACCAATGAGACACCAGTAAAATTATATCAGAAGGCAGATTCCATGATTAATAATGGATAGGGTAATTCATACATTATTTTATTAAATACGATAAATTGACATTGAGTTAAAATAATTTGTTCAGCAATGAATTGAAATCTTCCCATTACATTGTGGAAACCTGGGATAATCTTATTATTGACATTCCTCAGGTAAATATTACTGTTTGTCCCCACCCCTTGGACCCTGTCCTGACCATCAATTGGGTCGTTGAAAATCAACCAATAGCGTCGGAAATATTTACAAAGCCAAGGCGCTACAAAAAAGTAGAGAGCAATTTGCTAGCAGAAGAAAAAGGTTCCCCAGACAGTTGTCTGGTTATACATCTATACTTATAGATTTATTAGGTAGACTTTAAACATTTAAATCTAGTTTAATGATATAATAATTCTGGTTGCTACGCCCCTAGAGGCCTATATAGGCACTTGAGTTGGGGGTGGGGAATCAATCCCCCACCATTATTTTGAATTTAACTTTTAAAAAGAAAATTTTTAAACCTTCTCAGGATTAATAAGAATCTACATGTAGAGGGAAAACCATATAAATTCATCGGTTAGCGAGATTTTTAGGTACACACAGACAGACATATGGACATCCTGTTAATTTTATATTTAATGTTTATTTAGAAATATCAAAGTAAAGATAAATATGTGGCATCTCTGGGTCACAAGGTAAAAGTTTTCCAGTATGGCTTCGAAACCCATTAATTTCCTCTGGAATATAACCAGTTCTCAGCCATACTGAAAAATCATGTATAACATTGTATTACAGATAATTTTAAACGAATTTGTTAGCCCGTGATAGGCCCCTCGGAACTAACAAAACTTAGTTGATCTTACAATTTTAAATTCAAAATCTGCGGAAAACTGTCTATAATGCGATGCGATAAATAACTATTGCATAATTATCAAATGAACATCTTCTCTAAAATTCCATTTGCATGTTTTTTTCTTCCATGGATTCTAGTGCTTCGCTACTTATGGATGTTGTCATACTTGTATATGTTTTTGTTACAGGTTAATGATAGTAAAAATAACAATTCTGTTTACAAATTTTGTCAGCATCCAAGGTAAAACATATTCAATTCATTCAATGAAAAAGTAATAGCTGATTTAGAAATTTGCACATTTGGCATGGTGGTTCCTGTAGATTTCTAAAGCCTGCCAACTCTATAATCGTTACCAGAATGTCCGTACGTCTATTCAAAATATGTGGAGGCTATTTGTCAAAAAAAAAGATGTGAAGACTTACACATTTATATTTTGCTCATTCAGTTCTGACACTCTACAGGTGTTAATGGTTGTTTGTAATATAGTTTCAAAGCTTCGCCTTTTTGGATGTTGTCATCCTTGTTTAATTGCATTTAGCCAAATTTCAATCACATTAAATATTTAATTAAATTTTTGTTGGAACCTGGATAACCTAGACAAAGGACAAAATCACAATATTAACAAGGGGGACAACATCCTTAAAAGCAAAGATCTAAAATCAGAAGAAAGGGCAAATGTAGAGTGTCAGAACATTAATTTGTAAGTCTAAACAAAATATACAAAATTGCAAAAATACTGAACTGTATAAGAACATACTTTCATTTTTTAGGATTTAATTATAGAGATGTACCGCTTATACAATTTTTCCTTGTTGTTTTAGGAATCATTATTCCAAAAATCAAATGAATAGAATAATCATATCACACAAAATTTTTTTGACAAAAAGTTAAAAAATCATCGTGTTTTATTTGGACTGACGGACTTTTTGGTAACGATTATAAAGTTGCTAAGCTTTCTAAATCGTAACTGTTTTATGAATTGTCGTGTAAAGTTTAAATTTATAGGATTTCTAACATGTTTAAATTAACAATAAGAGCTAACCGATAAGGACGGACGTACGGACGGACCTACTGTAATTGTAGAAAAACTTCGCTTTTAATTAGAATATGATGTTTCAGATTTGGTGAAATAACCTGTGTAGTTGCCATAAGAGATATTCAGGGAAGCAGCTTATTAGGGCCTAATAAAAATGACGTCATACAATACAAATGACCAACGATAGGCTAGTATAAATTTATATTGACCAATGATAAAATGTATTTGTACTAGCCTATCATTGGTTATTTGTAATGTATGACGTTATTTGAATTGTAATTGACCGATAGTAAAAAGTATACTGGTCTATCTATATGTATTGTATGACGTAATTTTTATTAGGCACTATAAGCTGCTTCATATACAGGTTGGGGAGGAAATATTTACTCGCTATGGCAAAGATCATTGGGCAAAACATACTTCGTACAGAATTATTAAAAATTATAGTTATTATATCATATGATATCAAAGTGATTTATTCTAAACTGTTTTAGATATAAATTTTATTGTGTATAAAAAATTTTATTTAAAATAGAAATATATACTATAATTTTCCAAAAAGATTTCAAGATCTATATTTTAGATTTTAGATTTGTAAAAAAAAAATACAGGAAGGGGGGGCTTTTTGATTTTATATACCTATTTTAAATAAGGGCGTTTTAAGGAGGTGGGATTACTTGATCCCTATCCCTTCTTCACCATCCATCCAACATCCATAAGTAGCAAAGCACAAAAAATTCATAGATGATTATTTTAGATTTATTTGAGAAAATAAGCACAAGACCCTATTTTATTTTGTATGATGACTGTTAGAATGACAGTCAAAGTAAATTAAATACTGGCTGCTAAGAACAATGTAAAAAATTATTTTAATATTGTCATCAAAAACAATTTAAAATCGGACCAAAAACACCAAAAAATAAGTAAATTATAAAACCAAAAGCCAAAAACCTGCTAAAAGAAAGTCCAACCAACATGGGTGTTTTATAGTTGGTTATGCTGCTTGATAATTATCCATAATTAACTGTTTCTACATTAGTTAAAAAATGATTTGTCATAACTGGGAATTTACAAATATGGTAAGATTAATTTAATAATAAGTTTGTAATTGACGCGGAGCGCCAAAAAATTTTTGGGTTATTCTTGATCTTGGAAACATTGGGACAGTTTTGCTTTTTGGAGAGGGGAGTGGGCAAAATGGGGCATTTTTGTTCACCAGGGGGGGCAAAAAGAGGCATTTTTTTCAATATTCAGGGTGGGGCGGGGGGGGGTGTGGCTAGGGGGGTTGGGTGGGGCGTTTTGGACGCTAGGGGGGGGGGGGGGGGCGATCGCCCCAAGTGCCCCTTCGGTTCGCACGCCACTGATCCTGCTTGAAAAGTTGAAAAGACGTACATCTGTTAAAATACAATTTTAAATAAAAATCACGAAACCTTTTCAAAATCAACTTTTTTAATGAGTAACAAAAATTGGAATAAAAATTTACGTAAAGACTGTAAAATTAAATATCACTTGTACCCAAGGTTTTATGCCCACAATATCGTATTTATTGGCCCAAGAACTTTGGGTAATTATATTTCATTTTGATTGGTTGATTTTAAACTTCTAAAATAATTTTAATCTACAGAAGGGATAATTTTGTTTATCATCATTGCGAATGTACATTTACATACATATACAATTAATCTTCCATTGTCTTATCCCTGTAGATCCCTGAATATAGGTTTACTTTACCTATGTACAACTAAAAGCTAAATTTCAAATAAAAGTATATTTTTAGAAACATATTAATTGCTGTTTTGTGACAAAAGGCGTTGTCCTTTTTTTATAAAAATTGTCAATTTTGGTTTACTTTAATTGACTCAGAAATTTGCTAATTTTAATATAACATGAAATAAAAAAGTGAAAATCTTTTTGCTTCGCCCTTTCATATTTATTTTTAAAAAAGGGTTCTTTTATGGGTAAAGAGTTATTTGGGGCTGGGAATTTGACCTATGGCCTAAAACCTTTCCTGGATATTTAATAAACTTCCTTAAAAAATTATATAACATTTTTTAAAAATTAGCTATAAAATTAGTGCACAAATTTTTGTACGTTTTACATTTTACATCGACAGAAGAAAATCAAAACTAAGTCACTCAAATCTGCCTATAATTTTAAGGAAGCTTTAAAATTATAAAAACAATTTTTAAATTTTTTACTTTTTCTTTTTAAAATAGCTACTTTTTCCCCCAACTCCATCTAAGGTGCCCCTAGAGGCTTCTGGGGGGTGGAGGGGGGGGGGGTGGATATTAGATAATAAATTGATAACATCACATCTCACATTACAATAATGGTCCCCTCAATGACCTCTCCCTCCCTTATACAAATATATATAACGGTTGACAATAAGAGGAAAATTGAAGAAATAATCCATTCATTATACAAATTCTAATCTGAAAAATCTTGCATTGGTGCTTGTATATTATGGATAGCACTTTTATTGTAGCAAACATTCAAAGCAAAGCTTAACAAATCAGATGCTTAACAAACAAACAATAATCCTGTTAAAAAAGTAACAGAATCTGTGTCTGTACCGAAGAAATTCGCTATCTCGCTAGCCACTATACAGTATATTTTCTCATAGGTCCTGGGAAGGTTTAAAGGTATTTTGTGGGAAGTTACCACCACCCTCCAAAGTGAAATCGCCCTTAAAAATATGTTAAAAAGTTCCGCTATGAGGTGCTCAGGGTTTTGACAGTGGATGTATAATATATCTTGAGGGTATAACAGTTGCAGGAATTCCTCTCTCTCCCAATTCAACTGTAGAGCGGTGTAAACACCCCTCTCCTCCTTTTTGCATGTCTCTTATCCACATGACAGCCAAGTAAATCTTATTTCTGTATGTTTCAATTGACTTCCTGAGCATGACTGGCTGACCTACGGACCAGTGGTACAGACAGACTGACGGACAGACTTGGGGGTGGACAGACAAAGCGAGTTATAGAGTAGCTTCAGTATGACAAGTATTATCAGCGTTATACAATTGTAAGTTTACAAAAACATCTTTTGCATAGACCATCGTTGACCAACAAACAAATAATAAACAAGGATGACAACATCCATAAAAGCAAAGTTCTGCAAACAGATGGTAAAACAAACATTAACAGTTGTATAGTGTCAGAACCTGATAAGCAGAATATACATTTGTAGTATAAACAAAATTGTATGTAAATTTGTTGCGAAATTGCTTATTTAAGTGAGGGAAGAAAGTCGCCCCAAAAAAAATCTGACGTCATAAAAATGAGGGATGAGGAGAGGAGGAGTCGTAAAGAACATCCCTAAAAAAGAGATGGATAATCATTTTTAATGATGTCACATACTATTTTTTGAGCGATTTTCTCCCCTCATCTTATTTTGGACGGACAACCAAATTGTAAAAAAGCTTTGATTTAAAAAACAGGTATATGTATTTAGATCACTGTCAATTAAGCATACAAGGACGTTAATAAACAATACTAGCATAAAAAGAATTGTTTCATGTTTAATTTTTCAAGCTGTTTAAAATCTTATGCACAACAAAGAAAAAAAACAGAAAGTTAAAAAGATGATATGATATTAGAACACAATCTATATATTATTACTTGGATGTTGAACCTGATTTTCTTGTACTCTGAAAAAGTTAAACTCGCATCTGGCTCAAAAACGTCCCCATCCACCATCTTTACCCCATCACCTTGCCACCAAGTGGATGAATGAACTGACCAATAATATCCATTTTGAACAAATATTTTTAAGTGACTTTTGAAAACTCGAGAAATATACGATGTGTACAATTTTGGAGAAAAAAAATTCTGGAAAAGATGATAGAGTTGTTACGCTTTACAACTTATGCTTAAAGGACACTTATGCTACGTTTAACATCGATAGGAAGTTTCATAATCTATGATTAACGGATTGACGGATAATTGTAGGAAAGCTTTATTTTGCACGTGTTTTTAAAAGAAAGAGCACATGGTAAAAAATATTTGAATGTTTATAACAACCTACGCCATGCATTTATTTCTAGTTTATCTTGACAATGATTAATTGGAGTCGAGTGGTTTCTTTCAGAGAGAGAGAGGGAACATTGTGCTTTTTATAACACTAGTTCCCAGAGGTTTGTAATAACGTTTTCTTATTCGTTGGCTTAACAACTTTGGGGAATTTTATTGAATTTTAATTGATTGGTTTAGTTGTTTAAGTGTCTAAACGTTTCAACCACTAATTATAATGTACGTTTGTTATATATATATTTTTGGTGCTCACAAATTTTTATTTGAAGAATGTTGTTAGAATTGGTTAAGACATATTAATCATATTATATTGGGTATTTTTTGTTTCTATGTTCTTTAAGATCTTAAACCATAGAAACGATTGAGTTCTATGTATATTATAGTTAATCTCATATTTACGTCTTGGGATATCTTTAGACTATATTTTGTCTCAAGATTTAAGTCTTGGGATTTTGTTATGTTATTTGAATGGCCTTCCTTTACTTGGTGTTGGGGGCACAGTCGCTATAATAACATCAAAGTAAAATGGTAAAATATGTACATATAATTTTTTACTTTTCTTTGATCAAATTTCGAAGCAGGTTCTTGTATGTATTCAATGCTTGTTCAGGGATAAGACAATAACCGATAAATTGATGTACATTGTACATCCCCAATGATAAATTGATGTTTAACTTAATGATTCAACCAATCAAATTCTATTAAAGTCCCCAAAGTTGTTAGGCTAAGAAAACGATATTAAGAAACTTTGGGGACTAGTGTAATAAACAGCCCAATGTTTCCTCCTTCCCTGGTGGTTGATAGTCCCACCATGTGTCCACGCTATACCTTTGTAAAGTCAACATACTTTTCAACATCCTTTTATTTAAAGTAGTAATGTTTTGTTTCGTAAAGAACTCGATAACCACTGAACCTACTAAGTTCAGCATTTTGGGAAGCATATAAAGCATTTTACTTTTAAATTTAGGTTTTGGAATAGTTTTAGGCATTTTTTCATTTTTTTCTGACAAATACAACCCTCCCCACCCCAACTCAACCCTAGGTGCTAGGCATGAAGGAGCTATTGGCACACAATTTTATGCGTAAGCAGGTTTCAGGCTATTTTTATAGAATAAATTTACGAATAAAGGGCTTTCAATGCAGATTGGCGGATAATGTTCTATAATAATGAGACATAATCTTATGAATAATTCCTAATCATCGTAGGAATCTACAATAAAATGACAAATAAATCAATTAAAGATTTATCAAGAAAAATTATTTATATATTTATTCGTAATTGATTAAGGGATCCCCATGCAAGGTTTCACATCGATCTGACAATTCTAACAAGAACAAATGTTAATTTACGAAATGTTATTTTCTGGGTAAAAATATTTGAATTTAATCCAGGATTGTCGTGTTAAAATTGATGTCACCAACCCAACCAAGCGTCAAGATTGGAGACATTTTAAAACAAGTTTTTTTTCTATGTATTCAAAGATAGTCTTGCCTATATTGGTTCTAAGAATGTATTGGTCATATTAGTTTAACAGAATAATAACAGGCTACTGTGTTTAGTAATGCTATTGTTATGCTGCAAAGAAAAGAAGTTATAGGAACTATATTAGTCTTTTAAGCTGGTTTCTGTATTGTATACAATGGTCCTCTCTATGTTTGTCCAGTAAAGTAAATATTTGCCTTTTTTCAAGGACTTATTTAAAGCACTTCACTTTTTAAAAAGATAAATGTTTTACAACAACTTTACTTAAATGGGGTTCGCAAGATCTTACCGGAGAAACAAAAATATACAAAGAAAAGGACTGAAAAATAGCTATAAACCATACCCAGACTTATTTATGAATATAAATAGCCTTAAACCTTCTCAGGACCTATTAGAAGCTTAACTTTAAAGGAGAGCCATATGGGTTCATCGGTTAGCAAGAATAATATATATAAAATAGGTTGGAGAGCCAATTATGTTGGTATGCTTTGCTCAAATAATATACACAAATCATCCAAGCATTTAATTTGGGAAACCTAGCATTTTTGCACACTTTGTTAACATTGCCTAGTTAATTTTTTTAAGCGAAGCTTTCCTATACTTGGGGACGATTATTCCGTCCGTAACGGAAGGTCTTAATTTAGGCTTGTTAGAGTTGTCCTATCGATTTAAACTTTGCATTATGATTCCTGTAGTAGTTATGAACAATTAAGAAAGCGTAGCAACTACATATATAATCGTTTTGCAATGTCCCTTTAAACAAGTTTTTTTTTTCCTTTTTGGACAACAATTTTATGTGATATAATTATTCTATTCATCTAATTTTTGAAATACTGATTTCTAGGACAACAAAGTTCATGGAAAAATGTAGCTGAGATGAATTACTTTTTTTTAAAAGACTAATAACTGTGAAAAAGCTTCTAGCTTTCAATCGGCTGAAAGTTTCTGCTATAGAAAACTCTTGCATTAATGTGAGCTGCAAGATAACTGTCTTTAACTGAGTATTGGATGTTCCAGGTTGTTTGGTCTTCTTTTATTTTCTTTCAGGCGTTTGGCCTCAAAGTTCTCAGCTTTTTGTAGTGCGTTTTCTTAGCAGCTATTACAGATAGACGATTTGATTATTTTGTAAAAATAAAATGTTGATTTTTCAGCTGCTTGTGAAGTAAATTGTCGTGAACACTGACAATATTCTTCATAGCTTACTTTTCCCACCTTTTTGTCCATAACTTTTATTTATGGTTACATACTTATGTATGTTGTCATCCTTGTTTTAGATTATAATTATCAACTCTGTACTGAAATCATATTATGAAATAGAAATTGTGGAAGGAAAAATAGAATATAAATCATAATTTATCATTATAATTATTTCCTCATTATTCTACATAAATTTTTCAAAACAAAAATTTAAAAGTAAATAAAATTATTTTTGATATCTTTAATTATGAATTATCATAAAAATTCATTTGATAGATATAAAATTAATCTACAACTTTTTTCCTCTTTGTATTATTATTTCAGACCTTTTTATATAGGGACAAGAGTAAGATAATGATCGTTTAATTGATGGACCTCCACAATGATAGTAAACAAAATGTGTATATCATAAAAATCATCAAGATTTTCTAAAATAATCCAATATTTTTAAGCAAATGTATAAATGAACGTGTTTTTTTTGTAAAACTTTAGATACAGTCAAATGTCTCCTATCTGAATTCTAAAGTTTTTTTTACACTAGTGGCTTCGCCCCTAGCCTCTAGGGGCTTTGCCCCAAGAGGTTTGATCAACTTAATTTTTCGTATTTTAGATTTAAAAAGAAAAAGTAAAAAAAAAAATTTTTTTTGGGGGGGGGGTATTTTCATCTTTTTGGGGGGGTTGGGGGTGTTCCACCCCCCAAGAAAATAGCTTAAAACCATCACAGGACCAGTAGGTATATTCCCTGAAGAGTAGAGCCCAATCGGTTCAGTGGTTACTGAGATCTTAAGCTTCAGACGGACAGACAGACGGACAGACATCGTTCTACTTTGTATTATAGATATATAGACAGTAAGATATATAAGTTAGAAAGAATTATAATGTTAGAGGGAGATTTGAAAAATGTATCAAATTTTAAAGATTTTTTTTATAAAATTTGTTTTTTGTATAATTCTTTATCTAAAAGCGGAAATACAATTTAAGTTAATTAATTTTGACATCTGTGATTGGTGGATTGAAAATTATCTTCGCTCTGATTAAGCTTAATATCCTAATAGACAGCGTGTTTTAGAAAAGCCTGTATTAAGTCAAATGCGTACTGCGTAGTATTGAAGTGCATTATAATCTGCACGTACGCATAAACAGGCTAAATCATATAAATAATTATTTAAGCACCCGCCCCCCCCCCTAAATTTCTTTCTTTCTTTTAGGTTTGGTAATAAAAGTTGTCATAGTTGACATAATTAAATATAATATTATATTCAAACTTGCGGCCTAGCTCCTAGAGGGCTCTAGGGGCACTTCAGTTGCTGGGGAGGTTAAATTCCAACCACCCTCCCCCCCTCCATTTTTTTAGATTAAAAAGAAAAAGCAAAAAAAAAGTTTGAAAGCAGAATTTTTTGCTTAGCTGTGTTCAGTGCCCTAGGGAAATGGGGATAAATGACACAGCTTTTGGCCTACCTATTCTGTTTACATCCTAGTAGAGGGAAAGGAAAGAGGGAAATAAACCCCCTAGAAAAGAGATGGGGTAGGGGGTATTTCCTGACGTCAATAGAATAGGTAGGCCAAAAGCAATGACATCTATCCACATTCTGCTAGGGCACTAAAGACAGCCACTGCACTGTTACTTTATAATAAGGATAAGAAGCTTGGGGTTGTTGTAGATGGTCCAATTGTCATAAAAGGGAATTTTAACTTCAAAATTCTGCACTGGAATTTGCTTTATTTGATTTTTATATAGATATATTAGTTATGTATATATTTATACATACAGGGAGGGAGGGGACATTTAAATGTAAATTACACTGGTCCTTAAATTTTTATAAATATGTTTTCTTATTTGTTTCTTTATAAACTTTAGTAATTATATTAAATCCTCATTGTTTGATGCACGTAAGCAGAATTTAAACATTTCTACCATTAATTTAATCTACTTTAGGGTAATTTTGTTAATCAAATTATGAATGATTTCAATTTATTGTTCATTGTCTTATCCCTAACAATTCCTGAGATTTTATCACTAAAATAGTCTTTGTTACTTTTTTTAAAAAGCGTAACAACCAATTGAGATTGGTAAAAAAAGGTGGATGGAGTTGTTTGGGGGGGGGGGGGGAGGAAAAAAGACAAAAAGCCCAAATTATGATAACAACATCGCTCTGCGGCGATGGCGCAATTTCGGAGCATTTTAAAAACATTTTTAAATATTCTATAGAAATTAAAATCATCCCCCAACCACCTTCCACCTAACAACTGGAATCTTCCAATAATTATGTATCTTGAAATACAGGGATCTAAATGGATAAGATAATGACCGATAACTTGATGAATATCCTCATTGATAAAACATAAAATTACCTTTCTGTAGATTACAATTAGTGGTTAAAACGTTTGAACACTTAACTTAATGAATCAACCAATCAATATTCACTGAAGTCCCAAAAGTTGTTAAGCCAACGAATAATAAAATGTTATTATAAAACTTTGGGGACTATTGTCCCCTCTCTCTCTCTCTGTGCTTTAAATATCTAATTCTTATCCTAACTTTATGGTTGTATTTATGATTGCAATAAATGTAATTTTATTATGTAAAGTTAGAGCAATTAGAGAGATCAATAAATTTACATAGAGTTCAATCAAAATTGAATAAGAAGATTTACAGGAATTGTTGTCGTCAATTTAGGTTGCCTATATGGTCCTCAGATATTAATCAATACATTCCTACATGTTCAGTGGAGGAGAAAATGTTATTTTTATTAGGGTATTTATTTGCCAGCTGGGAGTAACATTTTATCAGGGTATGTAAATAAATTCTATGATCAGGCAATCTTTATTTGGTTGTACCTGTTCTACACATGAGTATTTGTTCTTGTAGTCATTATTGTATACTTGAGAAATCAAGCAACATTCTTTGTGTGATAATGATGCTCCGTATGCATGACTTTTTAAACAACAACAGCCGTAGGGTCTTTTCTCTCTCTATTATGTTGAATATCTTTTTAGCATGTTTTTGTATTCAGCTAATTTTTGCAAAAAAAAGCATATCTTTTATCGCCCTGTGTACCGAAACATCCGTATGACGTCCTAAACTACTTTAAGCAAACTTTTGATATAAAATTTTTTTTGAAATGTTTTGAAAGTTAATTCACATTGTAAAAACATATAGTTGTAGTAAAATAGAGAGAGTAGAAGAGATATATAGATAGATAACTGAGTAGCAATCATAGTATTCTATACTATAGTCAGGGATATAGGGATAGATAGATAGATAACTGAGTAGCAATCATAGTATACTATACTATAGTCAGGGATATAGGGATAGATAGATAGATAGATAACTGAGTAGTAACCATAGTATACTATACTATAGTCAGGGATATAGGTATAGATAGATAGATAACTGAGTAGCAACCATAGTATACTATACTATAGTCAGTGATATATCACGGTTGGACCCTCAGATGTCAAAACTTTATTTTAGTGTTTGGCCAAAATGACTTTGCAATTGTATCTGTAAGTACGTCTAATAACACCCTTTGCTATTTTTAAAATCCTAGAAAATTTTTTTTGCAAGAAAATTGCATAAATTCGCAACCTTTTTTAGAACCACTACATAACTCGAGTTTTAAAACTTTTTATATAAAATCCTTTTTACAAAAAATATCAATAATTACTTAAAATTAAACCTGAAAGAAAAAAAATCTCATTACACGTGTTAATTTGCATGTTTTAGGTCTTTTTTTGAGGAAAGTATAACTTCCACATTTTTGACAATAATTATATTTTTTTAACATTTCAAAGTAAAATATAATAAAACTTAAACGATTTTTCTTGAATTATCAGTTGAAAATTTCATCAAACATGCAATTTAAGTGATGAAAATTTAATAAAATCATTTTTTGAATGTTTAGAATTACCAATTTTCTACATTTAAAACAAAATGTTAACAAAATTTAAAAACATTTTAACATATAACTTCAAAAATCAATAACATTTTATAAAAAGATGTTTCAAAAAATAAATCATTAAAAGGTATTAAAATGCATTTGAAATTACTTAAAATTAAAACGAGAACATCTTTTTACACTGTATTCTGTGTGATAGAGTTTAAATGACATGATTATTGAATGAAATATTTTCTAAACTCATTAAGCCTTATTGTGACTATATTAAAAATAATTTATTTTGTTTTGTATTGTTTTTTTATTCAAATATTTGACAAAATTTTCCCTACGTCAATAAAATAAAGTCAGTTTTTTACTGTTTCCAGGTTTTTCTTTATAATTATAACAATTAAATATAATATAAATCTTCATTATCTTTTATTTGAATTATCATACACATTAAAATGTAAAGTATAAGCTAGAATAGCACTTTTTTCGACGAATATTTTAATGACATTATATCAAAATAATTCCTCTTAAATATCAAACAACATATGATTGGGAAGTATAGCCATTTCTTGGAGGTATAATATTTACAAAAATACCATTAATTCTGTTTTTATCAGAAGTTAAAAAAATTGAACAATTCTAAAACAATGGTTGGCTGTCTAGATATTGAGTACACTAAGACTACGGCTCTGTTCTATTGAAATAACGTTGCAAAAAGAGGGGTTCTGAAAGTAATCTACCTAATTATTTTTAAAGAACCAACAAGTACTGTCAGTATCTTTTTTCTTGTAATCTAGCAGACAATCAAATCATAACACAATTTTCATGATAAAATATTCAGGTTTCTACTTCCCATTTTAAAAAATATACTGATCAATAAAATGTTCAAAATTTTACTTTGTACTAATTGAAAAAATATGTTGTAATTCTTATTTTAAAGTTACATTTTTATCCCTGACAAAATCATAGACGACTTTTAAAGGCATCTTATCTAAACTTTTTGAAGAAAAACTTAAAAACGTTAATTAAGTATTAAAACTATTTTCTTCGATTTTTCTGAAGTTATTATCGCATTCTATGGGTTTTTTATTATCATTTACTTATATCGAAAGTGCCAAACATTGTACCCTAACTTATTCATTTAATAAAAAACCAAGCGTGATATGGATAGATAGATAGATAAATGAGTAGCAACCATAGTATACTATACTATAGTCAGGGATATAGGGATAGATAGATAGATAACTGAGTAGCAACCATAGTAAACTATACTATAGTCAGGGATATAGGGATAGATAGATAGATAACTGAGTAGCAACCATAGTATACTATACTATAGTCAGGGATATAGGGATAGATAGATAGATAACTGAGTAGCAACCATAGTATACTATAGTATATTCAGGGATATAGGGATAGATAGATAGATAACTGAGTAACAACCATAGTATACTATACAATAGTCAGGAATGTAAGGATAGATAGATAGATAGATAACAGAGTAGCAACCATAGTATACTATACTATAGTCAGGGATATAGGGATAGATAGATAGATAACTGAGTAGCAACCATAGTATACTATACTATAGTCAGGGATATAGGTATAGATAGATAGATAACAGAGTAGCAACCATAGTATACTAGAATATAGTCAGGGATATAGGGATAGATAGATAGATAACTGAGTAGTAACCATAGTATATTATACTATAGTCAGGGATATAGGGATAGATAAATAGATAACTGAGTAGCAACCGTAGTATACTATAGTATAGTCAGGGATATAGGGATAGATAGATAACTGAGTAGCAACCATAGTATACTATACTATAGTCAGGGATATAGGGATAGATAGATAGATAACTGAGTAGCAACCATAGTATAATATACTATAGTCAGGGATATAGGGATAGATAGATAGATAACTGAGTAGCAACTATAGTATACTATACTGTAGTCAGGGATATGGGGATAGATAGATAGATAACTGAGTAGCAACCATAGTATACTATACTATTAGTCAGGGATATAGGGATAGATAGATAGATAACTGAGTAGCAACTATAGTATACTATACTGTAGTCAGGGATATGGGGATAGATAGATAGATAACTGAGTAGCAACCATACTATACTATAGTATATTCAGGGATATAGGGATAGATAGATAGATAACTGAGTAGCAACTATAGTATACTATACTGTAGTCAGGGATATGGGGATAGATAGATAGATAACTGAGTAGCAACCATACTATACTATAGTATATTCAGGGATATAGGGATAGATAGATAGATAACTGAGTAGCAACTATAGTATACTATACTATAGTCAGGAATGTAAGGATAGATAGATAGATAGATAACAGAGTAGCAACCATAGTATACTATACTATAGTCAGGGATAAGGGATAGATAGATAGATGACTGAGTAGCAAACATAGTATACTTTACTATAGTCAGGGATATAGGTATAGATAGATAGATAGATAACTAGTAGCAATCATAGTATACTATACTATATAGTCAGGGATGTAGGGATAGATAGATAACTGAGTAGCAACCATAGTATACTAAACTTTAGTCAAGAATAAGAGAATAGATTCTAAGGGACAACAAATATTTACTTTAAGCAATATTGCAAAACTTTGTGCCTGTACATTTGCCTCAAAATGAACGACTATTTTTAAAAAAAAATGTACTTGATCAATGAAAAAGATTTTCGTCAATTAAAAAATCTGGTCTTGAACTAATGAAAAGTAAAAAATGTTTCGGTGCATTTTTAGTATTTTAGTCACTTGCAATCCTAGTTTTCTGTTTCCTTCAGGTGCTTTAAAATTTTACTTTATTTTGAATTTTAGATTTTAAAAAGAATTTGTATAAAAGACCTAAAAACTTTTGGATTACTTTTGGTTTCCTTTCTCCCTGGCACTACTAGGCACCCTAATAGCACTTAGCTGCAATAGCTTACACTACTCTCCAAACTACTAAGTTACTCCTCAGTTGTGATTAGTTAGTCAGTCAGTCAAGAGCAGTCGCGGAGGTAATGCACCCCTCTTCTTTGCAACAATAACCATTGCCATTTATCTCAATATGCAAAAAGTCTAATTTTTGCAAAAATAAAAAGTGTTAAAATGTGTTCATTTGTGAAAAAGTGGTTTGGTGATGTATGATGTAATGTGTTATTTTTATGGACAGATTTCAAAATTGGTGTTTTTTAGACATCTGTTTTTTAATTTCTTTTTTACATTAAAAGTGTTTTTTTTTGCTTTAAAACCTTTTCTAATCTAATGAATTCCACAAAAATAAATATGAAGTATACTTATCTCTTTGCTGTAATGTATCTAATAGAAAGATTTAAAAATGTTGTTATTCCTATTCTTTTTAAGGCCATACAAACCTTATATTATGGCTTAAAAGGCCCTTCTGTTTACACAACAATAAAGATAAATTTCTTTAACAAGTTGGTGTTAAAATATAAAATTTACATTAGAAATTATTGACAATTTTATTACTCATTGCCTAACAAAGCAATAAAATTAACAAATTTGTTGAATAATAATTTGAAAAATTACACATATTTTATTAAATTAATCGTTAAATTCTTCAAAGCAAAGCTTTTCTATCACGTTAGTTTATTTTGGAAATGGCGTTTCCCAAATCGATTAAATACAATGTTTCAGTTAAAGAATATTAATAAACAATATTAAAATGAAAGTAAGTCCATTTTCAAAAATCTTCGAAAACAATATTCTTTTTCTCTAGACACTTAAATTAATTACCTTTTTCTGATTTTATTAGCTTCGCTTTAATGAATGTTGTCATCATTGTTTTATCAAAAGCAAAGGATAAATTTTACTGCAATAAATTCAAAACAATAGGTATGTAATTAGAAACAAAGATTGATTATCCTCTTTATAAAATGCATTTTATCTTAAACAAAAGGTGTTTTGATTTAAATGAATATAAAAAGAAAAGGATAGTTGATATGAGATAAATATCAATCAAATAAAGGATATTTTATTCTATACTGGCTATTAGTAAAATAGAAAAATTTTATGTTTTTACTAGAAAGATTTACGTTTAGCTTTATATGTCCAAATTTACAGTTATCTAGCTATGAGGGTAGGTAATAGCTAGGTATCCTATATGCCCAAAACATCAGATAGCTAGCAAGATAGATAGATACCTAAGTGCATTCTATATATGCCCAAAGCAACAACTATGAAAGATAGATAACACCTAGAAAAATAGATAGATAGCTAAATGCATTCTAGATGCCTAAAACAACAGCTATGTAAATGCAAATAGATAATTTAAAAATAAAGTACCTGCTATCAACTCATACCAAAACACACCCCTAAATTTCATTCTTAAACAAGGATGACAACATCCATAAAAGCGAAGCACTGAAACGGTAGGACAAACGGACATTAACACTTGTATAGTATCTGAACTGAATAATCAGAATTTAAAAGTATAAGAGTCGAAGCAAAATTGTAAGTAAATAAGTTGAAAAACTGCTTGAAGCAGGATAATGTTTATGGACATACTTACATTTTTGGACTTTATTATAGAGTTGCTTCGCTTATAATATTGTTCTTTGTTGTCCCAGGAATCAATATACCAAAAATCAGATCAAACGGATAATTAGAACACTTGAAAATTTGTTGTTAAAAAAGTAGAAAAATCAACATGTTTAAAATGGACGTACGGACATTCTGGTAATAATTATAGAGTTGCTACGCTTTCTAAATCGTACCCAACTACTACAGGAATCGTCATGCAAAGTTTGAAATCGATAGGACAATTCTAACATGCCTAAATTAACGAATAAAAGCTATCTATCTCGGACGGACGTACGGACGGACGGACGGATGTACGGACGGACGGACCGACCCTAATTATAGAAAAGCTTCGCTTTTAAAAACAACAGAAAATTTATTATACAATATTTAGCTTAACAACTTAAAAAAGAAAATTGCAATTGAATTAATTCTATTTAACCTCCAATATTTTGGCCAGTTAATTATGATGATATCTTTTGAATACTTATTTTACATTTTTAATAATAAGTTAGAGCTTTATATTTTAAAAGAAAATGTATGTATTTAAGGAAATTAATAATTATTGTATTAGGAATAATAATTTTTTTATTAGTGAAAAATTGTAGAAGATAAAATAGTGAATTCTAAATGTAATGACTTTATAGCCATATTTATACTTAAAGCTTTAGTAATCTTTATGATTAATAAGCTATTTCTTTCTCTTTCTCAATTTTTTCCTTCGCTACTTCGCAATTGTCCTTGTTACTGTATATTAAAGTATTGGTTTTAGCGGTTACCGAGCTCTTAAACTTCGGACAGACAGACGAACAGACATCGTTATTCTTTTTATTATAGACAAGCGGCTGCGCATCAAGTATTTCTTATTAATAGTTATTAAGTTGACATAGATATATCCTAAAACCATTCCAAATTTCAAAGACTATGATTTTTATATATAAAAAAAATAGATTAAAACCATCCTGAGACCTATGTTAAGCTTCCCTATAAAGGAATACTCAATATTTTATCAGAATTTAAAGATTTCATAGGCTTTATCAAGGAATAAATCTTATTACTTTATATAATAACTAGCGGCTACGCCCCCTAGAGGCCTCTAGGGGCACTTGAGGAGGGGGGAGTCAAATTTAATAACCCAATTTCTTATTTTAGATTTTTTTTTAAAGTAAATAAAAATTTTTATGGGGGGTGGATCTTTATTTTTTGGGGAGTTGGGGGTGTCCCACCCCCCACAAAAATAGTTATAAACCTTCCCGGACCTATGGAATACAAATGTTTCATTAATAAATAGATCATCAGTTCTAATTAAGATGTTAAAAATAAGAGTCAATATGCGTCGTTGCATTTTGAATCTTTTAAAAGAACGAATAATTTTCAGCTTGTGTTAAAAAACATCCCCTAACTGGAGTCAAGGTCAACACTATGATGTTGTTGTTGTCTTACATGGCCCAAAGAATAAGATTGACAAAGAAAAACTACCCTCTAGCTCTAAAATTCATGGGACACAAACAATAAAGCTAAAAAAGTTAAATAGCATTAAAATGAAACCAACGGCATACAATTTTCATGTTTATGTCGACTAAATGGCATTAAAAGAGACAGCAGAAAGTGTGTTAATTTTTTGAGTTTGTGTTTTTTTTTACAATATTGACATTTATAATTTGAGAACTATATGATTCTCAATATAATTGGTCAAAGCCCCTAAAGGCCTCTAGGAGCACTTGAGAGGGGGAGAAGTCGACCCCCAAGCTTTTAATTTTAGTTTTAAAAATAAAAGAGGTCAATTTTCTGGGGGCGATTTCTAATGGGAGGGTGGTGTTACCCACTCCCATTATAGTTGTAAACCTTCACAGGACCTATGAGAAGCTACACTGTAAAGGAGAAACATATCGGAATAACATATATTGAAATATTGACAGAGTTTAGTCATACATTTTTAAGGCGACATGTTTTTTCCTCTCAATGTTTAAATTAAATTATCTTTAAAATAGTTATTATAGCCTAGTTCACACAAAAGACATAGGTCGACCTCTATAGAGTCTTTAGGTTGACCAATAATATTATAAAGGTATTTGTTGGTTTTATTTGTTTAGGTTGGCCTATAAAAAATTATCGACCTTAAAAAGTTATTTGTAAAGTGGGCATATGTATTATGGATTTATTTCTTTGGTTTTTTCAATTTTTTTTTTCGAGAATACTTTTCCATATTTAAGCCAATAATTCTATTGCGCCTTTTCTTCTTTTCTTTGTTATCTATTCGCTAGGTTCCTTCTTTTACAAGGGTTGGTTCTAAATATTTTTTACAGTTGTATCACAGCATGCTATTAGATTAGCTTAAACTGAAATCATATGGTAATAAAGAGCTCGTAATACTTTTAGAAACCATCTTGGTCGTAAAATATTCTAGAAAAAAATCACGAAACCTTTTCATTTAAAATTTGGATAATTGAAAATCTAATCTAAAGTTTCTAATTCACTTTGTCTGCCATCGTCAGTTCGTTAGTCAGTGACTCAGTCCGTAACGCTATGGGAAAATACAATTTATCTAGGCGCTAATTAAGATAGACAGCTAAATTTTCAGTAAAGATTATTTTGTCCTGACGTGTCCGTATGTCGGAACTGGACATCTCCTTTGTAGTATCTCACTTGATCTGCATGGTTGTCCATCCGTCCATAGATTTTTTTGCTTCGCTTCTTATGAATTCAAATTCATTCAATTATACATAAGCATGACGTAACCATTTTTCAATCTGTTGATTTTAAAAGTAAGACAGCAGAAAAAAGGTTAAACGACGGGTTATGGAGAATATTTACTTCTATGATTGTCTTAATTTTGAAAGATTTTTTGGCATAAAATAGAAATCTATGATTTAAAACTGATTAGTAATGGATAGTTGGAGTTATTTTGTTTTGGTCTTTGCTCACCAGAGCACGACAATTTCTCATAGTTAAGCTATTACATAAGCCTTTCAATTAGAAAGCAAGCATTTACTTTGTAGTTACGATAATACTCTTTAACTTACTTTGTCTGACTGTCGCGTAGCGCCTTGGGAGAAATTGGATTTACTCGGCCCCTTTTCAAGATAGACGGATGATTTTTTTATGTGAAAATTTATTTCATAAATGGGCAAGGTCAATTAGTGTTTTTGTTCCGTTGAACTTTAGTAATATTCATAGGAATTCTGTCCATTACGTTTTTTTAAAAGTAAATTGTCTCTAATTTGAGCTTCGCTACTTATAGATGTCGTCTTTCTTATTAACATTTTAAGTATCTAAGTTATATTTAGGGCAAAACAATTTAATTTTGCTTGGGGTCAAAAGAAATTGCTATAGAAATTTGCCTTATACATTTAAATTTTCACCCAACCTTTAATTTTTATCTATCTATTTTCTTTTATAAATAAGTTTAAAAATTAGAATATTTATTACTTTCAATGATTAGAAATAATTTGCGTAGTTTTACTTTACTCAGAAACCAAAATTTCGCAAAATTTCTAATCATCCTTTTAAAAGTAAAATACCTACTATGATAAATTATTGTCTTTTTAAGCAGAAATTTGACTCTATTTTAAAAAAAAATTCGGAATTATTTCAATTTAGAAAAGGAAAACATATTAGGAGACTATAAATAAATTTTACTTATCTAAAAGAATCCTAAAACACGATTGATCATTGTCTTATCCCTAAAGATCCCTGCATTTAAGTAGGATGTTTCTTGATTCCACTCAGAGTTTAACGATGAATAGAAAGACAGCTGAACCGCTTTTCTCAACTATGATCTCAATAATATTTTAAAAACAGCTTAAGAACTGAGCTTAGCTGATCAGAAAGGTCCTGAGTTCCAACAAAACTGGAATTAATCCTATATTTTTATTTTACAATCTGTAGAAAGCTGTCTCTCACTTTGTCCCTTAGTCTACCTCATGATATATGAAAATATAAATATCAAAAAAATATATCAGAAAGGTTTTCTCCAAATTCCAATATATATTCAATTCATATTCTTTATTTTTACAAAAAAAACTCTGTAAATCTCCTTGTCCGTGTACCCATCCATAATTTTTTGTGTTTCACTTTTTATGGATGTTGTCATCCTTGTGTGTTAATTATAAATAGAAAGGAATTTTGAGAATTATAGAAACTATATTTGTGAGTACCCAGTCAAGCGTTGCTTTTGCCATTATTTAGTCTGTCATTGGAATTTTCCGCGACATGGTACATTACAGGGATAAGACAATGGCCGATAAATCTATGTACATCTCCAATGATGACACACAAAATTACCTCTTATGTAGATTAAATTAGTAGTTGAAACATCTGAGCACTCAACTTAATAAACCAACCAATCAGAATTCTGTAGAAGTCCTTAAAGTTGTTAAGCCAACAATTAATAACACGTTATCATAAAACTTTGTGGACTAGTGTATTAAACAGCCCATTGTCCCCTCTCTCTGGGACATTATTCTTATCAAACCTTTTCGCCCTAACTACCAGGGATCTTAAGGGATAGGACAATGGAAGATAAAATTATGTATATTAATATCCCAAATGATAATACACTGAATCACTTGTTTGAAATAACCAATTGGGAATTTCACCTGTCTATGTATAAATTTAGTTATCACGCAACCTTTCACATTTGAAATAAGATTTTAAACTAAATTATTTTAACTATTAAAGGACAACTATTGTTCATAAATTAATAATATCTTATTATTATTTCTATGAAAAGAAAAGTAAAGTAAAATAATTACACAATAAATACAAATATACGATAGTTTAGAGAATTTTATTTACTCATCAATTTCCAAATAGTAGCTTAATAAATATAGCTTCACAATATAAAATTTAATTTGTAATTGCTATGAAAAATTCTAAAAAGAAAAATTATCAGTACATATATATGTAAAAATCAATTTACAATTATTTTTAAAATAATAAACATGTAGATTTTATGATATATTTATAATATTTAAATATAAATATTTAATTTTTTATAAAAAAAATCTGCGAGTTGAATGGGGTATTCCTGCGGTCCATCATTTATTCCCTCGGGTAAGAAATATTCATTCCTAAACAAAAAACTGCACAGGAATATCATTCTCATTTAAACAAAAAACTCATTTTTTTATGCTAACATGTGGTGTAATTTTGGTTTTTAATTTTCATTTATTTCCCGGCTATGATCATTTATATCCCTGATATCAAGTTTCTTTTAATAAATAATAAAAATTCTAAAATCTTCCAAAAAAAAATTAATAATCTTCTAAAAATGACTACCTCCGGGAAATAAATGACTACCTCCGAAAAAAAATGGGGTATTCCTGTCCAGTTTTTTGTTTAGGAATGAATATTTCTTACCCGAGGGAATAAATGATGGACCGATAGGTCATTATTTATTCACGAGGGTAAGAAATATTTATTCCAAACAAAAAACTGGACAGGAATATCATTCTCATTTAAACAAAAAACTCATTTTTTTATGCTAAAATGTGGTTTAATTTTGGTTTTTAATTTTCATTTATTTCCCGGCTATGATCATTTTTCTTATATTTTCTTTCTTTTAGTAATTAATAAAAATTATAAAATCTTCCAAAAAAAATTAAAAATCTTCTAAAATCATACCAGGGATATAAATGAGATACCAGGGAAATAAATGAATATTTACATCCACTATTTAAGGGGTTGTTTATATGGGAATGAATATTTACATCCACTATTTAAGGGGTTGTTTATATGGGAATGAATATTTACATCCACTATTTAAGGGGTTGTTTATATGGGAATGAATATTTACATCCACTATTTAAGGGGTTGTTTATATGGGAATGAATATTTACATCCACTATTTAAGGGGTTGTTTATATGGGAATGAATATTTACATCCACTATTTAAGGGGTTGTTTATATGGGAATGAATATTTACATCCACTATTTAAGGGGTTGTTTAATTTGGGAATGAATATTTACATCCACTATTTAAGGGGTTGTTTATATGGGAATGAATATTTACATCCACTATTTAAGGGGTTGTTTATATGGGAATGAATATTTACATCCACTATTTAAGGGGTTGTTTATATGGGAATGAATATTTACATCCACTATTTAAGGGGTTGTTTATATGGGAATGAATATTTACATCCACTATTTAAGGGGTTGTTTATATGGGAATGAATATTTACATCCACTATTTAAGGGGTTGTTTATATGGGAATGAATATTTACATCCACTATTTAAGGGGTTGTTTATATGGGAATGAATATTTACATCCACTATTTAAGGGGTTGTTTATATGGGAATGAATATTTACATCCACTATTTAAGGGGTTGTTTATATGGGAATGAATTTTGAAGAAAATTAGTTCACAAAATATTTGGCAGAGAAATGAAAATGCACAAAATTTGAGGCTTTAGTCAAAATAGTGTCCAATGACTTCCACTTCTTGTTTGTCCATAAAGATCTCGCTAACCATTGAACCAATTTAGTTCTTTATTCTAGAGAAACTTCATGTAGGCTCTGAAATGTTTTTATGTCATTTTACTTTTAAATTTAAGGCTTACGATGATATTAGTATATTTTTCTGCCCATTTCTCCCAGGGATAAGGGATGGGAAACGTAGGAAAATATTATTTCAGGCCTATTTTAAGCCTAGGCCTATTTCTAGCCTAATAAACCAGTTTTGGGATGGCGCAGTGCTTCGTATAAAACGCTAATAAAAAAGCTGTGTGTGTGTGTGTAGATAAAGTATAGAATCAAATTCAGGTAGCTAGTTTAAAGTAAAAAACATTACTTTTTATAAACCTATATATTAATGGCTTTTGTTAAAATGAAGTTTTTTCTCTCCCAAATTTTTTTTATCTTTTACTTTGGTAATTTGAACTGTCAGAAAGCTATCGTTGGGTTTCCCTCAGACAGATTTTAGTTTGTATTATTTGCATTTTTATTAATGAGTAAAAATTTTATTTGAAAATTTCATTGCTAATTAAAATTCAAAATAAATAAATTAATATGCACTTGGGTAACATTCTATCAAGTATTCTTTGTAGTGATATTATGTAGTGATATATTTGTACTGTGTTGTATTGTGTATTGTACATATATTAGGGTTAAAGTGTTGTATCAATTCCGTATTAAATTTTTAAAATTCAAAATACAACATCTAATTTATAAACTACCAAATGAAAATTCGTAGCTACCTCCTTTCCAAAAAATAATCCCGTTATTTTTGTTTTTTCTATATGGCCCTTTTTTAATGTTTAACTCTAAGCAGATTTAATAATTAAGCTAATGTGATCTAACACCATTTATATTTATTTTTTATTAGCAGACGAAATTATTATTTTTCCCAGAATTGTCTGCTTCTAAAATTTTCGCCAATTGGTGATTGGTTGTTAAAAACAGGCCGATTCTTATTGGTTTAGAGCTATAGCTACTTGGGAGCGTCCGCCAGTTTGATAGTAATTTGTAATAGTTGCAATATCCCTTTAGAATCTAGGCCGGGACCTAATTAATGGCCAGGTTTCCTATCCCTTATCCCTGATTTCTCCATCTATTAACTAAAGTCGAAGCCGCCTTAAACAAAATTAATTAGAAAAGTTTCAAGCAAAGGAGAAGGATCATTTTTGCTGCGATTTTGGTGTTTTGATAATGTTATTTCATAATGTAAAGGTACTCCGCAAATCTTAGTTAAAACATCCCTAACGTTTTTTTAATGTCGCATTGTTTCTTAAGAAAGAGAAAAAGGATTTTTAAACAGTGATTTGGATTGATTTACATTACTTTAAGATGTTTACAGGTAAAATAAGTCTGGTAATTTTGTTCATCGTAATTCAGGATAATTTGCTAATTTATTGTCCATTGTCTTATCCCATATATTATCTGTATTAATTTCTTAATCCCACTTTGTATTGTTTTCCTCTTTTTGAATGTTTTTTTTTGTAGATCTTATCTAACCTATAAATTTTAGTATCATTTTTAGTAGCAAAGCTACTCTATAATTGTCCGTCAATCAGTCAGTTCTTCACAGCCAGTCCGGTAGTCAATAATACTATGGGGGGTAATGTAATTTTTTCATCAGCTATTCAAAATAGACGGCTGTTTTTTGTAAAGATTCAGTGATGACTGCAGAATCTTACTATGCTTTAACTTATCATTTTTGTTGCGAAGCAACTCTGTATCTCACTTTATCTGTCCTTCCGACAAGCAGGCAGCAATACTATGGGGAAAATGTGATTTTCTCGGCTGCTATTAAGGATAGACAGCTGAATTTTTTAGTGAAAACATATGCGCATCTAATCTATACATTCTTTTGTCCGTCTGTCTTTGAATCTAAATGTGAATTAAATGCATTGAAACAGTGATAGAAAAGGGATGTAAAAAGCATTTAAGGAAAGGTTTGAAGACCTAAGTAACTAAAATATATTCTTTGTTCTTGGAATGAAATCTTACTTGTTAAAATTCAGATCCTATTTGAAAGTTATAATTTTGTGTTGCTATGCATTTAAGATTAAAGTATACTTATACAATGAAATGTTCATTTTTGCTGTAACTCAAAACTTTGTTTTTTTTAGTTCGAATATGAACGAGAATTATATATTTCTTTAATGTTAAATGAGTTCGAAAGAATATTTTTCCCCACTTAATTTGTTCAACGTTGAAAATTTATCAAGCTTTAATCCATTTCTTCAATTTTTTGATTTTCTCTGCTTTTATTTCAGACCCCGATAATCATACTATAGGTATAGCCCACCCCCCCCCCCCCCAGATTTAGGCACAGAAACAATAAAATATCCCCCTTTTATATTCAATTTATTTTAAAAATAAGGGGGGGGGGGTATATCAGTGATTGATAGGGACTTTCAGAGAAAACACCGATTTAAAAAAAGAAACACTTTCCCCAGCTCTAAAAATATGTTAATTAGTGTCAATAGCCACACTAATAGGACAATTAATTTTCCATTACAGTGAACTTAAATCATAACATTTTAAAATTTCATATAAAAATGTTTTAATAATGTTCATTAAATCAATAATATTTTATTTGAAACAAATATTACCTAATAATTCTTTAATATACAGATATCAAATATTTTTCCAATTTACAGTCGTAGTGTAAAGTTTTTTTACTATATTATTCGAATTACTTAAAGAAATATAATAGTTATTTCTTGCATGGTATTATAAACGGCTTTCCGCGGATATAGAATGTACAATTATAAGATTAAAACCAGTTCTTTTAGACCCGAGGTGCCGAAGGCACGGGATAAAAAAACTGGTTTTAATCTTATGATTGTACATTTTTATATTCGTAGAAAGCTGGATATAATAAGATGCTAGACATAGTTTTTTCGTATGGATGAAAACCGGTTCCTATCCACCTGATTCGAATGAATACGAGAAAATCTTATCTTAATAACCCATTAATACACTGCACTGTTCTGAAATTTAAAGAATCTTTTTTACAAAAATAATCATTGTTTTGGTGTTTTAAAATGGTCTTTTTCTCAATTGATCATCATTGGTTAATTTTTATTTACATGAATTCAACAAACAGTTTGTTATGGTGACTTTTTTGGATTTGAAATTTAAGGATAAGATATTTTAGATCAAAGTCTCAAATTTCTTTTTGTATTCTTCTACAAAATAATATATTTTTATACGTTATCGTCTTTGTTTTAATCAGACTTTTTTGGTTCCAGGACAAACGCAGGAGTCCCAAACATCGGAGTGGACAAACACAGGAGTGTTAAAATATTAATTTAATTATTTATTTCTATACAGATTAGGTTAGGTTAAGACATGAATGTACAAATAAGCCCCCCCGCACGCCGCAGGGGTTAGGAATTTAAAAAACCTTTAAGTTGGTCTAAAATAGGTTGGGTTAGGTTAATTGTCCAGTCCTGCGTTTGTCCACTCCTACGTTTGGGACTCCTGCGTTTGTCCTAGGACCATTTTTAGGGTTACTTACAATGTTAAGTCTAATGCGCCCCTAGTTCTCTCTATTGAAAGGAGGAGGGGTTAGAGAAAATTAACTAAAATCATCCGAAGTTTTAGAGTTTTAGTTAGATATTTACGGACTTTTCTTAATAATTATTCTTTATAAATATTTACTACGTTTACTACGTGGTACAATATTATCTTTCTCTCTCTCTCTCTCATTCTTAATCTTTATGTGTATTATAGTATACCTTTCCTGGTTATACTCCCCCCCCCCCCCATCCCTTTCATTTTACAATAGCTGCTTTATCTGTGGGTGTGAGGGAAGGGGGGGGGCGGTAAACCAATCCCCCAAACACTAAAAACGCCCTAGCTCCCCCCACTTTACTTATGCGTACTACACTTTCAAAAACTGTGCGACTGCCTGATTGTATCTATCTATCTGCCTAACAATCTATCTATCTATCTACTATCTGCCTGACTATCTATCTGTCTATCTGTGTATAGTGTATATCTGTGTACCGATTTTCCCCAAGCGCCCTGCACACACACGCACACACACACACATACTATCACTTCCCTTTCCCCTCACACACACACACACACACACCTCTCTTAAAAATGTAAAGGTAGGAGTTTAAAAAAATGATCCAAATATTTTACTTAAAATCAGCAAAAAAAATGATTTATCCTCAAATCGCAAAGTAAACTATTGTCAGGAAGATAGTAGACCTTGAATTGTAAAATGTACTGGTTCCCAAAGTTTTAAAATCATGCTGGCTTATTCATTGAATATTTTTGGGACTTCTAGTACATCTTGATTGATTGGCTTAAACTAGTAGCGTCCAAACTTTTACAACCAAAAATTTTCATCTACAGAAGGGGAAATTTGTTTATCATCATTATGGATGTGTAATGTGTTATTCCTGACCAGTTATTTCCTATTGATCATTATTAGATTAACATCAAATTTATTGTTCTAGTTGTAATGTTGAATTAAGCATAAGGCCCTACAACTTTTTTAAAAATAACATAATTTCGATGTATGTTTCTGTTGAATATATGTGTAAAATGCTCCGCTGGTATTCTACAATATTGTCCTTGTTATCTATCCTATTATATAAAGTATTATTATATGTATAAACACATTTAATTTTTTTAACTATTTATTTGCGGAATACATATGTTTCTCTATAAAATTAGATCATCAGTTCCAATTAAGATGTATAAAATAAGAGTTAAAAAGATATATGTCTATGCATTTTGAATCCTTTTTAAAGACTAACTAAATGAGAAAGAAGTGTTAGAAAATTGTGCCCCCTAAGTAATAAGGTTTTTTACTGTAGCTTAGGATTTCAATAATCACAGAACAAATAGAGTTCTCTATTCCAGGGAAGCTTTATATAGGTCTCGAGGTAGATGTAAGCTATTTTAATATTAGTTTTATGATGGTTTAAGGCTATTTTTCTTCTCTTCTCTATCCCTTCCAATAAATTAGAGAGTCCCTAGATGCTAGGGCCGCTTCCGCTAGTATTTCTATATTCTAGCTAAATAACATTTTTTGCTAAAACACAAGGCTACCGAAATTAAGGTATGGTATATATAATAGTTGGCTTTGTGCGTGCATGTCTGTCCGTTTGTCCGTTTGGCGTGCGTGTCTGTCGGGTGTGTGCGTGTGTGTGAGCTCGAGTGTGTATATAATAACTCGGCTTAATTTTCATTTAGTTTACTCTTACCTGCATTTCAAACTACAGCCATCAAATCATATATGTGATCATTTCTCAGTTTAAATAAAAACTGAAGAAAAAAACAACGAAAAAACTGAACATTTTTACATCTTTTTAGTTATAACAAAGTGAGTGTTTTTTAGATATTATATGACCAAAACGTTCTGAAATTATTATAAAAATATGGTTATTTGAAAGGTTATAATCGATAATAACTGCGTATACATATAAAAAGAGATTGTTTGTTTGTTTGATATTATTAAGTAATAATAACGTTCAAAAATAGGTTAAATTATTATGTAACTTTTAATTTAATTATTGAAATAAATAAACCAAAATGGTTCAAAGGACCTAGCCTCATATTTCTAACGGCTTTTTATCAATAATGGCCGTTTTCGCCCTTTTTTGGGGACAATGCTTCAAAATATGGTTTTTGCCTGTTTTTTTTCGAAATTAAGCAGAATAAATTTAAGAGAAGGGTTTTAATATTTTTTTATTTCGACAAGTTATTGTATAATTAAGGGTTGACCGTTAGTCTAACGGTCCTTAAGTCTAAGCAAAAAAACTTCCTTGATTATTAAGTGATTTTAAAAGACTAAACTAAAATTCAACCTTAAATAAGAAAACTCCATATTTTGCGATTTATGGACATTATCTATCAACAAAAATATAAAAATGACAGTTACCATGTTATTGCTGCGCTAGCTGTGGAAAAAATTGTCCTTGTTCTGAAATAAAATTATTTACGAGTCATTTGCTGAAAAAAATAATAGAATTGCATATAAAGAATTATGATTGTGTGGTTTTCTCATAATTTAACAATTATCTTTTTATGTGTCTATCTATCTAAATATCTCTCATGCTATCTCTCATAAGTTTTTTTAGCCCCGTGGTGCCGAAGGCACCGGCTAAAAAAACTAGTTTTAATCTTTTGATTGTACATTTTTATATTCGTAGAAAGCTGGATATAATACAATGCTAGACATAGTTTTTTCGTATGGATGAGAACCGGTTCCTATCCACCGGATTCGAATGAATACGAGAAAAAATATTATACATATTTTTGTACATTTTTGGAAAATAAAAGTATTAAACAAAATACAAAAAGAGAAAATTGAGGGAAAAGCTGAAAAAGACTACACCCTTTGGTATTCTTTATATGTACATTTTCCTTTATACTTAAGTATATTTTGGTATGTTGACAATTTAATAAGTCAAGTTAGAATTCCAAAGGAGTTGTCTTAAAAATTCAATTTTTGATGTAGTTCAATTAAATTTTTGATTTGTTGATTTATTTTTATATGTATAATAGCCCAAAACCTGCCTTAGGATTGAAACAAAGCTTTGCAATCGGCATTCTGTGTGTAAGATCTTAAGACACATGTGAATCTATAGAAACACACATCTAATTAATACATTGAATTATATAAGGCAGACAAGGAAGCCCAAGCTTTTTTTGAGGAGGCTAAAATAACGGGTTTTAAAGTTTGATGGGGGTAAACACCCCTTTACCCTCCACCTTTGACGTTTATGGCAGGTATAATAAAATTTTTTTAGATTATGCCATCAATCGTCGATTTTCCCAGAAATCCATAAAATGTTAACAACAATACAATGAATGGATATAGAATATACGTGGATATTATAACCTGGGAAAAATTTCGTCAATTAAGATTACAAACATGTACATCATTTATTGGTGAGTTCGTGCATCCAGTAGAATGGAAGGGGGTGGGATAAGAGGATGTATGGTGTTATCGTTATTTTATCCAGTTACAAGTTTCACTATATTAAACCACATGATAATCTGGTGTAAGATCCAAGTAATAATATATCCATTAACATATGGGCTATTGTAACAGATAATCTAGATAATACTGCTTAAACACACATCAAATAATACAAATAATTATAATAAGTAAACAAGGATGACAACATACATAAGAAGCGATAAACAAGTGACTTATAGATTAAAAGATTATTGATCTTCACATCTACTTCAGCCATCTGAAACAGCAATTAATAAATCTGATTTCTCCAAAAAACATACAGACGAACATACATTTTATATAGTACCTTCCCTACTAATAGTGGATAACATCTATGTAATGTTTAATACACTTGTTATTGCTAAATAATAACGCTAACAGCAATAACTTACACATTACAAGAGTCTAGAAATTTAAGAGTATATCAATACATTAGCAGGGTAACTAAAAATGCAATGTTATAGTTATACTTAATAATGAATAACCATGAGAATCACATACTGAATGTATGGATAACAATTGTTATTGCAGAAAAATAACGCTAACAGCAACAACTTTGTTATGTATAACAACCAGGGCGGGAGGGGACATGAAACTGGTACCAATCTTTCTATAAACACTTTGAGAACTTTTATTTATTTTGATTAATTTTAAAAATAACATACAGGGTGGATTTTGTTTATCATCATTAGAGATGTATATAGTTATAAATTATAGAAATATTTGTAAAGGAAAATAATGTTTTTAAATTGTTTGATAAAATTTAGATTTTTACATTTTTGTAGTTAATAAATCACTTAAAATGACATGCTCTAAGATAGCTCTCTATATATCTCAAAAATCAATATTTAAACTTTCAAATACGTCATAAACTTTATAACGTTGCGACGTACAGACAGCTCGTAGTTACAGAGTAGCTGCGCTACTAATAGAGCTGAAATCCAGAACCTGCATGTTTCCTTTAAAAAATGTTAGAATAACTAAGATATGATAATCGATAACACTTGTGGCTAGATAAAGCTAGTTTTAGGCAGATTTATGTATATTGTAACTTTTCTTCTTGCCGTACTTTAAAATCAGTTATCTATCTACCTATCACAATTTCACGGGGATCTATACATCAATTTTTGACATCTAAAACATCCAAAGACCTCCTGAATTTTTGGCAATTTCCTCAAATTTTTGTGTTTTCATCTTTTTTTTCTATCTATCAATGTCTTACTATATTTTCAGTTATCTATCTAGTTATCCATCTATCTATCAATAATAAATCCAATTATCAATCAATCTATTAATAAATAGAAAGATAAACTCTTGTTTGTCCATCTATCGAACAAGCAATCTGTTTTTTTCTCTATTTGGCCACTTTAATATCCAATAATTATCTGTCTATCAAACCACTTTAAAGTACAAGCTACAAGTACTGAGCGCATTACAAAAGGTCACCAAAAGTTATCCAGAGTCCACCCCCAACGCCTCAAGCAAACCCCCCAAAACTTTTAATGACTTTTTGGGCCTGTGTATCTGGATTTTTCCATGTATGAAACTTTGATCTCAAAATTTAACATATGGACCTATACATTTGGGCATCTTGCTGAGTTTTATAAAAAAAAAAATTATCTCTTAAGGCATTTTTAGTCATATATCTTTGATTATGTTGATAAATGTTAACAAGTTCAAGGAGGGATATTGGAATGGAACAATGTTTTATAACATAGTATTAAAAACTTTTGAACTTTTCTTATTTTAGCTAATTTTAATAATATTGGGCTCAAGCGCATAGTATGCCGCTAAAAAGTTTTTCTCAAAGCAGACGAAGCTCACTTACTAAACACAAAAAAATCCATAGTTATATGTAAAGTAGCTGTGCTATTAAAAAAGTGCGTGTTTCTATAGAAATAAAATACTGTAAACAAGCATGTTTCACTTATTCATTCATATATTAAAAATGCGTATAAATCATTTACAAACAATGGAAGACAAAAAATACACACATGTCAATTTTTATGATACATTTTTTTACTATTTTTGTAGTTACACATCTGCTTTATAATTAAGGATATTGTATACAAGTTTAAATAATACAACGGTTTGATAGAACATGTCCTAACTTTTGTGATTTTATTTTGACCCATTCGTGACAAGCTTCCAAAGTTGATTAACTGGGCTTCAACAAAATCGATTTTATCAAAATAAGTGGTCTACAAAAAAACGATTCCATATCTAAAATCTATGGATCATTTTACATCTACATGAAATCCTATTAATTACAGCAAAACAGTAAAATTACAGTAAAAATATAGTAAAATATAACAAATAATTTTACAATTTCTATAAAACATCTGTAAGACATTTCAATTCAAATATTAAAATAGAATAGAAGATTTTAAAATATTTACACTTAAAAATAGTTATTTAAACTTTATTATTTCTTCATTCTTGGATACATCTAATAAACAAGGGTGACAACATCTATAAAAGCGAAGCTAAAAGGACAACGACTAATAACCCTTGTAGAGTATCAGGACCAATAAATTTGTTGCCAAATTGCGGGTGCAGTGAAAGGACATACTTTCAAGACTTGTTAGTAACGATTATAGAGTTGCTGCGCTGCCTAAATAGTAACTAACTGTCATAGGAATCATTATGTAAAGTTTTAAATCGATAAAAACTAAAAGAGTTAACCGTTACGGACGGACGAACTGGAGCGGATTTTAGAAAAGCTTCGCTTTTAACAACCCTTTCAACTTATCATGCAAGACATATTATGATAGGAAGGGAATGAGATTCTGTAAAACAATTACCGACATACAAATATCAGCTTAATATTTGATTATGAAAATTAGTATTATACAATTTCCTCTTTATATCTTTTTCGTAATCTTTATTCCTTTTTCTGGCATTTAGGACTTTTTACGGCTTCACAACTTTACAGCCACCAATTTACGTGTATTTTAAAATTCTTCCAAAAAGCTTACAATACATAAAACGGGCTATTTAGCTTTTTAAGAAAAGGGTTTAAAATTTATCTTAAAATAAGAGGACAATCGAAGAAATAGTGCCTTTGTTATTTTGAAGGAAAGGTTTATTAATCTGACAATCTCCTGTAAATTTGACTGCGCTGAAGATAGAAAATTGATGTCTCTATCTTGTTTTAGGTAACCACGTGAGGCTCAAGATGAGGATTACTTTTTTCAGTGTTGGTTTTGTTCTACTACTCGCCATAATCCAGGTATAGATAGATAGATAGATGAATAGACAGACAGACAGACAGACAGACAGACAGGCAGACAGACAGACAGACAGACAGACAGACAGACAGACAGACAGACAGACAGACAGACAGACAGACAGACAGACAGACAGACAGACAGACAGACAAATAGACAAACAGACAAAGAGACAGACAGACAGACAGACAGATATACAGACATACAGTCATAAAGACATAAGGACATAAAGACAAACAGATAGATAGATAGATAGATAGATAGATAGATAGAAAGTAGAAAGAACTGAGAAACATATAAAGAAATAATCTTTTTAACTCATATACATAGATAGTTTATATAACAACGCCTGGCTTAAAAAAGTTCATGATATAACAAAAAAGTTAGATAAGAAATTCGTCACAGATGGGGAGAATAGAAAGTTAGCTTAATGGTTTTAGCGAAAAGAAAAGTCATTTTGCTTTTTTGTGGATAGATTTAGATAGATTAATAGGTAGAAAGAAAGTTAGCCAGTTTTATAGATTGATAGGTAGATGGATTGAAGGGCAATTTGTTGTTAGAAGGATAGGAAAATGGGTAGAAATTAAGATGACTTACAAATAGATAGATAGCTAATAAGATAGCTAATTGATATCCTGTCTATCCCCTAGGTTGAGAGCTCCCCTGGCCATAATGTGCATGACTATTACAAATGTAACTCAGATTATGCCAGGTTAGATATTCTTTTCTTTAAATTTAAAAAAAAACACAGGACATATTTAAACATTTAAAGGTAGTGGCTGCATTTTAGCAGTTTTTTTTATGGAGAGCTACTCTTCAAATTGTTTTGTCCGACTTTTAGACAGTTAATGGTAAAAAAGATAATGGAAAAAAACTAAGAAACTTGAAGAAAGAGAAAGAAAAGGAGATTTTAAAAAACCAATTTGAAAAAAGGAAAGTGAAAGATAGAAAGAGAAAATTTTTTTATAACAAATAGAAGAAAGTTATACATGTATGTTATTGTGAAAAAAAAAGTGATAAAAGTTATTTTGGGAAAGAAAAGAGAAAGAGTCTAAAAACAAAGTAAGATTATCTAGAGAAAGTTATTTATAAAGGGAGAGTTATAGAAATTTAAATTATAGATTATATAAGAATAGGAAAATAGTAATATTGAAATAGAGAAAAGTTAGAAAATAAAAAAAAGATAATAGAAAATTTAATTAAGAAAATAAGGAGTAAGTTGAAAAACGACTAATGAATGGTAAAAAAAGACTTAATTTTAAAAACATATTGCATTAAAACTAGTTCTTTGGACTATGTTTTTTTCTGAAATTAATATTTATAAATATTAGAGCGAATTAGGGATATTGATTTATTTCTGTTTAACTCGTTCTTATAAACTCTAAAAACCGATACTTTTTAATCAAGGGGATCTTTTTTTCCTTTAAAACTGTCATATTATTGAAAAAGTAATATATTGGAAAATAGATTACAAAATACATATTTTAGTAAATATGATGCTAAAGTTAGATAATGTTTTTTGTGAACTAGGGTATGTCCGCCTGTCTGCATTTAAAACCGTCATTCAAAGCAAGAACTTAAGTTTGATTATTTAAAATATAAAAAAAAACTTTAATAATTAAAAGTAAACAAAAAAATTATAGTGCCTATAAAAAAATGATGCCATACAAATTACCAGTGATAGGCCAATAAAGAGACTAATGGCAGGTTAGTATAAATTTTAATTGACCAATCGCAGGCCAGTAAATATTTTATTTGACCAATAGTAGGCCAGTATGGTGTCATTTTTTATAGGCAATATAAAAAGCTTCAGAATTTATTTATTACAAAAAATTATTAAACTTTATGGTAATCATTGGCAAAATTTTTAGAAGAAATTATCGGCATTGCAAGGAGGAGGATCAGGAGGCAAGAAATTATGGCAGAGTTGGTAGAAACATTAACCATCAGGATTATTCAGCAGCCAGTAGCAGCAGCATATCATATATTACAGGTATAAACAGCTTTACAGACAGAAGGACAGACATACATACAGACAAAGTGACGGAAGTGACTGAAAAAGAATAATAATAGATAATGATAATAGAATATTTAAAAAGGCAGATAGACAGGTGGACAGATAGATCGTTAAATTAAATAGATAGGATAAAGATAGCCTAGAACCACTATAAAGCTTTCCAAAAAAGTACAGTAAACTCGGACTAATAGTTTCCTAGATTTTAGCTTCAGACAAAAAAACAACTACTTACTTTATTTTATTAGATAGTTAGATATTTTTGAATTAAAAATAAATTTGTTCAGAAGTTGAACACACCAGTTCTCGTCCATTGCTTTAATTTTTCTTTCTTTTTCAGTATTAGCAAGTGTAGTTCTTGGTTTAAACGAATTGTTGAGACACTGAGAAGAAGGAAGGTAGTGTCTCTAAACCTCGGTTTCAGTTACAACACACAGGTATGCAGTTTGATAGAAAGATGGATAGATAGACGGATAGAATATATAAAAACACCTAATTACAAATAGTCATAAATACTAACTGATGGACTGATGTACTTTTCAATTAATAGATTTTAATCTACAGAACGGGCAATTTTGTTTATCATGATTGGGTTGTGCATCCATTACGCAGCCAAACAAAGATAGATAGATAATCATAATTGCAAAATTGCTGTAATAATGAACCATGACATGCAAAAATAAAAACAATTTAGAAAAATAATTTTGGCTTATTCCCTCAAAAAGAGACATTAGAACATCCTCTCCCCCTCCCTATTCCCCCATCTCCCTCTCCCCCTCCCTATCCCCCTTCTCCCTCTCCCTATCCCCCCTCTCCCTCTCCCACCCCCCTCCCCCTCCCTACTCCACCAACAATTTTGAAACTTTATTTTTTTTTGAAAATATATCATTTTACTAAATTTTTATTTTTTTTTCAGAATAAAACCGGTGATTTTTACATATCTCGCTAAACCAACGAATAAATGTAAAAATAAGAAAACTAAAAACAGTTGAAAGTTAAATTTGTTCACAGTTAATCAACAACAGTAAGAAATTCTCTTGGAGTACAGTTCAAAGTTAATACATACAAGTCTCATCAACAAATATTTCCCTCAACTCAAAAAAAGTACAATATTCCTAATGAACAAAGTTAATTAATAATAGTTATTCTATATGGTTGTTTCTCAGCTCTTTACACGAGAACACTATAGCCAACACAATAACAACACATAATGTTGGCTAACATTATAGTCAAATTACTATTATGCCCTTTAGGGCCGGACGAACCGGTTTTTTAAAAACCAGTCTTTGGCCCTGATAAGTGATTCCTAAAGTCTGTTGCAGTATTAATCACAGGCGACTATGTTGCTGCCAAGTAACTGGAAATATTTCTGTGATAATATTGTATAAAAGCACTCTAGGAATTGTTATAATAAATTCCACCATTTTTAAAGATTTTTTAAACAAACTGGATTGATGGCAAACTATATATGAAAAAATAGACTAGATTTGAAACCTTTAAAATACTTTAATTTGGCTGTTTTTAAACTTTTAATGTACAAACAAGCACCTTTAAGTATTAGATATAGTAGTATTTATTTTATAAATAAATTCAACATTATATTCAATCAAACTTTATAAGATTAAAATTTAAATTTTTGACTGATTGATATATCAATGTGAGTAAAATGTAGTGCCATTGTTCTATCTAACTATTTGTCATTTAAGCAATTTTTATACTTCTTTTTTACAAATTTTTACATAAATGTTTTGGTGTTTTTTAACTGTGCTCAGCAATATTTTAATTTAATTAAAATAAAATAAGATATTCATTTAAAACAAGCAAAAATTAAAATGGGCTTGTTAGTGTGTAAATATAATGTATATAAAATGTATAGATATCATTTTGGAAACTAGACAATAATAAGCTTTATTATATGCATCTTTACTTTTTTCTTACAAAAGCAAATTTAACACACATTCTATTTATTGTTTTATCTATCTATCATAGTGATAGTTTTAATGTGTTATAGATTATTTGTTAAACTTGCCCTCAATCTTAGACAGCACCTTTTTCTTATACTCTTAATTTAGGACCGCAGCTACTTTTATTCTTTTCTTTTATATGCTTCAAGCCCTTTTAGTTTGTGTTTCTATACATGTTAACCACCCCTTGTTCAACCAAAGAAAGTTCACTTGCTTATAGCTGCACGCCGTCGAATCATATGTACCTTGTTCTAAATACTAAAATATATAGATAGAGATAGCCAAATTTTATATCTATCTATCTATTTAATATCTATATACCTTCTTTCTATAAATACTATTAAATAAACTCTGCATGATTGAAATAAAAAACTTGTTTTTGTTGTTTTGTAATATATAAAATATTGAAAATGAATAAAAATTGTTAAATATGATGTAATGTTTTATTTTAGATCTTGTTTTTAGAAGCGAAGCTACTCTATAAATCCATCCATCCGTTAGTCAAAATAATCCTCCAAAAAGTCTTCTTGATTGGAATCTGGAAGTTTTTAAAAAACAGATTAATAAATTAAGAGATTCCTTGAACGATAGGAATTAGGATCTTTATAGTCACATCTTCAAAAATATAGATAAATCGATGTAAGCATCCCTTCATTCCATATTCGCATTTATAGATGTTACATTCCTTGTTTTTTTATTGTTCGTGATTTTTCTCATGTTCAATCAATATAATTTGAAGTATTTTTAACATTAGGAAATTAGATTGATAGACAAATAAGTATTAGATTGTTAAAAGATAGAGTTTTACTATATCATTGGTCATAGTTTATCTTTGGCTTTCATTTTTGATATGATAGATTTCTAGAGATTAATAGAGATTTTCATTGGTCGGCAGCCGCCCTGATAGGGCTAAGGGCTTTAGTTGGCAGTTTTGAGAGAATTATTGACTGCGGCTGAATCTAATGTTGGCTGAGAAAGAGTCTTGGGTTAACTGCTTGAGGGTGGCTGATTCTTACGCGAAGTCTGAATTGAAATTTGGAGGCAAAGGCCGCCAATTTCTTTGTGGCTTAGTAATCCGCGAGGCTGACACTGAGGGTTATAAAGTTGCGTATGAAGCCACGTGCCAGACGGATTCTGTGTCTGTTGATTCCTGAGTACTCAATGCAGCTCAGAACTCAATGCAACAGCAACTTTAATTAAATCCTTGAAATGTTAGAATTATAAAAAAAATTACAGAACGATTTGAGATAACGTTCAATTTAAGATTGCATAATAATAAAATCAGAGCTTCTGAATTTAAAGAAAATTTTCAACATTTTGTTTTTAGCAAGAATTTTTTAAATATTTTTTAAAAGTTTTATATAAAGGAAGCATTGTATTGTAGTGTTTAAGTTATTTCTAATTTAAAATCTAAAATTGAAAACTTGAATATAAGAAATAGCTGAAAACCAAAGCCTGTCTAAGAATCTAGTTTACTATTCAGAAGCTTTACAGAAAAGGTTCGCCTTGATCCTTAAATGATTATAATAAAAAATAGGATTTCAAGAAACGCCTGACCGTCCATCTGTCTTTTAGCTACATTTAGAGGGATTTTATCCATCTGCTGTCAGGATTTATCTTTTCTTTCATTTTATGTTTAAAGCTAAAATTTCCATGTTATATATTATATTTTGTTAGGGCTAGCAACCCTTTAAGAATGTAGGTAACTACCTAGCTTTAGGCTATAAAAGATAATAAAGGTGGTGTTAAGTAGACGGTTTAATTCTAGATATACTTTAGCATTTTAAGTAAGACTGTTCGTACTGTATCTTTGTCTAAGAAAGTAAAGCTAATTTACCTTATCTTCCTTGTTTATTTGCGGATTGTAAAAGAATTAACACAATGCACAAATTTTATAATAAATATACCATGTACAAAGTCATATTTACAAAGCCAGTCATAGGTTAAAATATTAATCATTCTTTATAGTTATTTCATTATCTTAACAATCTCAAAAGATAAGTTGCCTAAAAAGCCCATTTTTGCTCTATAACTGTGTTATTTTTTTGTATCATCTAAAATTTTGTTTGTTATTGCTTATCAATTATCCTTGGAATCTACAAAAAAAAAGTCTGAAACCATTTCCAGTAAGGCTTTGAAACTGACTAATTTCCGCTTAATAAGCACTGATAATAAGCCATACTGAAAAATCATGTATAGTATCATATTATAGACATTTTTTACGAAAATTAGAATGAAAATCATAGAATTGTCACCAGTTTTGTTAGCCAAGGACTTCGGTCCCTTTGTACAAACAAAACTGGTTTTAATCTTATAATATTTCATTTTAATATCCACGGAAAGCTGTCTATAATACGATGCGACCAATTACTATTACCCCAATTATTATAAGTCGTGATAGCTCTATCTATGAAACTCTAATGTTAAAACAATAAAGCCAGGCCACGACAAGCAGGGATACAGGGATAGGTTATGAGCATAATTTTAGTAGCATATAACTAGTGTAGCTATTGTAATAACTCCATTATCTTGGATTAATTTTATGGAATTTATTTATCTTCAATGTACCTATGCCTGTATCCATTAACCTTGATTCTTCTAGAAACTTCTCATCAAGTCAAAGAAGTATTTTCAGGGAGGAAGGGGATAAAGGGCTGTTTATTACAATAGTCCCCAAAGTTTTTATAAAAGTTTTTTTTATTCGTTGATTTAACAAGGGCCTTTTTCTTGGCGTTGCTACAAAAGACCAACTCTACAAAAGACCAACGCCTACAAAAGACCAACTCTACAAAAGACCAACACCTACAAAAGACCAACGCCTACAAAAGACCAACAAATATACATTAGGGTGGGTCGATTTTAGACATTTTTTTTCTGAGGCCAAAGCGGGGATCTGCACTCAATTTATATAGATATAATACACCTCTGGATGATTTAAAATTTATCCTAAGTCTTAAAACCGCTGAAGACCAGACATTCAATTGTAAAGCTATTTGTAAATGGCAGTCAAAAATTTATTGAATCAGAACTATGGCTTCATGGTGCTCCCTGGAAAGGCCTTGAGGAGCTGAGTCAGGTTCTTTTGTCCGTTTAAAAAAATCTCGTTCCTAGCCTGAGAAAATCTAAAAAACCTCTACAAATTGGACAATTCTCAATAAACCTTTAAAGATTGTGGTTTTTTAGTGATTTCTAAGGCTAGGAACGAGATATTTTGAAACGGACAAAAGTTCCTGATTCAGCTCCTCAAGGCCTTTCCAGGGAGCATCATGAAGGCATAGTTCTGATTCAAAAAAATTTTGAATGTCGTTTTGCATACTAATAAGTAACGAATTATATTTTTAAGTGGTCGTGTTCTAAAACTCAATTTTATAAAATTCTTTTTCAGTCAGAAATGTTTTTCAGGTTAATTTTATCTGTTGCATATCCCCGCTTTGTCTAATCCCGATATGAACCCGCCCTAATATACATTGTTATATAAACATAAAATTTATTAATAAAGTAATACATTATCAATCCATGGCCGCAGCGCTCGGCCCCCTTGCCTATAACCTAACCTAACCTTACCTAAATATTGTAAAAAAAAATACTAAAAATTTGAAGAAAAAAATCTACCAACCACTTTTTGTAAATCCACGAAATTCTAAACTATAATTAAGTTAATGTACAATTACATTAAACATTCATACATTATTACATATAATTTAGGTTAGGTTAGGTTATAGGCAAGGGGGCCGAGCGCCCGCGGCTAGGCAGGCCAGGGGGCCGAGCGCCCGCGGCTAGGCAGGCCAGGGGGCCGAGCTCTGCGGCCATGACCTTCTAGCATTACGATATTTTGTAGTCGTTGGTCTTTTGTAGGCGTTGGTCTATTGTAGAGTTGGTCTTTTGTAGGCGTTGGTCTTTTGTAGAACGGACTAGTTGGTCTTTTGTAGGCGTTGGTCTTTTGTAGAGTTAGTCTTTTGGGGTCCCGTCTTTTGTAGCAACGCCTTTTTCTTGATCTTTTTATTGGATATCTCATTAAGTTGAGTGTCCAAACGTTTTAACCACTAATTGTAATGGGTAATTTTGTGTTTCATGATTTGGGAAGTACATTGCCTTATCCCTTTAGATCCCTGAGTATTTATGTGTTTTTAAACATATAGTAGAACCTGGTACTTTGAAGGTTAAGACAATGGACAATAAATTGATGCACAATTATAATAAACCAATTAAAAGATCCTTATATTAAGTAACAGGATGTCTATCTACCCTTAAGAGAAATTGCCCTAGAAAAAAATAAGGACAGACAAAAGGTTGATAACCCTTTTTAAAGTTAGCATTTTATTTAATTTTTTAACGGTTCAATTTTTTATTTGTTTTAAAAATGCTTGATCTTTATATTGAAGTTGCTTTAAGGCAAACATAAAGAATAATTAGGTATTCTAAAATATTAATAAAATTGTTTTTATATCAGCAAATATTTTATAATTTACTTTATTTTGGAAGATTTATAAATAGATAGATAGACAGACAGATAGGTAGAAAGAGATATAGAATAAACTATTGTTTTTAAAAAAGAAATAGTGTTTTAATATAAACTAAAAATAAAGCAGTTAAAAAATGATAAAAGTAGTTAAAATTGGGTTAAAATTTTATAACAAAAAAATAAAACTCTAACATACCAGAAAAATGATTTTTGACGTCAAAATGAAATTTAAAAGTTTTAATATCTAGAAACAACCAACTTTTTAATTGGTATGTGTGGGAAAAAGTGAGTCAAAGAGAAGGTGGAAAATTAATCTGTTGTTGCGTCGCTATGTCTAGCACTATGTAATTAAACAAGGATGACAACATCCATAAAAGCGAAGCACTGAAACGGTAGGATAAACAAACATTAAGTCTTGTAAAGTGTCAGAATTGAATAAGCAGAATATAAATGTATAATTCTAAACAAAATTTAAGTAAATGCTTCGCTTAAAATATTGTACCTTGTTGTAATAGGAATCAGCAAGTCAAAAATTTGTTGTCAAAAAAATAAAAAATCAGCATGTTTTAAATGGACTTAATAGTAATGATTATAGAGTTAACTGTTATAGAAATCACCTAATCAAAGTTTGAAATCGATAGAACAATTCTAACCTGTTTAAATTAACGAAAATTTCATTAGATTGAATAGCAACTTTAAAAGAATAAAGTAAAAGAAATATTTTGAGTCAAATGCCCACATGGCGGACACCTTGTCTGGATTTTGTATAGGGTCTTACAATCAGCGTCGAAAACATCAACAAAGCCTAGTGTCACTACAAAAGAACAGAAAACGATTTGCTAGCAGAAGAAAAGGGTATACACCACTTGGGCCAAGTAGTTATCTGGATTGCATTTATACTGATGCATTATTTTTACAAGTCATATAATTGGTTTGAGGTATGCTCCTAATTGTCTATGTTTTTTATTTGTTCTTGAAACCATGTGTTAAAATTGTTTCTTTTAAGACATGCTCATAAACTCTTGACGTGTTCATAAAATGAGTCATGATATATTTTTTATGCGTAGCATCTCTATAAGTATCCCTTTCTCTCACTAACTAAGTTACTGACTTCCTATAGAAAAGTTGTATGCCGCTATAAGAGTATATTAGTGTATACGTGAGCCCCCCTTTTATTTTCGAATTTTCTGAAGGGAGAGGACAATGAAATTAAAATCAATATATATTACCCCTTCACATTGTCTGTCTGCCAACGTCCCTCTCTCACTTCATTTAATAACTAGAGGCTACCCCATAGAGGCCTCTAGTGGCATTTTAAATGTTTTTTTGTTCAAGCCTCTACCTACATATGTTGCGTTCAAGTATCTTATATATTTAACTTTTTCCCGATTTTTTTTGTAATTTTCTTTTTTTGGGGGGGGAAGGGGGTTTGTACCCTCCCCCAAAATAGTTTAAAAACCTTCCTGGGACCTATGAGAAGCTACCCTGTTAAGGAGAGCCCGATCGGTTCAGCGGTAAGCGAAATCCTTCGGTACACACTAAGAAACAGACAAACAAACATCCTGTTATTTTATTATAAGGATTCTGTTAAACATTTTCATTGTACTATACGGTTCTAGGACGAACGCATGAGTGACAAACCTAACCTATCGTAAATCATATTATAGGTTTTTTAATTTCCTAACCCCCGCGGGGTGCTTATTTGTATATTCCTTTCTGTGTTTGTCCACTCCGACGTTTGTCACTCCTTCTTTTGTTCTGGAACTAAATATACATCTACACATTTTCATTCTTGTTAAACATTTGATTTTTGCGTTAGTCTGTCTAGCATCTCATATACCAGATTAATCTGAGATTCCTGTGACTTACTTTTTGTTTTAATTTGTACCTTTTATCTTGAAACAAAGTTAGACATTAAAGGATAAGACAATGCACACAAAAAATTTATTTACAATCCCAATGATTATAAACAAGATTATCCCTACTTTAGAATAAATTTATTAGTTAAACAAGGATGACAACATCAATAAAAGCGAAGATCTGAAACATTAGGACAAACGAACATTAACACTTGTATAGTGTCAGAACTGAATAATTAGAATATAAATGTAAAAAAGTCGAACGAAACAAAATTGTAAGTAAATCTGCTAAAAACTGCTTAAATACAGGATATTGTTTAAGGACATACTTACATTTTTAGGACTTGATTATAGAGATGCTTCGCTTATAACAATCTACTTTGTTGTCATAGGAATGTTACGTACGGACAGACGTACGGACCGACTCTAGTTATAGAAAAGCTTCGCTTTTTAAAAATTTTAATACTGCTAGTTTGAACTAAGCAATCAAAAATTCAAAAAAGGATCTAAAGTTTTTGAGCCTACGAAGATAAAGTGGTTATAAAACATTAAGCACCAGTCAAAATTGCAGTCTAGTGTTACTTTTAAATAAGGATTATTCAAAAATTTATTTATGTATCAAAATTGTTATGTGTACTATCCTAAGTTAAGTTAAAAAGTATTTTAATTGATTATTTCAAAACTATTTGAAGCTAGTTCATTACACAACATCAGTGTTGTGAGTTTCATCACAATGCCAAACAAGGATGAAAATATAAAACATGGATGACAACATCCTTAAAGAGAATCACTAAAACGGTAGGACAAACGGACATTAACACTTGTATAGTGTAAGAACTGAATATTAATAATCTGCATATAAATGTATAAGAGTCAAAGCAAAATTGTATGTAAATTTGTTGAAAAACTGCTTGATACAGGATAATGTTTATGGACATACTTACATTTTTAGGACTTGATTATAGAGTTGCATCGCTTATAATATTGTTCTTTATTGTCCCAGGAATCAATATACCAAAAATCAGATCAAACGGATAATTAGATCACATAAAAATTTGTTGTTAAAAAAGTAGAAAAAACAACATGTTTAAAATGGACGTACGGACATTCTGGTAATGATTATAGAGTTGCTACGATAGGACAATTATATCATGCCTAAATTAATGAAAAAAGCTATCCGTTACGGACGTACGGACGGACTGACCTTAATTATAGAAAAGCTTCGCTTTTAAAAAGTGGTGGAAAGAGTTTTACACAAATTTAATTTTTCATTAATTTTAAGTTTTAATCCTAAAGAAATAGATAACGATGTCGATCTGTCTGTCTGTCTGTCCGTCTGTCTAGAGGCAAAGTGTTGCTACGCTTTCCTAACTGTAGTTAACTAAAACTTGCTATCCGTTATGGACGGGCGGACCAATCCTAAATATAGAAAGATAACATGAAAATCAAGCCAAGATTTAATAGCTATTCAATTGAAAATCCATAATTACCTAATACAATTAAAAAGTTACGTGCACACATTAATTGTAATAGAGATTCTCTTCCAAATACGAGATTTATGATAGCGTCTTTGTCAAAGTTCGCATTATCACTATTTTAATCAGCTTAAGAGATGTTAATAAAGATTCTATAAACAAAACTAAAGATTTTTGATGATAGGAATCGGATGACTAGAGTTATTGGTGGATACCTTTTAATGCTTATGGTATTTACAAATCAATCAACGCTAAATAAAGCCAACTAAGTTTGTAATTCAACGAATGTGAGATCATGTTTATAAATTTTCAGTCCAACATAAAGATTCACAAAGTCTTTTCTATATTAAAAGTTCGGTCCGACTGCCCGTAGCGGATAGCTCTTATCGTTAATTTAGGCATGTTAGAATTGTCCTATCGATTTCAAACTTTGCATGGTGATTCGTATGGTAGTTAGAGAAATTAGCAACACTATGATCGTTACCAGAATGTCAGTACGTCTTTTTAAAACACTAGTGGCTTCGCCCCTAGCCTCTAGGGGCTTTTTTCTGAAGGTTCAGGGAAGAATTTTTAAAATTTTGTTTACATTTTTTAAAGATATTTTCTGTATTTTTTAACATTTTATAACTCTTTATATCATTTTATAACTCTTTATAACATTTTATAACTCTTTATAACTTTTTATATTTATTTATATTGATTTATATTATTTTAAACCTTCGAATTTTTCTTTTTTTTATTGTTTTTTAAAATTTCTTTGCCATTAGCCTTTTTGGGGCTTCGCCCCTACAGGAGAATGAAGTTTTCACAATCTTTTTGAATTTGATAAAACAAAGTTTAAAAGAAGAAAAGAAATTTAAAAAGAAGAAAAATAATTGAAATATAAAGAAAATATAAAAAAGTATAAAAAAATATAAAAAACTATAAAAATATATAAAAATATATAAAAATATATAAAAACATACCTAAAAAAAACATTAAAATTAGAAAAAAATATGAAAATTTTTTTGGGGGGGGAAATTTTCATTTTTGGGGGGGGTTTAGGGTGTCCCACTCCCCAAGAAAATAGCTTAAAACCACCACAGGACCAATAGGTCTATACCCTGAAGAGTAGAATCCAATCAGTTGAGTGGTTACCGAGATCTTAAGCTTCAGACGGACGGACAGATGGACGGACAGACGGACAGACATCATTCTACTTCGTATTATAGATGTCGCTTTTAAAACTTTTTTGGTAACAACTTTTTAATTGATTTAATTATCCCATTCAATCGATTTTTTTATACTGATTCCTAGGACAACAAAGCATAATTTTAGAAGTGCAGTGATTCTATGAACAAGTCCTTAAAATATAAGTTTGTCCTTAAACAGCTTTTGAATTTATTTAAACACATTTTTATATTTTGCGTATTAATTTCTGACACTCTACAAGAGTAAATGTGCGTTTGTCCTACCATTTCAGAGCTTCACTTTTATGAATGTTAGATTCACAAAGTCCAGATGAGTACATACACTTATTAATATTATGCCTCGTAATTTTTTGCTAAATATAACTTATTGTTTTTTAGAGTTTCTAACTCGTTCCTTAATTTAAAAAATAAAGAACCAGATCATAAACCTATGACGTCAACCTTAAAAAAATCTATACTGTACAAAGTTCTTAGAAAACGTAAAAAGGAGCAATATCCTATTATATAAAGTACTAAGCGTTTTTTGTTTGTCCCGAAGGATCTCGCTAACCGCTGAACCGATATTGTTCTCCTTTACAGTAAAGCTTCTTAAAGTTCCTGGGAAGGTTTTAAACTATTTTTGGAGAGGGTGTCTTCACCCCCCTCCCCCCAAAAATATATTTTTTTTCTCTTTTGTAACTCAAATTTTAAAAAGGATGAGGTCAACTTTTTCCCCTCCTACCTTAAGTGCCCCTAGAGGCTTCTAGAGGCGTAGCCGCTAGTATTATCATAAAGTCTCTAAGAAATATAAATTAAACGTATGGTAAATCTTTTGACGAATATAAAAACTGCTCTAATAAAGCATGCATTAAACAGTTGCGCTAAAAAGAACTATTTGGTCCTTGTTTTATTCTTTTAGATTAACCTCTTATATGTATAAGGGGCAAAGTTATTTTTGTCTGAAGATTAAGATTTCAATAACCTGACAGACGGACAAGCAAGTTATTTTAGAAGATGTTGTAAACTAAATCCAGCAATTTATCTTTTAAAAACAGCTTAAACAATACATTGTTATGTAAAGAAATTTGATTATTACAGACCGACCGATTCTGTCATCTTTTCTGATAACAGCCTATTAAGTCACGTTTCCCTAATGTTAATTAATTTAAGCATGACCGTAATTAAGTTGAATACAGGATGCACAAAATACAAACAATTCAATCTTAAATAGCAGCTTAGGAAATCAAATTTACTTATAAATGCTATTATATTACGGACTGACTGACTGACAAAGTGAGTTATAGAGTAGCTTTGGTAGTAAAAAAGGAGCAATAATAAGATAAAATCCGCTATAAGTGTGGAGTTTAAAAGGCCAAGTCGTAGATTATCAACAGCAAGGACGACAACATCCATAAAAACAAAGTTTGAAAATAATTAAAATTATTTTTCTTTTAGATTTGTTTTCAAAAAGACTTACGGACTTTCTCCTAATCAACATAGAGTAAATACGTTTCTAAAATTATTCCGGAATGTCACAGAATTCCTTTTACAATCGAAACGACGATTCTAAAACGTCGAATGTTTGGTCCTACGGGAACAGCCTAATTGTAGAATATCATTGCTTTTTAAAACCTGATTATAGCCAACTGGCGTCAAGCCAGGAGATATTCCATAGACTGTCGATATTTCAAATTTGATCCCAATATTTATAGGTAAATTGTTAATCTATCGTCAAAAAAAATGAGCGATCTAGGTATTCTATAAAAAAAAAATTATAAAAAATCTTCTGAAAAATAATATGTCGACATAAAAAATCGTCGAAAAGCAAAGCAGTTTTCCATTTAGTATTCTAAGAAGTAATCTCTTTTTTCACCCTCTTAAAATGCCAAGATAGAGGAAGAACGGTTTCTTAAAACGTTCATTTATAGTGGTGTGACTGGTAAGTAACTGGTTAGTTGAGACTTAAACGCTAATGTCATACTTTAGTCTTGTACATTTCTAGAAATATTCCACCTATAATCATTTTACTATATCAAAGACGTAATTTCTTACTATTGGCTCATTTTTAGGGCTTGGTATTTTAACAAAACCGCTAAAAAATATTTAATTTTAGCATCATTTATGTAAAATAAAAAAATAAGGATGACAACTCCCATAAAAAACGTGGCTCAGCATTTAAAAAGGGCCTGGCATTTTAACAAAGCCGCTAAAAAAAATTTATTTTAGCATTATTTATGTAAAATAAAAAAATAAGGATGACAACTCCCATAAAAAACGTGGCTCAGCATTTAAAAAGGGCCTGGCATTTTAACAAAGCCGCTAAAAAAATTTATTTTAGCATTATTTATGTAAAATAAAAAAATAAGGATGACAACTTCCATAAAAAGCGATGCTCAACAAATAAGACGTTCTGATAAACGAATAATTTTTAACAAATTACTTGAAATCAGGATTCCAAAAAGGGAATACTTGCATTTCAACTCTTAATTAGAAAGGTGCTTCTCTTATAAGATTGTTCCCAATCAATCAGGGAATCACTGTCCCAAACATAAAGTTAATTGAATAATTGTTTCATATAAGAAATTGATTTTAAAAGCCAAAAAATCTTGTAGAAATTTACATACAGACTTTCTAGAAATGATTAAAGAGTTAATAAGGTTTCTAAATTGTGCCTAGCTGTTACAGGAATCACCATGTCAGGTTTGAAAACTACAGGACAAATCTTACCTGCTATCTGTTACGAACGGAAGGACATGCCGACACTTAAAGCAGAAAAGTTCATTTATGTGTCAATGAATGTTCTATAATACAATTTTTTCTTTATTCAACCAATAAAACTGCACTACGAAGGACATAGGATTTTACTTGGCAAGTTTTCTAATTCGTTGGTTTAGGGAGATTTTAAAACAAATCTTCATTGAAATTTGTTATGTACATCAAATTTCTTATTAATCAAGATCCCTCATTTTTTTCTGTCCACCTGTCTATCTATCCGCTATTTACACAATAATTAAAACATTATTAATTGGGTACTAAATGAGATCAAAAAAAGTAAAAGGTTTCAGGGGTTTTTACGTACAACATTCAATTTTACGACTTGCACACAAAACTTAGTGAGTCAAAAGAATATTGAGTTAAACTCATATAAAGTGGTAAGGTTTATATCGGTCTGGAAATGATTTTAAGCTATTTCTTTAAGGTTAAGTCGTTGGATAGTTCCAGGCTATTTTTCTCCTTACTAAACCCCTTTAGATAAAACATCCCTAGGTGCACCCGCTAGTAATTGATACTGTAGAATACTTGTTATCCCATATTGGCTATTTTCATATAATTTACTTTTACTACATTATTCGAATACTATATCCAGGCCTTCTTTTGTTAGTTGTAGGAATGCTTTATAGCTTAGAGATTAGAAAGTAATAGTATCACTGCAGAGAAGCGACGCTCCACCGATTTAGCTAATATTTCCATATTTCATAAAAGCATAAACCTTATATTAAAGTAACATGATGTCTGTCCGACTGTGTGTGTATCTGTACCTTAATATGATTCTTCTTTACCGTGAAAAACCCCTGTCCAAAAAAATTCATGGCCTAAAAAACATTGGATATTATTTTGTTTTGATTTCTAAATTATTCAAAATTTTATGCTAGTCGAATTTTTTGCCGTTTTCAACGATTCATGATGAATTACCCATTATGCTAGGGTCCAAAAAGCAGGGACTTGAACTGGATATGTCCGGTTAGTGGACAATTTTGAGGGCTTCTCAAAGGTTGAAAGAATACTTGCCCATGTTCAGACAATATTGTCAAAATATTTAATAAAAATCAGCAATTTTTGGATTAATTCAATGAGAATCGCATATAAGAATAATTTAACTAGGAATCTTCTGGGATGGAAAAATTTATGTTTGCTCCAAATTACATTAAACAAAATTACTTATTTTGCAGATAAAAAATAATGGTGGAAAAGTTTAAACACTGCATGCTTTTTCTAGCCAAACAACATTTCATAAAATTACCCATGTTTTAAAGGAATTAAACGAGAGAACATTTTTAAAAGCAAAGCTTTCTTATAATTATATATTTGTACCTTTTTAACAACAAATTTATCTAATTTTCCGATTGATCTGTTTTTCGGTATATTGATTCCTTGGACAACAAAGTACAATATTATAAGCGAAGCAACTCTATAATCAAGTCCTAAAAATGTAAGTATGCCCATAATTTTAAACATTATCCTGTATCAAGCAGTTTTTCAACAAATTTACTTACAATTTTGCTTCGACTCTTTTACATTTATATTCTGATTATTCAGTTCTGACACTATACAAGTGTTAATGTCCGTTTGTCCTACCGTTTCAGTGCTTCGCTTTTATGGATGTTGTCATCCTTGTTAAAAAAACTTTGGACACCTTTCAAATTTGCAATGTCCACTCCATTAATTTAATTGAATCTGTAATAGTTTATTCTATCAGACATATTGACACAATTACATAAATTTCATAAAAGAAAATGAGTTGCTTTGATGCTATCTAAAATGGTGCAAAAAATGGGGACAAATTTCAAATTGATTTGACGGGGCTGTTTATTTACGTCACAAGTGAGGGGAAAGAAAAGGGAAGGAGGAAAGAAACCTCCTAGAAAAGAGATGGGGGTATGACGTCACACGCCAAAACAATTTGAAATTTGTCCCCATTTTTTGCACCATTTTAGACAGCATCGTTGCTTTCACACAAAGTGCATTATGAGCACTCATACCCCTTCCCTTTTTTTTAAAATTTATTGAAAATAAGAAAGGGCTAGGTTTTTCTACATGCCAAACCCCTGCGGGGTCTACCCAGTACCCACCTTACCTACCCTAATCTATTTAAAGTATCTAGAGAGAAATGTCTTTATCTAAATCAAAAGCGTGCATACAAGGCCTGACAACTTTTAGAGGGGGTGTATTTAGAAGAGTAATTTTGTAAATCATCAGTTATGGTTTTATATTAATTCATCGTCCATTGTCTTATCCCTTAAGATCTCTAAAGAGTACCCATTTAAAATTATTATTAGCAGGGAGGAAGGGGACATTGGACGATAATTTGTACTAGTCCACAAAGTTTGAATAACACGTTCTCTTATTCCTTGGCTTAAAAAAACATTGTGATCTTTTATCAAATCAAACTAGCTTTGTCCAAATTTTCTAAAAATATTTAAATCTACAGAAGAATAACTTTTTTTATCAAATTTGTGTGGCTATTGTTGTCAAAGAGTCCTCATTTTGTTAAGCTTCGCTTTTGTTGCTGTTGTTATCCATGTCTTTACTGAAAGAGTTATCAAGATCTGGAATTGTCCTGTTATAAAGATAGATAAATAATATTTCTATTTTAGCCAATACAAAAAACTGCAGATGAACAATCTGGCCCTATTAATGGTTAGATAGTGTACATATTTTTTTACGAAATGGCAGTTATTTATTTAATTCGTTTGCATAATAGCTCTAACTAGTCGCATATCTTAGAATAAAGCTTTTTTCGTTGAATTATACCGTGTAAATAATTCTTCACTCGTATAATGTGAAGCATATGACAAAAAATATATAATATAAGTCAGCTATGATTAGTTGATTTTTTTAGGATTAAGTTAGCTTTAGTGAAATTTTCGTCTCTCTTATTATTGGAATTGATAGTATATAACAAAAGATAGGTGTTTGTCTGTTAAAATATTTGTTTGAAGAATTATGGGGCCAGTTTGAGCATCTAGATCTACTATATCTATTGTACGGGATATCATGAAATAACCTGCCAGCTATTTTACTTTTATTTTTCACTTTTTAAACTTTAGCATGGATTATAGGAAAGGAGGAGAAAAAATATTCCCATTAAGAAATGTGTTGAAAATGCTTTTCTTCCCTACTTTATATATTAGAAAGAAAAATTTTTATCAATTTTTTACTCTCCATTTTCTTTTCCCTCCCTAAATTTAAGCTTTTAATGTGAGTTTTTTTTAAACAAAAGGTGTTTTCGAGAATTTTCTGGAAATTAATGTGAAATTTTTTTTTCTTTTCTCTTTATTGTTGATTATATTTTAGACTTTTACTTCAAAAATGTACTGGCATCCCTAAAAAAAATTACATGAAAAATATAACAGTTATAAACATATCATTATTGTGTACAAAGCAAAGCTTTCCCATAATTAAGTTATTTGCAGAAACGTTTTTTTAATTATTAAGCATATAAAAATTTATTTATTGTTATATACAGTTACAGTCACATAATGAGTGTAAATGAAAAGCTGTTAGCATGTTACCAATTTTCAGATTCCAGGAAACCAATTATCGCAAATTTTGTTCGAATTTGGTCTAAAGAAATCTAGATGAAATCAGATTTAAGAAGGGGGAAAAGATTTGTATGAGTAATTTTAATATTAATTCGATATAATTCCTTTTCTTGCTATCCTTTGATATCCAGATTTTTTTAGTTCTGGCTATCTTGAAGCGTTGCAGGAAGTCTATCTATGCATCTGTCTTTAATTGGGATTTAAAAGCCTTATTTTGTTAACCGTAATGCCAAAGGTTCGGAATCTATTTTTAAAATTTTTCTGAGGATAGGGGATAATTTACTTTTTACCTTAAAAAAGGTTTAACTCTATTACATAATTAATGGGAACATGGCAAAATTCAGCTATCTAAGACTATTGTAGGTATAAACATGGATATCCCCAATGCTGATTAACAAAAGTATCCATTGCAAAGTTTTAAATTATGAGTTAGATTCTTGCAAACTTCTAATAAACCAATTATAATTCATTAGAAGTCCCCATTTTTAACCAATGGATTGAGAAACTGTGTTTATAGAAATTGGCCCCAAATGATTTACAATCCAATGTCCCCTCCCTCCCTTCCTAAAGTAGAAATGTCTAGAGCTGTTAGTGAGATCTTAAAACAGCAATTTTATTCCCATATATTTTTCACTTTTAACTTTTCACTCTTTATTATGTAAAAAGTCAGGTCAAAGAATAAACAAAGATGATAATAAAGCGAAGCAAAGGAAGAAAAAACAATCCATAACTCTTGTACAGTGTCAAACTTAATAAGCAGAACATTAATTTTGAATTCTAAACTAAGTTGTATATAAATTTATTGCAAAGGACTTTGAAACAAATCTGTATCATCAAATAATAGTTATTTCTCGCATCGTATTATAAACGGCTTTCCGCGGATATAGAATTTACAATTATAAGATTAAAACCATTTTTTTAGCCCGTGCCTTCGATTGTACATTTTTATATTCGTAGAAAGCTAGATATAATACGATGCTAGACATATGTAGTTTTTTCGTATGGATGAGAACCGGTTCCTATCTACCGGATTCGAATGAATACGAAGAATTTATTTATTTTCAAAGTTTTAATTTGAAATAAGTTATTGAGTGGTATAAAAAATTGTGTACCAGAATGGGCGTAGTCTGTATTAAATAACTCATAATCGTTCAAGCATAAAACCATACAGTATACAACAATTATGTCATGCAACTAAACCCTATTAAGGCTAACATAAGCCGCCCCCTTTCTGATTTTTTCTATCATTATTAGTTACAATAAGATTTTGTTTAATTTTCTTACGTTTTAAATGACAAAAATATGCATTCTTTCTGGTGGGAAAAAGAGCCATTCTAAATATATTATATGAATATACAACATAAAAAAAACGAAAAAAATTTTTAAAACTTTGTTAACGTTAACATTTTTAAAGGTCTTTTAGACAGGCAGACATAAAGCTCCTGACAAGTATACCTGGAATCAGAAATATCAGGTTCCAGCTTTGTTTTGGACCGCTGTTTTTTTGGTAACATAAAAACATTGTTCAGATAAATCATCTTTTACAAATACGGCTTTAATAGTGAAAATAGAGGATACTTTTAAATATTTCACATATTTTTCATACCATTAATCATATCTTAATAAAACTTTGCGTATAAATAAAAGTCTATTTATGACGCTTTGCGTAAAAATTTAAAATTCTAGCAAGACAACAATTTAAGGAATGCTATAAAAAATTACGCAACAGGATAATTTTAGAAATTTATTCTATAATTCGAATAGTCCGTCAGTTTATCCGTCTGTAAAAATTTTGCACATTCTTTCTCAATTTTTCTTTGATATAAAAACTGAACATCTGCTTTATAACTCACTTGGTCCATTTCATGTTTTATTTGTGCTTCGTTACTTATGTATGTTCTCATTCTTGTTTGTTTTGTATTTGTTACTCAATAAAAACTTATATTTTTACTGTTTAACAATGACTAGCATAAAAAAATCTTTCAAACACTTGAAGTGGAATTTTAAAAATGATAAATTGAATGCAAACAAAATTTGAAAATAGTCTTTTTTCCAGGGACGATCACAAACAATTGTACAAAAAAATAAAAGATATGATAAATAAAGAGCAAGAGAAAGAGAGAAAAAGAAGTAGAGCGGGATGATGATAGATGATTCTGTGTTACAGACAATGGATGTACTAGAATATACATGGATATTATGACAGGGGACCATGTAACTCATTTATTGGTCAGTTCGTTCATCCAGTAAAAGGGGAGATGATGGGTTAAAGGAAGTGGAAGGGGAGGGGTTATTTTAGCCGTCTACGTATTTCACTTCATTGGAGAACATAAAAATCTGGTGTAATATCCAAGTAATAATATATTCATTAAACTTACATAGTACTACCTATAGAGCAGCTGTGATATTAATTTTGTTCAAAAAGCTGTCTTTGTCTATATTCGTTGGTGTCTCCAAAACAATTTTACCATTTTTTTAGTTATTTATGCTGTTTATAGGTATAGGATTGGGACTATCCGTTACTGACATACTTGCAGAAAAATCCGCCCTAATTGTAGAAAAGCTTTGTATTTAATAACAATTGATTGACAAGGTTAAAAAACATCCATAATAATGAAACTAAGCAAATCAGACCTCAGACATACAAACATTAAAATAAAGGAAATAGGATAATTATGTTATGTAAAATTTGTTATCTATAATACAAAGTAGTTTGCTGTCTGTCCGTCTGTCTGTCCGTCTGTCTGTCCGTCCGTCTGTCTGTCCGTCTGTCTGTCTGTCCGTCAGTCTGTCTGTCCCTTAGATCTCGGTAACCACTGAACCGATTGGATTCTACTCTTCAGGGAATATACCTACTGGTCCTGTGGTGGTTTTAGGCTATTTTCTGGGGGGGGGGGGGGGGGGCAACTCCAACATCCAAAAAACAAACCCCCTCCATTTTTTTTACGAATTTTGCGAATTCGCCATTTATTCGCGAAAATTTACGATTCATTCGCATTTTTTTCTGATGGGTAGATCAGCGCCCTGATTGGAGAAGCTTAAGTGACGTACATCATTCAACCAATTAGAGCGCAGGTAGTTTCCAATCCACCTATCCTATTGGTCAAAATTTATTAAATTAAATTGGATTTGCGCTTTTAAATAATGAATTATATAAAAAACGAATTTTATAAAAAAAAATCCTTAAAATTTTATGCAGATTTCAAATCTATTATATTCATTAAAATTCTTTCCAATTTTTATAGCTTATAATACAATGGGGATGTAAATAATTTTATCGACCATTGTCTTATCCCTTTCAGATCCTGCTGCTAATGTAAAAAGATCGACATACATGTTTTGTTGGCTATACATTAATGTATTAGCCAAGATTTCTTATTTCGGATCCGGATCTACTGCAGTTCACGGTAAAATATTGCTGGTAAGCAATATTTCCAAAAGTCTATGAATTTTAAAGGCTGCTAGTTGCCAAACGGCTGAACGTACAGATCATGCCCGCACACTGTTTTAAGCGGCATAAAAAGGCCTACAAATAATCTGGAATAGCCATAAATCAATAATGCATAATTATATTGCAGTGCAGAGAAATGCGCGAATAAGACCTATTTTACACGTTTTTTCTTCAGTGAAGCTTTCCCTGTGCATAATTGGATCTTGGCTATTCCAGATTATTTGTAGGCCTTCTTATGCCGCTTAAAATGGCGTGCAGATGTGATCTGTACGTTCAGCCGTTTGGCAGCTAGCAGCAAGTATGTTCAACAGTCCGCTAGCTTTTCAGATTAATCCCATTTCATCCAGTATGCTTCTAAGCATATTGAGAGGGCTTGTGTTTTAATGAAATACATACATTAAACTATTAACAAGTATCTTAAGAGATAAGACAATGGACGAAATATTGATGCACATACCCAATTATTATAAACAAACTTATCCTTTTGTAGATTTAAATAATTGGTGGAAAAGTTAGGATATGGAAAAAGTACTTAAAGTTTTTAAGCCAAAGACTGAAAGATGTGGTTATAAAAATATGTGCACCAGTTTAATTTTAAGACCCCCCACCCCTCCCTACAAATGGGTATCTGCACATTTTGATAGAATTTTTATATCTATAATACAAGGTAGAATGATATCTGTCCGTCTGTCTGTCCGTTCGTGTGTCCGTCTGTCTGTCTTTCCGTCCATCCCTCAAGATTTCAGTAACCACTGAACCGATTGGATTATACTCTTCAGGAAATATACCAACTGGTATTGTAGTGGTTTTAGGCTATTTTCTTTTCTTTGGAGATGGGACACCCCCAACTCCCTCCAAAACAAAAAAATACCCCCCTAATTTTATTTTTTTTAATATTTTTTTTGCATATGATTTGCGAATTCGCCATTTATTCGCGAAAATTGGCGACTCATTCGCAATTTTTTTCGGCTGGGACAGGTATAATACTAACATAATTTTTTAAAATTTCCTCTTAGGCCAAAGCCCTAGAGGCTAGGGGCGAAGCCGCTAGTGGATAAAATAAAATATGCTCGCTTTAAAACCTTCGTTCTTATTACATTTCATGCATTAATGTATTAGTAAAATTCATGCTTTCTTACGCCATTTCTTATACATATTACATTTTTAGTATATTGGCAAAAAACATAACAAGATATAGTGAATGGAGAAGGAAAGATGACAGAAACTCAGTATGCCGATACTGTACATGGAAGGAAAGCTTTAAAAGTATAAGAGCAAATATCCACTAAAATACTGACTCTAAAAGTTAAATATTAATATAGGATTTTAAGAATCTTTTCATTTTACTAGGGAGATCTTTTTAAAAACTCTGTTTAAAACTAGAGAAAAACTCATATGTACATTGAACAAATATGTGCTGTACAAAATCGGATGCTGAATTCGCCTAGATTTTAAAAGAAGAGATTAACGTATAAGCTTTTAAAAGAAACAAGGCAAGAATTGTGAAGCTAATTTTAAAACAAAGGGATATGAGTGACTGATTAGAAAGTATTAAAAATTCGGAAAGAAAACGAAATAGCGGGTTTCGTCGTATTTCACAGTAGCTTTTGATAGGTTATTTAGGGTTGGGTTAGGTAAATATTAATGATTGCTCCGAAGGGTAAGGAATATGACCAGCAGGGTTAGAGCCCCCCCCCCCCCCTGCAGGGGCTGGTAATAGTAGAAAAGCTACTGTGAAAATACAACGAAACCCACTACTTCGTTTTCTTTACATGATCCAAAATTTCTTCTTCATTTAGATTTTATGATTTAAAACCTAAAATTCGCCTTTTATGGCCCAAAAAAAAACCCCTCCTCTATCAAAAAAGTAAAAATAAATATTTTTGTTTTCAATTTTAGCTCTACTATTTTCAGATGGAAACATATATATTTAACTTATTATTAGATACATGACCAGGAAAACGCTACGGAAATTCTAGACATGCCCGCCAGCGATATAAATAAATTAGGAAACAAAATTTAGGTAGTTGTATAACTCTTTTTGTCAGATACATGCGTTTTTTCAGCGCCGAAGGGTCGCGTCTGTCTGTCTGTTATGCAAAGGCTGCCCAGATTTTTAAAAATGCAGATCATTTATTTACTTTTATCCTTCTCTGATTTAAAATGTAGTTGCAATTAACATTATTTCTTTTAAATGTATTTCGTTAGAATGCAACAGTATAGTTACTATTTTTAATATTACGATTGAAATAGATTTATTGTTTAAATGTCCAACCGATTTAATACAAGTTTAAGCAACGAATGAGGAACTTTTTTATTAAATTCATCCTTGTTTGTTTTTATTTGTTTCTGGGTTTAGAATTTATGAGTGGGTGTAAAATTGTAAAATATGTGAAGGGAAAACTGGGAGAAAATTAATGCGTGGCAGATTTGTTAAACGATATGCTTTTATACAGTAATGGTCAGTCGTTCCGTGCATCAGTAACGGATAGCTCTTATATGAGCATATTTATTGTCCTGTATTTAAGATATTTTGCGACTTTTGCATCGTAAGTTTAATTTCTAAAACATGTTTCTATGCCCTGCGGGGTACCATAACCCAGCCTAACCATTAATAATCATCCAAATTACGTTATTTTCTTTTTAAAGTAATATAATGGTACATGGTGTCATGAAATTTAATTTTAAGAATCGTGTGTAGTTACAGTAGTTTTTCTGGTTGAATTCTAAAACAAGATCAAAGAATGTTGTCTCATAAAATGTATATGCTAATTAGTTTTTAAAAGCGAAGCTTTTCTATAATTAGGGTAGGTCCTTCCGTACGTCCGTCAAAGAAATTAGCTCTTTTCGTTAATTTAAACAAGTTAGAATTGTCCTATCGATTCCAAACTTTGCATGATGATTTCTGTAGTAGTTAGGTACAATTTAGAAAGCGTAGCAACTCTATAATCAATACCAGAATGTCCGTACGTCCATTTGAAACATGTCGATTTTTAACTTTTTTGACAACAAATTTTTGTATGTTAAAATTATCCGATTCTTCTGATTTTTTGAAAACTGATTCCTATTACAACAAGGTACAATGTTATAAGCAAAGCATCTCTATAAACAAGTCCCAAAAATGTAAGTATGTCCTTAAACAGTATCATCTATTATAAACAAATTTACTCCTTCTGTACATTACAATTAGTGGTTGAAACACATACTCAACTAAATGAACCAACTATTATAATTTAATAAAAGTCCCCAAAGTTATGAATCCAACGAATAAGAAAACGTTATCATAAAACTTTGAGGGCAGTGTAATAAACAGCCCAATATCCCATCCCTAACTGATTGTTGACAGTCAAGGAAATGAGTTTAAATATTTTTTTTACTGTTCAAAGAATATAAAATATAACAGTCTTGCGTAAGTAGAATTTAGATCATAAAAAAACTTATTTTTAAATTAAATATTTATTAAATGGATTTTGGATTTTTTACATTTTCTTATGTATTAAGCGTTGTTAATGTTATAATACACCTGAACTTTTTTAATATCAAACAATCTGAAAAAGTTATAAGAAGAGTCAAAACGTTTGAATTAGATCTGTTAATGTACAGAAAAAAATTGAAGTTCTAAAACTGTAAAAAAAAGCCTTTGTGTTTGTCCTTGAAGGTAACTTTGTAACTTGTTATGGTGTGTGCATGTATTTTATGAACTCAGGCATAACTTTAATCCTATAACTGTATATAATCATAAAATTACAGTAGAATTATAATCTTGGAAAGCCACTTACAGTTCTGTCATACTGCTTGAATATAATTGTTTTAGGAACTATTTGCAGGCCTATTTTTGGGTATGGTCATTTATTTAATATTGCAAAATAGCTTAGACTTCAATTCTACATATTGTCATGATGTTTCATATTTGCATATATACAAATTGCAAATAAACTAGTGTTATAAAACAATATGTAATTGGAAATTTAGGCTTTTTGGATTATATGCGGTTTTAATAATTTGATAATGAGATTTATGTGCTGAGATGAATGCATACCTATTGCAAAATAAATTTTGTACGCAAAGATATAATATATACATATAAGTATTTATATATACTCTTGACCTATTAATCAATTTAGAAAAAAAATCTATCTTTGACGTGTTCTTTATTATTTCATCTATTTATCAACCTATCTATTTTCAATATTCACAATTAATCTTTCTATTTAAAGAAACCTGATTTTTCTTCTATAGTATAATTCATTTATCATGCTATCCAGTATCTCTTTATAAATCCATCTATCCATTTGTCTATCTTGATAATTAAGCTATCTATCTATCCACCAATCTACAATCCTTCAATCCTTCTATCTACCTATCACTTTTTCTTTCTATCTTTAATTTACTGCTTATCTAATCTGAGGAAAGCTTTTTCACAGGCTGGTTTTAGGTTATTTTATTCCAAGATTTCAGCGTTAAGGGAAAGTTTTAGGCTATTTTTCTAACCTCTTCTTACTTCTCTGATGACAAAGCCTCTAGATGATAGGGGCGCAACCGCTAATATTAAGTAAAACATAAGTCATAGTATTTCTCTATGGATACTAAGGTTTTGATCCAACTATTATAAACAGAATGGGCCACTGGTTGATAAATTGTTTGCCTAAATGACCAATACTAAGGACTTATATTCATAACTAAAAAGAAAATAATGAATAGATAGATAAGTAGATAAATAGATAGTTGCATAGATGGTTAGTTATAAATAAATAAATGATTAAATAATATTTGGATAGCTAGATGAACTGATTAGCAAATGAATAGATTGTACAATACCTATTAGCCCATTATAAGTGATATTTTATAAGCACTCTATTTATAGAAACTCTCTCTTTTTTTTGTAACTCCCCTTCCCACTCTTTTTCCTATCATTCATACGGATAAGTATTTTTAAAAGCACAGGGATCTTGATAAACATAATTACCCCTTCTGTAAAATAAAATTGTTGGTTGAATAGTTTGGACAATGTTATTTTGCATTGTAAATTTTACTAGTCTTTAACCAATGAACGAGAAAAAGGGCTTGTAAAAGTTTGGGTACGAATTTTCAACTTTGGGTACGATCCTTTTCTGGTAAAGCATGAGAGACCTTGAACAAATATAGAAAAAGTAAATTTCATAGTAGATCTTTCGGAAAATCTACTCAAAAAATTACAAAAATTTCATTTATCATTTATATAGTTCATTAATGGAATTATATGGAGTTATAAGAAATTTTAATTATCTCAAATAGCAACAGAGAAAATTCCTCCAGCCAAATACAAATATACAAAAGGACAAAATGATTTATAGAGCATATGCTCAATAGTCACAGGAATCTTTAGAAAATCATTTTCTCGAATACCCATTCCTTGCTGTGGACATGCACGTGCTTGTATTGTAAACCATCCATCCCCCCACGTTGTTTACCATGCGTTTTTCAATGCGTAGTTGGATAAAAAGAAATGCAGCTACTTAGAAATGCTTAGGATTTTCATTAGCGAAGCCACTGTCCTTGGTACAAAGCGCAAAACTTTAAATTCCTTATTTTTTCAAATATATCAAAATATTTCTTTCTCTTTCTTTCTCTTTCTTTTACTTTCTTTCTCTTTCTTTCTCTTTCTTTCTCTTTCTTTCTCTTTCTTTCTCTTTCTTTCTCTTTCTTTCTCTTTCTTTCTCTTCCTTTCTTTTTCTTTCTCTTCCCTTCTCTTTCTTTCTCTTTCTTTCTCTTTTTTCTCTTTTTTTCTCTTTCTTTCATTTTCTCTCTCTTTCTTTCTCTTTCTTTCTCTTTCTTTCTCTTTTTTCTCTTTTTTTTCTCTTTCTTTCATTTTCTCTCTCTTTATCCCTCTTTCTTTCTCTTTATATCTCTTTCTTTCTCTTTCTTAATCTTCATTTCTCTTTCTTTCACTTTCTTTCTCTTTATTTCTCTTTCTTTATCTTTATCTCTCTTTCTTTATCTTTCTTTCTCTTTCTCTCTCTTTCTTTCTAGTTCTTTGTCTTTCTTTCACTTTCTTTCTCTTCCTATCTCTTTCTCTTTCTTTCACTTTCTTTCTCTTTTTCTCTCTTTCTTTCTCTTTCTTTCTCTTTCTTTCTCTTTCTTTCTATTTCTTTGTATTTCTTTCTCTTTCTTTCTATTTCTTTCTTTTTCTTTGTCTTTCTTTTTCTTTCTTTCTCTTACTTTCTTTTTTATTCAACTTCTCTCTCTTTCTTTCTCTTTTTTCTCTTTTTTTCTCTTTCTTTCATTTTCTCTCTCTTTCTTTCTCTTACTTTCTCTTTCTTTCTCTTTCACTCTCTATCTCTCTTTCTTGCTCTTTCTTTCTTTCTCTTTTTTTCTTTCTCTTTCTTTCTTTCTCTTTTTTCTTTCTCTTTCTTTCTTTCTCTTTTTTTCTTTCTCTTTCTTTATTTCTCTTTTTTTCTTTTTCTTTCTTTATTTCTCTTCCTTTCTCTTTTTTTGATTCTCTTTCTTTATTTCTTTTTCTTTCTCTCTCTTTCTTTATTTCTTTTTCTTACTCTCTCTTTCTCTTTCTTTCTTTTTTTTTTCTTCTCTTTGTCCTCTTTTTTCTATCTTTTTAAACACATGGCCTCTGTTGTGGGTAAATTAAGATAATACTGCGCAACTAATGGACATGTAGGATCTTGATATACCTGTTACCTTAACTGATTCAAATTAATTTGAATCAGCTTATACCAAGAACGAAATTAATTCGGAAAAATCAGGAAACCTATACGTTATTTTAAGCTATCGTTTGGGGCCTTAACAACCTTTTTATCTGCCTCCAAAATGATATTTTAGATTTATTTCGCTTGTTGGCTATACCTTGTTCTTGAATTTGAATATTTGGTGTGAATTAAATTTTATTATCTTCCAACTTTCTTTTACAAATTAGATTAAACGTTATTTTGAAAGTTAATTTTGTTTGTCTGTGTCTGCAGGATCAATAATTAGACAGTTTTGAAGGAAGGTGGTTTTTATTGGCTAGTGTCGGTTTTAGGCTAATTTACAAGTGTGTGGGAGTTATTACACCCGCTCTCCAAATTCAAGGAGATAAAACCCGAGAAAAAAAATAAGATTATTTTGAGTATGGCTACGAAACCGATTAATATCCGCTGAATTAGAACCGGTTCTAAGCTATACTGAAAAGTCATATATTCCAACGAATAATAAAAGATAAATCATAATATTCATTTCAGTTTTATTAGTACGGGCCTTATGGCCCTCGGGCTAATAAAACAGAAATTAATTTTACAAGCTTTCATTTTACTATCCGTGGAAAGCTGTCTATAATATAAAATTAAATGAATAAATAAATGTTGGCACTGCTGAAGGAATAAGTCTCCAAAATTTTAATCAAAATAATAAATTTAAAAATAGCTAAAAAAACGTGCAAAAAGGCAGTCTGACCCTCATGGTTGTTTTCTTTAAACGAGAGGAAATTTAATTTTGATATCTATAACTGAAAAAATTTTGGAAATCGGACCATAAACACCAAAGGTATGGAGAAAAATGTGAAAAATACAAAAATAGCCTAAAACCTGCTGAAAGGCAGTCTGACCGTCATAGTTGTTTCCTTTAAACGACAGCTAATTTAATTTTAATATTTATAACTGAAAAAAATTTGGAAATCGGACCATAAACACCAAAGATATGGAGAAAAATGTGAAAAATACAAAAATAGCCTAAAACCTGCTAAAAAGCGGTCCGACCGCCATTAATGTATCACAGTTAATTGTGCTCCTTAATAACGGAATTGTTGTCAAAAATTTCAGCCTTTTATCTTTTATAGGAGCCGAGAAAATCACGTTTCTCTCAAACTAAAACGGACAGACGGACATTTCAAATTATAGAGTAGCTTCGCTACTAAAATATTATTCATTTACAGTCCAAAGCCAACCCCCCCCCCCCCCCTCCCTCCCTAAGTTTTCACTTCATGAAAATCTTAAATCAGGTAGGAAGCAAGCATTCTACTGGTACCAAAATTTTTTTTAAAAGTTCTCTTCTTTGTTGCCATTAAAACTTTGGGTACTTTTATTTCTTATTTATAGTCAATTGTCTTATCCCTCATCCCTTATCCCTTTGTAAGTTTATTGTATAATTTATGTCTCTTAGATACTCAAACCTGAATTTTTAGGAGCAAAGCATCTCTAATAGGTCATTCTGTTTATCAGTTGCGAATTTGAAAAAGAAGCAGCAATGGCAAAAAGATCTTCAAATAAACAGATTTTTAAAATTTAAAATATTTCAATATTTGGCGGGATTTTTGAAAAGATGATTCTCTATAATTATGTCCATAATGGCGATTCCTATGACGATTAGACAAAATGTTAAAATAAAGGATCTTTATAATTACGCCTATAACGGCAAACTAGTTCAAATCAAGAAATTCTTTCTTCCGTTTTAAGACAGCTTAACTATATAATGCAAACTGTTCAATATTTTCTTAAATTATTTAGACTACGGTTTTCATGGAAGCTTTCTCAATGCCTTTGCATTGGAATAATCCGTATCAAAAGCTCCGATTATTTAGGATAAAAATATCATTGTCAAATTTACAATTAATAATCACATAGAACGAAGGCTTGGCCTAATTTTATATTTCAAGATTGTCAACTATAGGAATGCAGAAAAACACAGGGATGCAGGGTTAGGCCAATTTATTATACATTGATCTTCCCATAAAGAACATTATTCCCTTGGTTTAGTGGAGGGTCACGTGAAGATTAATTTATTTGCAAGTATCCTTTCCCTCCCTGGGGAAAAGCAACATTGGTAGTTATGTGTAGGTTTGTCTGTATTCCTGCATAGCTGAGTAAAGTCACGTTGCTTGTAGCGAGTACGTTGAACACGTACTCATTATCCTCTGAACCTCTGCAACTTTTAAGCAAAGATATAGTAGGCACAAAACCTCTTTCGCACGAGACACAGCTTGCACAAAGCTACCTGATTTCATCAAAACACAAAGACAGAAAAACACAAACTATAAAATTGAATGGTCAATTGAAAAACTAGCAAACCCTTACAATCAAAATTCCAAAAAATGCAATCTTTGCTTGACAGAAAGCTTCGAAATAATGAAAGCTTTCAAATCTAACATACAAACTTTAAACACCAGAAATGAAATCTTCAGCAAGTGTCCACACAGAGAAAAGTTCCTTCTTTCAAAGTGCATGACGTGAAACATATTCAAAGCAGTATTTTTTTATATAATATGTATTAATTTGTAAAACTGCAAATGATAAATATGACCTAATTTTGTCTATTTAAAGATTCCCTTTAAACACCTCCCCCTTTTTATATAAAGATGCTAATTCCCCCCCCCTCCCAACCCCAAGAGGATATAGGCAGTAAAAAAAACCCGCAGGGGGCACAATTTTCTAACACTTCTTTCTCATTTAGTTAGTCTTTAAAAAGGATTCAAAATGCATGGACATATATCTTTTTAACTCTTATTTTATACATCTTAATTGGAACTGATTATCTATTTTTATAGAGAAACATATGTATTCCGCAAATAAATAGTTAAAAAAATTAAATGTGTTTATACATATAATAATAATTAAAGCTCTATTCAAGTGATTAAGAATATTGAGCACTCTTGTGATTCCTGGAAACCAGCTATAAACACTGCTCCCATCAACAGTTCACTGTGTGGTAGAGCTCTCTCTTCTTCAAGGAAACAATAAACACAACCAAAGCAATGAATAAATTCAATTTTCCTTATTCATTAAAAAACATTCCTATCCCACCACGTCACCTGTACAAGAAAGAAGTAATACACAAACTTAACAATGGCTAAAACAGATTAAATTGGGATTTTTACTTCAAATGCAAGGAAAGAAATGACAGCACAAATGAGTCAACATCCTTCGGCTTCAAGACTAACAAGGTACCATACTACACTAACTACCATAAACTCGAACCATTTAAGAAAGACTTAGTCAAATTAGTTGCCAACATTAAATACCGCCCACATGCTAATGACTTCCAAAAAAAACTAAAGGAAGACTGTAATAGAATCAAACAATCCAAAGAAGTTATTGTCAATGCAGATAAAACTTCCAATATGTATGGCATACCTGTTGAGACATACAAAACACACCTGAGAAACAACATAACAAACGACTACAAAAAGTCAAGCAATAACAAAGTCAATCAAACAAACAAGGAGGCAGCACAAATAGCTAAGAAGCTTAATGTAGCAGAAAAGGCAGAAATTTTATCAGACTCACCTTGTTTTATTACTATCAAAGACCACAAACCAAATTTTCCAGGGCGTGTTGAATGCAGACTTATAAACCCATCCAAAACGGAAATTGGAAAAATCAGCAAAACAATTCTTGACAAAATAAATAATTCTGTCAAAACAAAAACAGGTTCAAACCAATGGCAAAACACCTACCAAACATTAGACTGGTTCAAAGGACTTAAAAACAAACACCAGCTAACATTCCTACAATTTGACATTGAATCATTCTACCCAAGCATTACAAAAGAACTGGTAAACCAAGCAATTAACTTTGCTCAACAATTTACACAAATTACTGAAAATGATATCAACATTATTATGCATGCCAGAAAAACTTTCTTATTCTCTTCAAACGAAGCCTGGGTCAAAAACAACAGTGAAGATTTTGATGTCCCAATGGGAGGATTTGACTCTGCTGAAATTTCCGAACTTGTAGGCCTATTCATTCTAAATGGTCTAGAAAAACTCGTCCCTAAAACACACATTGGCCGTTACAGGGATGATGGACTGGCTGCAATAAATTTACCAGGTCCAAGAATTGAAAGATTGAGAAAAGATATAACAAAATTCTTTAAAACACACAAACTACAAATCACAACCAATACAAACATCAAAATTGTAAATTTTCTAGATGTCACCCTTAACCTAACTACAGGCTGCTTCAAACCATTTAGAAAGGAAACAAATTTACCCTGTTATATCAACACAAAATCCTGCCACCCACCAAACATCATTAAGCAATTACCATTAATGATTGAAAAACGCATTTCTGATCTGTCTAGCAATGAAACTCTTTTTAATGAAGAAAAGGACCTGTTTAATACGGCCTTGAAAACAGCAGGCTACAAGCACAACATACAATACAAACAACAAGCACAACACACAACCAACACAGCGAGAAAAAAACGCAAAAGAAAAGTTAATTGGTTCACCATCCCCTACAACGCTGCAGTTAAAACAAACATAGCCAAAGAGTTTTTAAAACTAGTAGATAAGCACTTTCCTCCAGGCTCAGAACTACACAAATATTACAATAGAAACACCATCAAGATTTCCTACAGCACAATGCCAAACATGCAGAGTATAATTTCTACACACAATAAGCGCATCCTTGGCGATTCCAAAATACCTACAATTGAAGGATGCAACTGTAGACAACCCCAAACATGCCCATTGGATGGTAAATGCAAAACTTCAAACATGGTCTATAGAGCCACTGTGACACTGGATTCAGACCAGAGCCAACATCAATATATTGGCCTAACCTCTGCAACTTTCAAGCAAAGATATAGTAGGCACAAAACCTCTTTCGCACGAGACACAGCTTGCACAAAGCTATCTGATTTCATCAAAACACAAAGACAGAAAAAAACAAACTATAAAATTGAATGGACAATTGAAAAACTAGCAAACCCTTACAATCAAAATTCCAAAAAATGCAATCTTTGCTTGACAGAAAGCTTCGAAATAATGAAAGCTTTCAAATCTAACATACAAACTTTAAACACCAGAAATGAAATCTTCAGCAAGTGTCCACACAGAGAAAAGTTCCTTCTTTCAAAGTGCATGACGTGAAACATATTCAAAGCAGTATTTTTTTATATAATATGTATTAATTTGTAAAACTGCAAATGATAAATATGACCTAATTTTGTCTATTTAAAGATTCCCTTTAAACACCTCCCCCTTTTTATATAAAGATGCTAATTCCCCCCCCCCCCCAACCCCAAGAGGATATAGGCAGTAAAAAAAACCCGCAGGGGGCACAATTTTCTAACACTTCTTTCTCATTTAGTTAGTCTTTAAAAAGGATTCAAAATGCATGGACATATATCTTTTTAACTCTTATTTTATACATCTTAATTGGAACTGATGATCTATTTTTATAGAGAAACATATGTATTCCGCAAATAAATAGTTAAAAAAATTAAATGTGTTTATACATATAATAATACCATATAAAGTAGTAATGGTTTTGGTTTTGACCACTCAGCTGATTGAATTCTCCATTAAAAGAAAGGTTTGTATAGGTCTGTAGAAGACCCTGTCTCTGTGGGGCTATTATAACCTTTACTTAACCTAACCAAACATAAAATTAGCATTAAATATACGTCTTTTCTTCAAAAAGTTAGTTTACAAAATGTCGTGAGAAATTTCCCAAATCATACTCTGATATTACAAATTGTATGTGTATAAATTAAGGTAAATATTGACGTACGGACGGACCAACCCTAATTATAGAAAAGCTTCGCTTTTAAAACTTGAAAACAATAATGATGTTTAAAAGGTACTAAATTTAGGATTTCTGTATTAGAATTGGCAGGTGGAAGAATCGTAGCCTTAAACCATATCACCTTTTTTAAGAAAGAAAAATAGCTTAAAACCATCCTGGAGCCTACGAAAAGCTTCTCTAAAATAGAGAACTTGAACGGTTCAGTGGTTAATGAGATCATAAAGGCAACCCCCAAAAAAATAATACTTATATTTTTTTAGTTATTTAAATATTATTCTCATGTATAGTAATTTAGTATTTTGTAAATGCGTTCAAACCTAATTTTAGGCTTGATAATAAAACTGCGTCTACGCTAGCGTTAAGAAATTTTTACAACTGTACAGTGCACTATACTACGCTTGGCTGCCCCGTTAATAGATGCTGTCATCCTTGTTTTTTTTCTTTTAAAAAAGTGCATATACATTATATTGCGTCGCATCTGGCGTTAAGGAATTTAAACTGTATAAATAAACGTTATTCAACACCAGCTATTCAACACAGATTGTTTGTGCTCCGTTGCCCACCTATGGATGATGTCATCCTTGTGTGGCGAGGCGAAGCTACTACGTATAGTGGTCCTTCATGGTATGCCGTAGGTACATTTAATCAACCCTCTATGAATTTTATTCGTGTTTTCTCATTTGTTTGATACTTAAGGCTGCTAAAAGCCTCTAGGAGCAATTGAGAGAAAATGGGGGGAGGGGAAGTTTACCCTACACTTTCAATTTTAGTTTTACAAAGAACAAGGATGACAACATCCATAAAAGCGAAGCTCTAAAACGGTAGGACAAACGGACATTAACACTTGTATAATGTCAGAACTGAATAATCAGAATGCGAATGTATAAGAGTCAAAGCAAAATTGTAAGTAAATTTGTTAAAAGAACTGCTTGATACAGGATAATGATTATGGACGTACTTACATTTTTAGGACTTGATTATAGAGTTGCTTCGCTTATAATATTGTACCTTGTTGTCCCAGGAATCAGTATACCAAAAATCAGACCAATCGGATAATTAGGTCACATACAAATTTGTTGTTAAAAATGTAAAAAAAAATCTACATGTTTAAAATGGTAATGATTATAGAGTTGCTACGCTTTCTAACTCATACCTAACTATTACAGGAATCACCATGCAAAATTTGAAATCGATAGGACAATTCTAACATGCCTAAATTAACGAAAAAAGCTATTTAAAAAAGTAAAAAAATCAACATGTTTAAAATGGACGTACGGACATTTTGGTAATGATTATAGAGTTGCTACGCTTTCTAAATCGTACCTAACTACTAAAGGAATCGCCATGCAAAATTTGAAATCGATAGGATAATTCTAACATGTCTAAATCAACGAAAAAAGCTATCCGTTACGGACGGACGGACGGACGGACCGACCCTAATTATAGAAAAGCTTCGCTTTTAAAAAGTATTACAAAAATAAAATAAGGGTAATTTTTATGGGGTTGACTTCTCTTTTGAGGATTGGGGTACCCCCTAAAAAAATTACTCTAGGGGATAGCGATATCCTTCGTAACACCCACCACCAACAGACAAACACCCTGTTACTGATAGAAAAGCTACTAAATCCATTGTACATGAACGTTCTGGCTCTTCTCCAATAAATGTTTTCAACCTTGTTACTTGGTAAAATGCGTAGTGCCTAAAAATGCGCTTAAGCAGGCGGAAAAAAAGATACAGAATGTATACATAGTACTTGTCATTATATGGGTATAAGTTTCTGCATTTAAGCTAATAATATTAAATAGATTAGCAAAAATCTAATTACTTTATGAATCTTCTATCTATTATTTTAGATAACTAATTTAGAAGCCTATCTATTTTTATATCTATCTTTTTAATTAAATTTGCACTTATCTATCTATTCAATTCATAGCTAACGAATTGTAATTTATAACTATCAATCAAACTAACTATTTATCCTCATAATTATCTACCATTAAATATATATCTTCTATTGTATAAAGTAGTAAGGTTTTTTTGTCTGTAGCTTAAGATTTTGATAACTAATGCATCGATTAAGTTCTCCATTTAGGGAATTAGTCCCTTGATGGTTTTAGGCTATTTCTGATTTGAGTCTTGTTATGGTTTAAGGTTATTTTACTTCCCTTATATACCCTCTAATGCAGAGCACCTGGATGCTAAGGGCGCAGCCGCTCTTATATGTATATATCATAATATGTATTTTATAATTATTTTATTATTATAAATGCATTTGCCTAATCTAGCATAAATTTATTCTTTTATAAACATTAAAGCGCAATGAAAACAAAAAGGGGGGTTTTTAATGCAACCATCTCGTAATCAATGTATAAATGGCACTTGAAATTTTGCATGAGTAATCCTTGGTAGGTCTATTTTCCTGTTAGGCTAATGGCTGGCGGCTCAGCCGTTTCGCCATTTTTTGGTATTCTCAATGCAAATCCATCACGAAACCTATCTCCACATAATACTCTTTGCTGCTCCAAAACGTTTTCAAACGATTCTAGCCGCTAGTTGCTGGTACTAGAAATTTTAAGAAATTTGTTGGTCCCCAAAGTTTTACAAACACCTAAAACTGTGTAGACTTTTATTAAGTCTTGATTGGATGGTGCAAACTAACAGTGTATAAACTTGTTCACCACTAATTGTAAGCTCCAGAATGCTTGATTTTGTTTTATCATAATTGTGGGTGTACATAAATTTTATCTCCATTGTCTTATCCCTTAAGATCCCTGGCATCATTATAGAGTTTTCTACCTAGAAACAGTTTTTGCTTTAGTAGCAAAAACTGTTTAATATATTATTCTATTTATTTAAATGTGTTACATAATTTGGATCCTTTCCTTATATATAAGTAACACGATATTTATGAGTCAGTCTGTCTGTCTGTGTGTTTGTACTGAAGGTCTCGCTAACTACTAAACCGATATAGTTCTTCTTTACAATATAGGTCCAGTGACGGTTTAAAATATATTTTGGCCGAGGGTAAGTTAAATCACCCAAAGAAAAAAAAATTGCACCATTTCCAATTAAATTTTTTTCTTCAAAACTAAATAAAAATGAAGGATGGTTGACTTCCCCCCCCCCTCAAGTGCCCCTAGAGGCTTTTAGCTGTGTAGCCGCTTTTTAAAAATAATTTAGAATAAACTTTGTCCCAATTATTATGAATTATTTTCTGCTTCGCTGATCATTTGATGAGAAAGAAAGGTTTATGAAATTATTTTGTTTTATGGTTATGGACAGAAATAATTTTTAAGAAAAATTAATGGTGAAACTGTATTAGTTAGTCATAAAGTAGATTTTTGGGTAAAAATCAGTTTTTAAGGCCAGTAAAGTGCGTCCGCCTGTTTAAAACGGCATTGGTGAAACAGACATTTCATAGGTCTAGAAAGGCGTTAGCATTTTTTGTGTTTGTACCGAAGGATTCACTAACCGCTAAACCAATATGGTTCTTCTTTATAGTTTAGTTACTAATATGGTTCTTCTTTACAGTGTAGCTTCTGGTATGTCATAGGAGGGTTTTTATAACATATTAAATGCATTTCTCAGGCTTAGAAAGACATCATATTGTTTTAGTGAAGATTACCTGTACCAATTAGCATCCAGTAAATGATATACTTGGTCTATCCGATATCGGTCATGCTACCTGAATATATCTTTTTTTAATTTCTTTATTTTTGTGAGGTGGGGTTGTCCCATCCCCCAACAAAATAGATTAAAACCACCACAAGACTAGGAACTATACTCCCATAAGAATAGGGCCAAATCTATTCAGCGGTTGCTGAGATCTTAAGCTTCAGACGGACAATCATCCACTTTGAAGGATTGTCTAACAATGATTTTATTGTGCTTCATTACCTATGGCTTTGTTTAAGTTTTTCTTTGAAAACATGAATTAATTTTGAAAACACGAATTAATTTTCTAAAATGCTAATCCTTGTCCGTGGTATAATTTTGTTTTGATGCAATCAAATGGTTACGCTACAGATCACTGATCACTTTCAAGGGTGTCAGAAAAAGTTTGATGAAAAGCCGTACAGTTTTTCTTTTACAAAAAAAAGTTAAGCTACTAATATTTGATCACTATTACGGGTGCCAGAAAAAAAAACATTAAAACCGTGAGAGGAAAAAATATTAAATCAATATTTTTTCTGTATGCAATGGCTCTTAAAAACCGTAAAATTTGAATAAATTCTAATTTCTGGCAACCATGCAACACGAAAAAATAAAATTTACGACATAAAAATTTGAAGAACAAAATGATATATACTTCATTTTCTTTCTTTAGTTAATTGCTGTCTTTCTTATTCCAAGTTTTTGTGAATTGTGAATTTAAATATTTGGATATTGATGTATATTTCCATAAGTAGCGGAGCTACTCAATATTTTCATGTATTTTTCTGGACGATGAAATTTTTTAGAAGATTTCTCTGTTTTAGAAGGCTAGAAGCATCTACTCTAGAAAACTATAAATATCTACTAGGATATACGAAAGTGAATAATAAACTGAATATATAGCCCTAATCACGATAGACAAACTTAACCCCTTCTGTAGATTAAAATTTATTGGTAAAAAAGTTTGCATACTGAATGTTTTTTCAACTAAATCATGATTTTAAAAGTCTCTAACATTTTAAAGCTAATGAATGAGAGATCTTGCGTATAAAACTTTTAGGATCAGTGTGATTTATAGTGCAATGTCCCCTCCCTCCCTCCCTGCTCTCCTCGCATATTAATATTTAATGATTCCAGGCTGATATAAACTTTAACCTGCTTTCTCTAATGGTTCCCAGATTTTAGGCTGCTTCTGTGGTGATTAAATATCATAGAATAACAATAAATTTATTCCTTAACCACAATACAAATTTGCTGTGAAGCTTTTGTTATATTCTGTCTTTAATAATCCTCAATTTGTCCTCAAACTTACTTATATGTTAAGACTCTCATAGACAGAATAATCATAGATTGAACATCAATCATTTTTGGAATTTAAAGTTATTTTATATTAGGCAAATTATCTAAAATGTTAATGATATCAAAACATTGACGTGCGTTTTGGGAGTGTAGAAGGTATCATCACCCGCTTAGAAACTAAAATTGGGAAGCCCACCCTATCCTTATTTCACCCCCTGATAATGTCACACACCCCTGGTGAAACACTGTGCACGCCACTGTTTTAAAGTTATGTTGACAAATAGTATAAATATCTAATCAAAAGCTTTACTTAAGTCTAATTATCAAATTTTAGTTATTAACAGGGGGGGGGGGGGGCTATAATATTTGACTCTGAATTATACTAGTCCCCAAAGTTTTAGAAACACAATCTCGTATTTTTTGGCTTAAATTATTTTGGACCTACATAAAATCTTGGACAAACCCCAAACTGTCCCAGTTTTTAGCAAGACGATTAAAGTTACGTCATATACGTTTCGGGAAAGAAAAAGGGAAGGGGGGAAGAAAATCTCTTCATAAGAGATGGGAGAAAAGGGAAGAGATTTTCTTCCCCCCTTCCCTTTTTATATGACGTCACAGGAATCGTCTTGCTCAAAACTGGGACAGTTTGGGGTTTGTCAAAATATTGTTTAAGTTGTACAATCAAGCAACAATAATCGAGAGAATTGTAGTTTTTATAATAACCTGCCTAACATTTTATATTGATTAAAATTCTATTTAAAGATTAACTCTAATACTTACAACAAAACATATTAATTTTGAGAGTATTTATTTCAGTCGTAAATAACCTTTCTCTTCAGTTTTTTTGGTTGTGATTTTAAAAGTTGTTAACAGTGATTTTTATGAGAAATATTAGCTTTAGTTTACATAAGTAGAGCAGCAATATAATAATCAAATAACAAATTTCATTAAATAAAGTAAATTTAATAAACCTAAGTTTATGAACCTATGAAAACTGGTAGCATTCTGCCTTCAAGCAATTTCAAGGTTTTATGTCAACTAAATAACAGTATAGCATTAAATTAAAGTAATCATATTAACTACTTACATTTACATTATCAATTCTTATTATCATGCTCTAGAGGCAAACATACCAAAAATGTAAAGAAAGCATACGCATCATTACGCCATAATATATAGTGACGCATTTTTTACAAAAGTTTGACGCAATTTGTGGTTGTTTCACTAAATATAGTTTGAGGAAAAAGGAAAGTTATTAATTGTTAATGTAAATATTGTGTGATTTCGGTTAAGTCAAGCTCAATAACCTATTAGCGGAGCTTCTCTATAACTTATTTTGTCTATATGTTCATCCGTCCTCCCGGAAATTTATGGGAAATTACTTATAATTGACCGCTAATTAAGATACAAGGCTGATTTTTTATGATCAGATTTCTCCCACCAGAGCTGGATCTTTATATGTGTAGCCGTTGCCGTAGCCGTGACCGCAGTCGTAGCTGTAGTCATGGCCATAGTCGTGGCCGTACTCTTAGCCGTGGTCACTGCCAGTGCTGCCAATAAAACATGGATTTTTAAATGTTTGAAGTTTTAATTATTAACGGCAACGGCTACACTTTTAAAGATGCAGCTCGGTTAGTAGAGCTTCCAGTATCAAATTACTTGGTCCGTGGATTTTTTTTTTTTTTATGACCACTGAGCATCTGTCTTTGTGACATCTGTCATTTTTTTAGGCTTCGCTAACTGTTGATGTTGCCATCCTTTTATTGATGTTATGATTAAATCTATAATATAATACATGCTTTTCTACATAAATACAGTTGTACATATAATTTAACCAACAACTGTGAATTAATTCGAGAAAAAAATATTTTTTGATTTCAATGTAATTTAACCAACAACTGTAAATTAATTCGAGAAAAAAAATATTTTTTGATTTCAGCTTTTTTTCTTAGATTTAATGACGACCTTGTTATATGACAAATAAATTTTATTTTGCTTGTTTACCTTTTTGATTGCTTGTTTACCTTTTTGATAGAATTTTAATTACACTTTTAATATCTTTAACAAAAAAGGGATCCATTCTTTCCCTAGAAAGAAAAAATAATACAATAACATAAAAAGTCAGCTGGATGTCTAAAACTGTTTCTAAACAGACAAACCATATTTTTCGGATTTTTTTAACAAGAAGGTCCAAATTTGAGGCTTATGCGCGGCTGCCGGGCCCTTAATAAAATTGACAACCAAAAATTATAGAAATGTAAATATTCTCATCATGCAAAGTTGAAGATATTATTAAGATGTACAGTTTTTGTTTTGTACACTAAAAATAGCAATCGCAATATACCATATTGGCAAGTGGACCCCCTCTCAATAATAATCATATAGTTTTTATGGATTTTAATGGATAAGACAATGGACGATAAATTTATTTACACTCCCCATTGTGAAAACATAATACCCCTTCTGTAGGCTAAATTTATTGGCGGAAAGGTTAGACTTTGATGGTTAGTAAAAACTAGATCAAGATATAACTTAAGTTTTGGTTTAAAATCAGCTTATACCAATAACGAAAATAATTCGGAAAAAAATCACGAAACCTATACGTGTTTTTCAGCTGTTTTTCAGATTTAAAATCACCAAAATCCGTTAAGCAGACGTAGAACCAAGTTTAAACAGCTGTTAACTTTAGGGTGGGGATATGATTAGGCTTCCCTGCAATTTTGGGACATTTCCAATTTTGCAATCTGCACGATAATGCTATTTGTCAGTTTTTTAAGCTGTTGTAATTTATCTTAGGGCGTTCCTAAGGTTATTTAATTGCAGAATATTACACTTAATATTTAGACAATTTCATGGAGAATTTGATGCTAATTATAAGTTTAGAAATCATCCTGTAGGGGTTATAGCATACTAAAAGCAGGGACAAGACAATTAACGATAAATAGATAGTTCTTATAATTTTCTTTAAAATTTTAACAAACACACGTTGTTATAAAACTTTGGGTTCTAGTGTAATTTACAGCACAATATCCCCAACTAAAAATACAGTAAGCACTGTGTAAAGGTGGTTTTAAAATGTCCAAATAACTCCAAACAATATTAAAATTGAGGGATAAAGTCTATTGTTTTTTAAAAGCGAAGCTTTTTCTTTAATTAGGGTCGGTCAGTTACAATTTTAAAAGCGTAGCAACTCTATAATCGTTACCAGAATGTCCGTACGTCCATTTTAAACAATTTGTTTTTTAACTTTTTTGACAACAATTTTTTATGGTATATAATCATCCGATTGATCTGATTTTTGGAATACTGATTCCTAGGACAACAAAGTACAATGTTATAAGCGAAGCATTTCTATTCTCAAGTCCTAAAAATGTAAGTATGTCTTTAAACAATATCCTCTATTTAAGTAGTTTTTCAACAAATTCAGTTACAATTTGTTTCGATTTTATATATCTATATTCTGATTATTTAATTCTAATACTCTACAAGTCTTAATGTTCGTTTGTTTCAGAGCTTCGCTTTTATGAATGTTGTCATCCTTGTTTTTCTTTGTATAACGAGACTGTTCTGTTCGTTCTTTGCCCAATCATATCTGAAGACATAAAACAGTTGTTACTTCTCAAGCATCTCATTGCAATACACACATTTAGAACTTATAGATAAATGTCCTTCAAATCAAGTTAAGACATACTTCCTATTACTTAACCAATCAAATTCAAATAGATCAAGGGGTGGTTTTAGGCTATTTCATTAAAGTCTCAAGATAGTTTTAGGCTAGTTCCTGCCTTTCCTTGTACATTAGAATGTAGAGCCCCTATGTCGCATATATAGTATGTATGTTTAAAAAATAAGCTTTGTTCTATATTAATTGAGTGCAGATGTTTTTAAATGAAAAGTGCATCTGTTTATTAATGCATATAATCTACAATTATGTATTCATTTAGGATGTCATAAAAATTTCATGTTTTGAAAAAGTATTGTTTTTTTATAATAGCGAAGTTTCTGTCCTTTTGTCTGTCTGTTGCGGATTTTTATCTTCCCTTCCCCTTCCCATCCCCCAAGGGGGAAAAACGATAAAGCTGCACTTCCTTCAGTGAATTTCTAGATTTTTTAAGTGACTTCATAATTAATAAAGTCTTCTGCAAGTGTTGACCAAATTAAAAGAATTAAATGTCTTTATTTAGACAGTTTTTATATCATCGTTTTCAACGTTCACAATGTACTTTAAATTAACCTAGCAACAAGATTGCAAAAAAAGATATAGAAAATTGATTTCTATAGTTATTAATATCATAGTTTTGCAGTAGAATTTATTTCTAGCCTAGCATTTAACTGAATTGTTTTATTACTTTAACTAATGGATGATAGGAACCACAAAAGGCTTTATAGTAAAATAGGTTTCTATAATTGTAAACTGCAACAATATGACAATAGAATTTAAAACTTGGAGAGTCTAATACAATACTGTTATACTTCTGTATATAATTAGCTTCAGGAATTATTGCAATAAAATTTGCAATGGTTTACAGTGTACATCTTAACAGGATCTGATAGATAGATAGATAAATCAAGGATGACAAGTTAAAAATCACAAAAGCAAACTGTTCTTCCATCTTTAAACACAAAAATCCCTTGGAACGACGGGTAATTTAATTTTGACACTGTCATAAAGAAGAGTTTTGAAAATCTGTCCAAAATACCAAAGATATGGCGAAATATGTGAAAAATATAGAAAAAAGCAGTTAGACCGCTATGGATGTTTTTGTGGTAAATTGTGCTCGATAATGATGGAAATGTTGACAAGAAGTTTTAGCCTTCTATCGCGTTTACCCCACTTCATCTCTTACTCACAACGGGCGGACATACATTTGAAATTATAGAGTAGTTTCGCGATTAATAAACACTATTTCTTCTTCTTGTACACTTTGAAATTTAAGTATTTGATGAGGAAAATTAAAAGTCAGTGTTATTTATTTGTTTTCATTTTGAGTCAAACATTAAGTAAACAGAGGTGATTGGAATTTGTTTGCAAAGATGCTGTGAGTATTGGTGCAAAAAATATGACGTAACAAAAAAAAATAGCCAATGAGAGGCCGTTATTGACCAATGGTAAAATTTATAGTGGCCTCTCATTGGCTAATTTTTTTTGTTACGTCATATTTTTTGCACCAATACTCACATCATCGTTTGCAAATTAATTTTGAAATATTTATAGAGACAATTTATTTATTAGATAGATATATATTAAAACTTTTTTTCTAGTAATTTTATTTAGCTTCTAGCCTTTCTTGTAGCTTAATACCACGATTATTAAAATAAAAATCATAAAATTTATACGAGTTTTGCCATCCCAGACCATTCTCCCCTTTATTTTGAAAAAGAAATAAAATAAGGTAGGATTGTAGTTTTTTGTTTGTTTATTACTCTATGTCAGGTTAGGTTTCGTCATATTGGGTTCTAGGTGTAGGCGGGTATATGCTACATAGGGTAATGGGTCCCCTTAGAAATTAGACATAGGGAATAATTACCCTCCCCACTTATTTTTAATTAGTTTTTAAAAAGGAGTTTAAAAGCCGACATTTTTGAAATTTTTTATCAGGGCTATCCGTTACAAATGTAAATGTAGAAAAGCTTTGCATTTTAAAACTGTTTCTAAGTTGACCTAACAATTTCAAAGAAAGACTTTAAACATGGATGAAAATATTATTATACACTAAATATACATTTTACTTGCTATAACATTATATGTCTTATAGAGCATTACAGACAAACAGACAGTCCAGGTGAGTTGTACAGAAAATACTTAATTGTTCTGTACAATTTTACTTATAGAATCCAGCCCTCTATCTTTTATAGTAGCCAAATAAATAATATTTCTCACATAGGACGGACTAACAGACAAAGTGAATTATACATTAGCTTCGCTTCTAACAAGGTGAATGAAATGAAATAACTCAACAGGAAGCTGATTCTAAAACAATAAGCTTCTGTAAAATGACAACTGAATAACAAGTCAGCTCAAAGTGAAATTCTTATGTTATTTTACGAATTAAACAACTATAGAAATCGTCTAAGAAGGAAGTGAACGGAGGGAGAAATTTAAAGCATAGCTCTTTGTTTAAAGTGTTTACACAAAAAGAATAATATCTTAAGTAGCGAAGCATCTCTAAAAGCAATTATGTGTTAGTCAAGTGATAATACCATCTAATGTATAAAGTAGCAAGGTTTTTTTTATTTAAAGTGTATGAGATCTCAACAATTAATGAACCGATTGGGTTCTCTTTTTAGGAAAGCTCACATAGGTCCAGTATTGGTCTTAGGAGAGTTTATCTTTATTTTAAGTCTTTAGATGCTGGTTTTAAGCTATTTTTCGAATACAAAGCTCCTAGATGCAAGGTGCTTGGCCGTTAGGATATCAATAAGTGAGTAGGTTTTTTTTCTGAAGCTAGAGATTCTGGAAAATGTAGGGCCCAATTGAGTTGTACTTTTCATGAAAGCTAGATAAATGTGTTGGGGTGATGGTTTTAGGCTATTTCCTGAATTCCTCTGCAGTTACTCCCTAGATGCTAGGGGTTATGCATTTATAGTTTATCTTACTTTTTGCTATTTTAAAATTATTATAATTTTGTAATATAGGTATGTTTTTTTTTTCCTTACGAAACAAAATTACGTTAAAGAACGGAGAGGGGGGTATAGGAGTATAAAATAAAGGGAAGTGGGAACATAAAATGGAAATGATAAGAGTATGGGGTAAAGAAGGGGAGGGGGAAGATGTTACCTTTTCGGCTTTACTTAACAAACCACATACGCACACACACACACACACACACACACACACACACACACACACACACACACACACATACACAATAACATATATGTTAGTGGTATAGTAGCTTTAGTTATAGATATATTGTTATAGTGAGTTATACATATGTTTAGGGGGGTTAATAACCGCTTAAAAATGCAAGAAAGTTAAAGTTATATTGAAAATATAAAAAAATATGAAATTAGATTTGTTAATATATACAAAACGTTATAATGATAAGTTTTAATTTTAACTTTCTAAGGTTTGTAGATGTTATTTTTTGAAAAGTTTTTGATTTATAGAATATATACAATTATCATCCCGAACTAATTAAATAGATAGACAGAGAGATGGATATAGAGAAAAAAAAGTTATAAGATAGTTAGAAAGACATTTATATCCATAATTATACAGATGGGTAATTGGATAGACAGATTTGTATACAGACGCTCGATAGATATACAGATAGATTGATAGACATACAGATAGATTGGTTTACATGATAGATAGCTGAAAATAGATGAAGATAGAGAAAGATAGATGAAGGTTAGGTAGTTGAATAAATAAATAAACGGATAGACACACAGAATAAAAGAAAGAGGGATAGACAGATAGAAAGATAGTTGGATATATAGACAGATATTCGTGTGAAACTTAAACTACTGTGGTTTAATAATTATGTTACGCTTATCTAAGCACAAATTTTCAGGGACAAGGGGATAATGGCAGGGATAATACACAAATACTTTCAAGCTCCTTATTACTTTTTTTGGTGGAGGGTGGTTGGTCTACAAATCTAAAGGGAGGTTAATTCAACTTTTTGTGTTGGGTGAAAGTAATATGGCGTGCCAAGCACGAAATTTTTTGGGGGGTTATAACTCCTCTCCCATTGAATTTCATATAGATCATAATTGAGACAAAATGTTTTGTTTCCCTTTGTCTCATCTTTTCATCTATAAGTAACTCAAAAATTTAGTAGAATAGATGGACAAATAGAAAGACAAAATAAGCTACATATACAATTATATTCTGATTAATCAGGGAATAATCAAAAGAAGCCTATCTCTTATTGCAGCCATGCAAATCTTATAACTCCTATTATGGACTTACTGACATAATTGTTACAGAGTAGATGCATACATTTTTTACATCAGTTCCATACCCCTGCGAATGTTTGTCTAACCGCTAGCACTAAAGAGTTGTTATTGACATCATGAAATGATGACAGGATGATTCAGGGTCTGTTTTCATACAGTACGTAATTTGTACATAATGAGTTTTTCTGGGAATTAAAAAAGCACTTTTAAAGGGGTTTTTCTTTACTAAAATATAAAAGACATTTAAAACATACTATTTTTTTTCATTTTTTAAAATTTCTGCTTGATAGCAATTATACTTTGTAAAATTGCGTACATTTTTGGTCTGTTGGTTTTCTGTAATGAATGATATTGAAGATTTTTTATTTACATTTACAGTATACTTTTTAGTAGCGAAGGTATTATATAGCTAGTGTTTGTCTACACGTATGTACGTCACTAGTAAGTTCTTTATATCACTAATTAGTTAAGATATTCTATTTATAATCCACTTTATATGTCCGTTAACTCTACTTTTAACAATTTTTTTCGCATAGTTTCATTTTCTTTGCTGTTATTATAGATTGATTACCTATTGATTGTAAGATATCCTTTTCTAAAGAGCATCCAATATACAACTTAGTTTGTCGATCCTACCGTCGTGCAACCAAAAAAGATTTGCGATATTTCAAATAACCATTTTCTATTATACTGGTTTTAATTTTGTGAATTACTCTTAATTTGTACAACCTGTGATTTACTAAATGTTTTTAACGTGTTTCTAAGTCTAACAGTTTCCTTTAGCTTTTGATTATAGATACATACATTCAGTGTGATGGTTTATAACAAAAAAAAAGTTTCAGTGAAATTTAAGAGTGTTAAAATTCTGTGCTTTTCTGGTAAGCCGAGCGTTCTCGGCCCACGGGGTAACGAGTTCGGATTCAACGAGCCCTAGCCTTTAAGTATTCTACCAAACAAACAAGCAGGATTCAATCATACAGAAATTATATATTTAAACTGAATAATATTTACAAGTTATGTTTACTATATATATACAACAAAATATAACAATGGTTAGGTTTGAAGGGGGTGTGGGGCGCTAGGGCTTAGCGCCCGACGGTAGACAGGCTGTGGGGGCAACGGTGGTAAAAGGGGAGGCAGTGCCTCCCGATTATATAAGCGCATGAGGGACTCGTGATAGTTGCATGTTCAAGTCCCCTCCCCACATTTAGGCAGGCTAGTTTGACCGCTGGGTGCGGGGTTAACAGCGGTCATGAGATGGATAGTGATATAATAGGATTAGTGCGGGGGGTTTGTTATCATAAGTCACAGCGAAGCAACTCTGTAAACGGCCTGTCCGTCTGCGTGTCGTATTACCACAACCTCCCCTTCAAGGGTTGCGTGGCTCCTGAGCCACCAGGCCTTGAACCTGGGGATACGACAGCCGGCTCCTGCGCCGGACAGGCAGTTCTTGGGGCACAGCTCGATGGAGGACAGCTCGGGCTACACAGGCTCCCTGGGACACTCGTTGCTCGGTCTGACTGTGGTTGGTGATCAGCATTGTCAGCTCCTGGTTGGCTTCTAGGCGTGGGTTGGCAACGGCCAGGCCTCGCCGCTGGAAATTTTGCCTCGTCTGCAGGATCAGTTCTGTCGCGGCTGGTAGCTGGACACGGAGGCCTAGGCAGACTCTGGTGGTTCCTAAGGGTGGAATGGTGATGGCAAAGGGCGCATAGAATTCCATGGGGGCGCCTGCTTGATTCAGGTTGCTTGGCCTCCTAGCTCCTACCCGGATGGGGATGGCTGTCATCAGCAGGGGGCACATGGCTTCTTCTTCTTCTTCTGGGGCGGCCTCTTCCATCGCAGTGGCTGGCTCTTCTCCTACAGGCTCGCTGCTGGCTGGCAGGTTCTCCATGTCTGCGTCAGGGTTCCAGATGGCATCTCTGAGTGGCTCTGGAGCGGGCGGCGGCGGCGGTGGTTCGTTGGGCTGCTCCTGCAGGTTTTCCTCCACTGGGTCACGATCTTGGCCGCTAGGCTGTGGGGCGGCTGCGGCTGGCTGGTGCACTGGGAACTCTCCTGGGTTGCTAGCTGCGGGCGCCGCCGCTCCAACTGGCAGCTCGGTGGCATCCTCGTCGCCGTCCACGTCAACTTGGATGTCTTCTGGGATCTGGTGGGCAGTCACATCTCCAGTGTATTTGCGCAGTCGGCCTACATGCGCGGTAACTTCTGAGATCCTGGCTACTGGAGAGGCAGGTTTAATGACATAATGGACTTCTGTAGCTTCCCTCACTACTTTCCAGGGGCCAGTCCATCTCTTGGTAATCTTGGCTGCCTTCCCTGGCACCAGGCGTGGGGCCAGGTACCAGACCAAGTCTCCAACCTCATACTTGGCCGTGCCTTCGTAAGCTGCCGCGCTCCTCCTGATGGCTCCCTCCTCCTTCTGCTGGATGGCATCATAAACTGCATAGTAGCGCTGCAACAGAGCTTGGACGTTGGCTGGAACTGAAGCATATTCGGTCTCTGGCAGCCGTAGCACCATGTCCACCGGAAGTTTGGCCTCTCTCCCAAAGAAGGCCAGGAACGGGGTCACACCAGTGGATCTGCAGGCCTTGGTGTTGTAGGCAAAGGCGATGGCAGGCAGGTGTGGCTCCCAGTTGTTATCGTCTCTGTCTAGGAACAGACGCATGCCTGTGTTGAGCGTCCTATGAAACCTCTCCACTCGATTGGACTGCGGGTTGTAGGGTGGTGGATGTGTCAGGCCAATCTCGAGCCGGGAGGCCAGTTCCTGGAATACCTGGCCGGTAAATTCCATTCCATTGTCGGAATGGATCTTCAGGGGGCATCCGAACGTGGCCAGGTGGCGGTGCAACAGGGCTTCAGCCACCGTGAGGGTGCGCTTGTTGGGGATGGCGTAGAGGCTGACAAACCGGCTGAATCCATCTTGGCAGGTGAGGATGTAGCGGTTCCCAGCTGGGGTCTCTGGCAGTGGCCCCACCAGGTCGATGAATAGGACTTGCTGTGGATACCCCTGGCGGGAGGGCACGTGGATCCCCTGCTTCAGCCTCTCCTTGGTAACTTTCTGGACACACTCAGGGCAGGTTTGTACCATCAGGCGGACGTCACGGGCCAGGTTGGGCCACCAGAAGTGCATGGCAACGCGGGCGATAGTTGCGTCCATCCCAAAGTGCCCAGCCATGGGGGTCCCATGGGCTAGAAAGAACGCGTCCTGCTGGAGGGCCGAAGGCAGCAGGTATCTTGTCCTCTCTCCTGTCAGAGTCTGGTCCGTGGTGGTGAGGCAGCCGTGCTCGTCAAGCCCCAGGGCTGGGAAGCGGCTGGCGTACTGCTGCTCGTCTCGTTCCTTGCCACGCAGCTCAGCCTTGGTTGGGGCCTTGCCATCAGCCACCCATTGTCGGACACGGAGCAGGAGGGGGTCCTGTGTCTGGGCTTCCAATACTCTAGCTGAATCCAGTCGGGCGGCAGGAGGCCGGCTAGCTGCGGCCTCCCCTAGCTGGCCAAGGTTGTGGATATACTCAGCCTGCTCTGCTAATTCTTCGGCGCTAGCCGTTGGCATGTTGGCATCTTCCCGGCGGCTGAGGGCGTCGGCGTTGGTATTCTGGGTGCCAGGCCTGTGGCAGACGGTAAAGTCTAAGGCCGCTAGCTCCTCCTGCCAGCGGGCCACCATCCCTGTGGATGTGTTCAGTGATTTCATCTGTAGCAGGGCAGAGGAATCAGTGTTGATCTGGAAGCTGCGGTAGGACAAGATGCCGTGGAATTTTCGGATCCCATAGATAATGGCGGCCATCTCTCCCTTCCAGGACGGGTAGCGCGTCTCAGGGTCGGTTGTCTTGCGCCCCACGGCGGCAATCAGCCTCTCCTTGCCCTCCTGGCATTGACTCAGTATGGCAGAGATGGCGCGGCTGCTGAAATCTGTGGTGAGCTGGAACACTGCTGGTAAATCAAACCTGGGCGGCGCTCGGATGGGGGCCTGGCGGAACTTGTCCTTGAGTTGCAGCAGTTGGGCTTCCATCTCAGGCGTCCAGGTTAGGGCCTTGGCCGTCTTCTGCCGATTCATCTCGTAGGTGAGGTCTGCATACTCTGGGATGAACAGGCGGTAGTATCCAAAGAAGCCCAGCAACGCCAGCAAATCCTTGGGGGTGCTAGGGGCTGGCCAGTCCAAGATGCGGTCAATATAGTCCTCTTGCATGGCTATCCCCTCACGGCTGAGGGTGTGGCCCAGATAATCCACCTTGGATCGGAACAACTTGGTCTTGGCTGGCTTGAGGCGGATCCCTCCCCTACGGTGGGCTTCCAAAACCTCTCGGAGCCGGGCCAGGTGGGCCCAGGTATCCTGATGGAAGGTCAGGACGTCGTCAAGGTATGACTGGAGGTTGGCTGTGCCTAGTGGATTCAGGACCCCTGCAATAAACCTGGAATAGACAGACGGTGCCGTCGCCAGGCCAAAGGGCATCCTTTTCCATTGATACAGGCCCCTGGGGGTGGTGAAGGCGGTGCAGGGCCGGCTATCCTCAGACACACGGATGGTGTAGTATGCGGCCACCGCGTCTAAAGCACTGTAGACACGGTGCCCGCCCGCTCGTTCCACCAACTGCTGGATCCTAGGCAGGGGGTAGCTGTCCAGCTCCAGACACTTGTTGAGGGCTCTGTAGTCGACGGCCCAGCGGGTGCTCCCGTCCTTCTTCTTGATGGGCACCAGGGGGCTGCTCCAGGCGGAGTCCGACGGCTCTATAACTCCTTCCTGTAGCCAGGTGTCCAGTTGTTTCTCCAGTTCAGCCTCTTGCCGCGGGTTCAGATCCCTAAATCTCTGGCGGATCGGCTGGGTCCCTGGCTTGAGGCGCAGCTGCAACTCAACCACATCTGTGCAGCCGGGGGTAGAATTGGAGAAGACGTCCCTGTACTCTGACAACGTAGTCCAGACCTCCTTCTTGAGCAAGGGGTCCTTGCGTAGGAACTCATTGTCTTCCATCTCCAGGGCCTCCCACAACTCCTGCATGTCTATAGGCTCAGCAGGTTCTTGGAACGAGTGGAGACGTGGGGGAGGCGTATCAGAGACCTCTAAAATGTCAGGTTTGACCAGCTCCCCTGCCACTGGGAGGCCAGCATCCAGCAAGAGGGGCACCTCCCCCTCATTGACCACCAGTACTCTAAACACAGTGGCAGAGCCAGGCCTGTGGGCATACAGGCCCTCTGGAATAACAAGGTCCTCCCCAAACCTCTGTTCTGGGGCAGCTAGTTGAATGGCATCCTTGGTGCGATGGCCTACTAGCTCAACAGGGACCGCCATAACCCCGCGGCCAGGCAGGACCACCCGCTTGGCTGTGCGGAGCTGGGGTGGTTGACCGTCAGTTGGAGTGACAGCGCTTAGCCTATACGTGGCTGGTGCGGGGTCAGCCTTGGCTCCGGGACCCACCGGCCGCGACTTGACGGGCTCGGCTTCTGGAGGGGCTGACGTGTCGGAGCCAGGCGTGGCTCCGGGGGCGTCCGGCCACGATTTGACGGGCTCGGCGCTGGGAGAGGCAAAAGTGCTGGGTCCAGCTTTGGCTCCGTGGGCGTCCGGCCGCGACTTGACGGGCACGGCGCCGGGAGAGGCTGGGGCCTGAGAGTTGAGTGTGGCTCCGGGTACATCAGACCGCGACTTGACGGGTCTGGACTCGGGCTTGGCTGGTGGACTGGCTGGAGGTCCCAGGTAGAGGGGGCCAGGTGGACACGGCTGGCCGTTGATAAAAATGTCGGCGGAGAAGATTGGTTCTGGAGGGCTGGCAATCTCAGGAAACGTTGTTGGCAGGCTCTCCCTTGGCACCTTGGGCACTGGGGGCAACCCCATGGCTAGCAGGTTAGCTCCCTTGTGTGCGTTGAGCTCAGCGTCCACCCAGTGTGTGCCTTTCTCAACCACACGCGGCTGCTCAGGCAGGGGGCCTGGCAGAGGCCCCTCATAGCTTAGCTCTCTCTCGGCTGTCTCCCGGTCAATGGGGACGCCACGGAGTGGGATAAACTCCCCACGCACCCACAAGCAAGGTGGTTGCATGTCGAAACAGAGCCTAGTTCCGAACTCCTTGAGAAAATACCCTCCTAGGTTCAGAGGGTGTGAGAGATTCCGGACCACAGTCACGTGGTATAGATGGAGTATAAGAGTGTGTGAAACTGCCATATATAACTCTTTTAATTTTCCGATTACCTGGAGGGGCTGGCCTTCCTCATTAGCAGTCAGGATCTGGGTGTTGTCCAGAATCAACATGCGTTGCACGCCCATCGCGTGCATTAGATGCTCAGAAATTACAGCAGACCCTGGTACACGGTTGCCAGAATCAATCATGGCATCAACCTGTACATGCTGGGCAGGGTCTGGAGTAGGAAACCTCACCCTGACATGGCAGGGGAAGTGGAGGTCCTGCCCTTGAGACAAGGGGGCCTCTCGTTCGGCTGGGGTTGGCAGAAACTTTGGTGGTGGCCGCACCGCAGCTATGGTGGTATCGCTTACCATGGTGGCTTAGACTGTAGCTTCGAATCACTAGAGCTTATTAATTATCACTTGGTCAACAATTTTATATTTATTTTTATCACTTGGTTGACATTTATACACACTGATGTGTTGTTATCACTAGGAGCTCTAGGTGTGATTCTGGAAGCACTGGCAGCAGGGAATGTCCGTCCTGCAAGGTTCAGAGGGGTGACGGCGGTAGGGAATGACCCGTCCTACAGCGCCGCTGGTTCGAATCCCGACAAATGGCGGCAGGGAATGGCCCGTCCTGCAGCGCCTCGGGTTCGAATCCTGGGAGGCAGCGGCAGGGAATGTCCCGTCCTGCCGTGCCTGTGGCTCAAAATCTGCTATCCGTCGCAGTGGTAGGGCTTACTTGTGTGCTGAAGCTTCGAAGCCACACATTGCCTTCTTAGGGAGACCAGCACACAGCTGTCTGTCTCGTAGGTTTGGCCTGGGTGTCCTGGGGCTTGTCCCAGCTACACTTGCCAATTTAGACTCAGTTCTGTAGCCGTCTGAGCTAAATTATCCGATTGCCGTGGCTGCGCACCTAGCGCTACTCCTACACGACACGGAAAAAGCGTCTTAACTGGCGCTTTTAGCAGGCTAAATCTGCTTGCTGTAGGCCAGAGGCCCACATATTGCGTTCAAAATGATGGAAATTCGACCTAAAAAGGCCGTCTCACGGGTCAGTTGGCGGCTGATTGTCCCCTTACTTGCCAAAGGGTCCAATCAGAGGTAGAATAGGCTAGTTTCTGTAAGGCTCGATTGAAACACGCTGACACCAAGTTCTGGTAAGCCGAGCGTTCTCGGCCCACGGGGTAACGAGTTCGGATTCAACGAGCCCTAGCCTTTAAGTATTCTACCAAACAAACAAGCAGGATTCAATCATACAGAAATTATATATTTAAACTGAATAATATTTACAAGTTATGTTTACTATATATATACAACAAAATATAACAATGGTTAGGTTTGAAGGGGGTGTGGGGCGCTAGGGCTTAGCGCCCGACGGTAGACAGGCTGTGGGGGCAACGGTGGTAAAAGGGGAGGCAGTGCCTCCCGATTATATAAGCGCATGAGGGACTCGTGATAGTTGCATGTTCAAGTCCCCTCCCCACATTTAGGCAGGCTAGTTTGACCGCTGGGTGCGGGGTTAACAGCGGTCATGAGATGGATAGTGATATAATAGGATTAGTGCGGGGGGTTTGTTATCATAAGTCACAGCGAAGCAACTCTGTAAACGGCCTGTCCGTCTGGGTGTCGTATTACCACACTTTCACTGGGCGCTGAACCGTCTTTTTTAAAATAAATTGAAAATAAGAGGGAGGGTTAGTTCTTTTTATCCGAGGTGCCCAAACCATGAGAGGCTACCCATTTCTTTATATAATCTAACCTAGGGAAAGGGCCTTCCTACTTTAAGCAAGTTTACTTAAAGTTAGAAATATTTAATTGAAAATTGTTTTTCATTTTAACCATTTTAATTGAAATGAAACGCAGTATATAAATTGCGTACTAAAAATAGTAAAGTGACGCGGATTTTGTAACCGCTATGACGCAACCATTTTACTATCTTTTATGTTTATATTTACAAAGGAAACAAACATTCGTTTTGCAACAATTTTATTCTAATCATATTAAGGTTTACAGTTTTGTCCGTAAAAATCTTGTTTATCGCTTTAGAGAAGCTTTCATAGGTCCTGGGATGGTTTAAGTCTATTTTTCTGTCTCTATTTCATCCCACTAAAAATACAGAGCCCATATTTTGTATTCTTTTAAACATTTCTTTGTGATTTTTTTCTTTTCATTTAATTACAATTACAATTTTTACAATTTCCCTAAAAAAATTACTTTTATACAATAAATATATTATAATCCACAATTTAGATAAGATAAAGATTTTTAAAACAGGTTTGATAACATCCATAAGTAGCAAAGCTCAAAAATAGTAGACGGACTGAGGTTTTTTAAGCTTACTAAACATGAACTAAATTCACACACACAAACGTTTCAGACAGACATTTCAAATTATAGAGTAGGTTCGCTTGTAACAATAATATTACCGAGAGATCATACAAAAAAATATAAAGCAATAAACTTTGCAAATTCAAAAATTTAGTCGTATATCTCAAATGGCAGCCAAGTAAATTACATTTTTCCACGCAGAAAATGGACAAAGAGATAAAGTGATTAAAAGAGAAGCTTTGCTACTAATAAAAACTAGACATGTCTGGTTTAAATGTTTTCTTTTTTCTTAAAAATGTTCTTATTGATGTTTTTTTTTCCAATTATGGTTATCTTTAAATCAAACCATTTTTAGAAAGAGGCCTAGCTATACAATAGTAATGAAATGAATATAGGAAAAAGAACCTTATCTCTATAGTAGCCAGTAGGAAAAACAATCCGGCCATATCATAGGAATGAATCGTATATAACTAAAAATAAACAAATAAGAATCATTTTTAAAGTTTGACGGCTTGTGGTGCAAGATTGACCATCGAGATATTATATATCTATCACTCATAGCACTGTTTTAATTTTAGTAGATAAAATTGTACTTATGGTTCGGAACATTTTAGCAAATTAGGTCCAAATTTCTTTATTACAGTATCTGAATGCATATGTAATATACGTGGATATATTGACAGGGGAAAATTTGTAGTCAATTTAGGTTGCTAATATGAACCTCATTTATTGGTCATTTCGTTTATCCAGTAGAAGAGGAGGTGATAGAGTAAAGCTGACAGATTAGCGGTATCGTTTTTTTTTAGCAAGCTCCATGTATCGATTTAATAGATAACACGAAAATCTGGTGCAACATCCATGTAATAATATATTGATTCATATATGTTTGTATGTTTTATGTTGAACATGCGGCTACGCCCCTAGAGGCCTCTAGTGGCACTTTAAATGTTTGGTGTTAAAAAAAACGATACTTTGCAATGTTGCGAAGGAGTCTCTATCAAATTATTACGATACTTTGCAATGTTACGTAGGAGTCTCTATTCGAGAAGAAAATAATTCGATTTATTGTGATTTCTCTTGGAAAGGTGGTGGTACCCTCCTCCAAAATAGTTATAAACCTTCCCGTGACCTATAAGAATCTACCCTTTTAAGGAGAATCCGATCGGTTCAGCGGTTAGCAAGATCCTGCAGTACAGACACACAAACAGATATCCTGTTACTTTAGTATAAGGATATCTCAATTATTACTCGGGGAAAAGGCATATTTTTTCATTATATTTATTTCTTGCTATTAACTGCATGATTACTCTTAAGCAAAATTTGTACCTTAAGGTTAAAGATTGTTTCTTAATAAATATAAAGTATATGTTTAGATTTTGAATCAATGAGAAGCTTCGCTACAAAAAATAAAAACAAAGAAATTACAAGTGTTAATTTATTTATTTTTTTTACTATTTTACAATTTCCCAGATTATTTCATATCACGTTCGAAAGTAATATCACGTATTGAAAGCGTAGCAAGTCTTTAATTGTTGTCTGCTAAGCAAAACAGGAAGAAAAAAAACAGCCTCCCAGCAAGCTACTATTGGCAGAAATTTAAACAGGAGTGCTATAAGACGATTAATTTAATATCTAATAATTTGTTTTTCCTAAAGTGAATTTTAATCGTTACCAGGAAACTTTTACATCCACGTAAAACAGGCTGATTTTTAACTTTTTTATATGATATAATTATCCTATTGATCTGCTTTTTGGAATAATGATTCTTAGGACAACAAGGTACATTATTATAGACGAGGTATCTCTATAACTAAATCCAAAAAAAAGGAAATCATGTTGTATCCTTTATTAAAGCAATTTTCAAAAAAAATACATTTAGACTTAAAAATGTTTGTTGTGCTTATTAAGTTCTGAAACTCTACTAGAGTTATTGTTCGTTTTCCCCTCCTTCTGATTTTAGAGGTTCGCTTTTATGAATGTTGTCTTTATTGTTAAAAAAAGTTTTGCTTATATTTTAAACCTCTAAAAAGAAGAGGTTCGATAAAATAGTGAATAGTAAGTATTTTTGGTCTGATGCTAAAGATAATGGAAAATTGTTATTTTTTAGAGAAGCTTTAAGACTGTCTTTATGTGGTTTTCGGATATTTTCCTGAGCTTAGAACCCCTCCCTTGTAGACTAGGGGCAAAGCTTTTTTGTTTGTTTTTTAAAACTTATCTTTTTGCCCCTTGCAAAATTTTGAAAGGATTTATATTTCTATTTTGTTGCTTTTTAAGTTTTGTTAAAACCATGAATAGGTAGAGAAATAAGTTAGTTATGCAATATCAATAATTACAGAGATTAGAGAGCCAGAGATCTTAAGGAATAAGACATTAACGATAAATTTACATACATACCTTCCCAATGTTGTTAAACAAAAATATCCTTTTTAAATTTAGGAATAGGGGGGAAAAAACCTCCACTCATTTTCTTTTTATTTTAAAAATATGAGGAGGTGAATTTGATGTGCTTTATTTATTTTGATAACTAAACTTTCCTGAAAATTATCAAACGATCGGTCCAGTCTTATACGAGTTCTTACTGTACTTACATAAATAGCATAGGTAAAATTTTTACTTTAATGAAGGAACACACAACTTTAAGATAAGTCATAAACGATTTAGAATGCAACACGCTGGCTCAACACAGGTTTTACCAAGAATTTTGCCAAACTTTGTTAAAAGTGGTGTTACAAAATTCTAAAACTTCTTAATTTTTAAAGAATCTATGTGTCCTTAAGATCTTTTCAATGGCTAGATTGGATAGTCTAAAATTTTTAAGAACGTTTTGTTTTGGTCCAGAGTTGTTTTTAGAATTTGTGGAAGGAGTGTAAATACACTCCCCCCCCCCTCCCCTCCTCTTTATCGAACAAAAGATTAATGGGACTTAATAGCCTTTTTTCCCCTCACTTCTTGAGGCGAAGCCACTATAGTCTATGGGGGAGCCACTATTTTTTTAAAAAGAACTATTTATGATACTTTTTTCATCCTAAATAATATATATTTTTTATTTTATTATTTGTTGTTAAACTTAAATTGTAATTTTTGTATCCCAACCTGGATAAATTGTTAGACTCCTAGGTTCCAGAACCTGCCAAAGGCAGAATTAATCATTTGTGTTGTTCTTACAATATTGCCAAAAAAAATCTTTTTGGATATAAATAAAGCAATGAACGGGGTTGACATTGGACTCTGACTTATTCTGGATTCCAATGTTTCTATCATTCGTTGGTTTAACCATATGGACTTTAAAAAGTAGTTGTGTTGTACAAACCATTAGTGTTCAGATTCCAAACAGATAATTTTTATTTACAATAGGATTATTTTGTTTATTCTAATTGAAGAATAATAATAATTGAACATTATCTAATCTTCCATTGTCTTATCCCTTAAGATCCCTGAATGTCAGTAAAAGAAATGAAGGGATTGTAAACTTAAATCTTTGAAAATAAAAAAATAATGTTTCATATTATAAATCATAATTGATATAAAAACTATTTGACATTATGATGAAAACACTAAACAAATTGGCAGATACATTTAATAATTTACATTTTTCATACATTTTTGCATAGATTACCTTTTTAGGAACTCCTCAAAACTATCTTTGTTTTGAACTTCTTTTTTGTATCCTAACATAAAAAATAGTACGGATACTGATTGAGTTTTACTTAGGTCCAGGGATTGTTTTAGGCTAATTTGATTTCATAAGTCTTGTGTTAATTTTAGGCTCTACTTCAGCCCTCTTTTAGATACAAATACCCTAAATGCTAAGCCTGCAACCGCTTTAATCTACAGGAGGGTTAATTTTGGGGTTCTGCATTACTTGATCGTCTAATGTCCTATCCTTGAAGAATTCTGCATTACATCTTTTTCATATAAAGTTTGGTTCCTACTTACCAACAGACCTAATGACAGAATAACAGACAGACAAATATTTTCTTTTACATATTAATACATTCAATCGTTGCAGGATAGGAAAACTTTCCAAGTCTGACTCTATCAAGAATAAGCCAGAAAATATTTAAAATTTAAATGCTCGGTAAAATCTCATAAAGCGTTTCAATTGATTTTCTTTATCCCCCCCCCCTCACTAATATTTTTTTCTCTCAAATATATCAGCTCTTATTGCATTGTGTCGTCATTTTAAATGATTTTTTAAAGAAGTGTTTAAGGCATAAAATAATTCTAATAATGTCAGGATTATATTCTTTTTTATTGACCGATAGGGTTCTCCTTTTCAGTGAAGCTTCCAGGGACAGTTTGAAACTACTTCAGATAGGGTACTTCAGTCCTCCAAAGACAAATTGCCCTCGGAAAAAATACAACCTTCCCCCCCTCTAAAAAAAATCTTTTCTTTTTTAAATGGAAGGCTGGCTTTTCCGCCCCTTCCCTCAAGTACTGCCAAAGTCCTCTAGAGGCGTAGCCGCTAGTAAATGATAAAACGAGCTGTCGCTGACATACTATTAATATATTATTTTCCTAAATTAATTCAACTAAACCTAAAAAGCTATGTCTAATACGTTATCCAAATTAAAGATTAGAAATAATTGAGTTGTTATATGGTGTACTTATGTTATAAGAGAATTTCCAACTGTTTTTTAAGGAATTAAAATTTACAAGTATTTACAATTACATGCTTAAGTTGTTTTTTACTCGAATAAATTTTCAGTTAATTTACACAATTACAATTTTTACAAACTCTAGTACCAATTTTAATATCTGATGTCGGATAGACTGTTTTACTTTATCAATTCTATTGAGAAGCTTTGCTAATTTTAGGAACATTTTAGTACTCAAAAATCAAGACGTCCGCTTAAAATTCATTTTTGGGGTTGGTGGATAAACATTAAACACCCCTCCCCCCCTGATATGAAATGGATAAAATTATGGGTCGATTATTAAATATCTATTATTCTCAGACTTTGGGTACTAGTTTTAAAAAGTTTGAAACTGTTTTTATTTATTTTAAAGACAGAAAAGCATTACACATTTAAATATTTAAATTTTAAGGGAAATGTTCTGAATAAATAAAACCCCAACTTTTTTTACATTTTGAACAATTTTTGTAGTAGCTGAGTTACTTAAATTCTGGTTTATAGGCTATGCTGTTATGGATGTTATCATCTTTGACAATAAAATAATACTTGTTAACTTTCTGAAGGTTTTTTCCTCGTTAACATTTCAAATATTATCTATCAATTATCAGTTACAGTCTAGCGGACACAAAAATGATAATCTATACACAGTGTTAATTTACAAATATTTGAGGAGAAATTTTTGTTGAGAAGCCATTTCAAATAAGGGGGGGGGAGGTATTTGCCTTAACATAAACTTTAATTTAAAAGAAAAATTAATGAAAATAATCAAAACATTTTCGGGACCTGTGTGAAGCTTCCTTGTAAAAGGGAAGCCATGGTGGTTTAACGGTTCAGATATTTTGGAGAAGATACATACACACACCTCCTATCACTTTTACATAAGGATTTTAAATTAATAGGATGTTTGTCTGTATGGCGAATAAAATATCGCAAAACTGTAACAATCGTTTTTGTGTATGAGAGGCTTGGTGGAATTCAAAGTTATTTCTAGTATGGCTTCGAATCCAATTCACCAGTGCCTACAAAACTTGAATGAATCTCATAATTTTAAATTTACGATCCGCTGAAAGCTGTCTATAATACGATGGGATATTAAACTAATATTTTACAGTTACGCACAACCTCTAAATATGGACTGACGCTGCAAATTTAAATGAACAAGTATCTTATGTATTGTCAATATACAGTAAATTTTGTTTAGATGGAAGACTGTTGTGCAAAAATGATAATGCAAAACTATTGGGCTCGGCAGTAGTCCTGCAGGGAAGCTTTGATGAGACTGCAAATATTTTTTAAAATGCAACTATAGATTATATTAGCTATAAATAAATGGGGCGGCTTTTGCTAAATTGGCCGTTATTTTTATGGCTGCGACTACTTATGCGTGAATTTGTTCTTATCTATTATAAATTCGTAAACGGCTGGAATAATCGCTCTACAATTTTCGGGGAAGCTCAATAGTTTATGGACACTAGGCATTAGAAAGGTCAGCTATACCCCCCCCCCCACTCTTAAGAAATGGCCCAAAGAAAAAAAATCTCTCCATTATATAAAGTATCAAGTAATTTTGTATAGTAAGATTCTGTTAGCTGCTCAACCGATTGATTGGGATAATTTTAGACCATTTTTCTGCCTTAGATTCTAAGACGCAGCCGCTAGTAAATACTTAAAGTAATAGTTCTAAATTAAGACACTACATATATATTAGAGCCACATGATGAACTTGAAATGGCTTTAAATTGTACTGACAATGATTAATATACTCAATTATTTACCCGTTATAAACATGTACTATAAGTAACGGATGCAGGGATGGAACAATAGATAATAAATTTACCTTCCCCAATGATGATACACAAAACTACCCATCCTGTAGATGAAAATTAGTAGTTGAATCATTTGGACACTCAACTACAGAAACGACTAATCAAAATTTAATCAATTCAATCAAAGTTGTTAATCCAGCATATAAGAAAACGGTATTATAAAACTTTGGGGACTATTGTAATAAACTGCCCAATGTCTCCTCCCTTCCTGAATAAATTAAAATCCTTATACTAAAGTAACAGGATGTCTGTTTGTCTGTGTGTTTGTACCGAAGGATCTCACTAACCGCTGAACCGATCGGGTTCTCCTTAACAGGGTAGCTTCTCATAGGTCCCGGGAAGGTTTATAACTATTTTGGGGGAGGGTATCACCACCCTCCCAACAGAAATCGCCCCTAGAATAAAATACCCCTCCCAAAAAAGAGACTTGAACGAAACATAAACCAACTATTTCTCTAAATAAAAAAAAAACATTCAAAGTGCCACTAGAGCCCTCTAGGGGCGTAGCCGCTAGTAATGGATACAGAGATGGGACAATCGACAATAAATTTATCTTCTCTCCCAATTATGATAAACATAATTCTCGGGAGTAAGTTTGATAGATATAATTAATTTCATATTTCTCATCTTTGTATATAAGTAAAATTAATCTACTTATGGATGTACTACATAGATTTATTTGCTCAAAATAGCATGGTTCAAAAAAGTTTCTGTGTTATGTAAATATCATATCCTATTCTATAAAAAAAGATATTTTATCATTTATGTAAAGTAGTATGGTTTTTTGTTGTTGTCTGTAGATTAAGATTTCGATAACTACTGAACAGTTAAGGTTTTTCATTTTATGCTTCTTATAGGTCCCTGGATTGTTAGAGGCTTTTTAATTCTTATATCTTAGTTTAGTTTTAGGCTATTTTCCTAGGTCCAACCAAGATGCTAGGAGCTCAGTAATAACAGAAAGTAGTAAGATTTATTTTGTGTTGTGTTTTTTCAGGGAAGCTTTAACAATATCTTTTATATCAATAAATTTTGTATTTCTTACAGGCCTAATTCTGTTATAGAAACAGGCCTACATACTATATAGTATATACATAATCTAAGCATTGAACTAGACAATAAGGCACCAAGTAGAATTGCCTTTAGCTAAAAGATTATAATTTTTGATAGATAGATAATTGAATTATTAGCTAGATGGAAGGATAGATATGATTTTAAGATTTATATGTATAAAGAAAGAAAGATAGATAGATGGATGCCTAGATAAATTGACAAGTTATTAGATAAATAATGAAATCAGACAATATGGCACCCAAAATCATTGCCTTAGGGTAAGAATTTTCTTCATTTTACAATCTGATAATAAGAAATTAATTAAGTTCAAGTTTCTTTAACTTTAAGAATGGAGGTATTAAATTACATATTTATATAAAATTTTTATTTAAATGTTTAGTATTTATTATTTAGACGATATGATTTACATTTATAAAATTGATAAACAAAATTACCCTTACAGTAGATTGAAATTGTTGGTCGAAAAGTTTAAAACAACCAATCAAGACTTTTTAAGAGTTGACAAAGTTTTTAAGCCTACGAAAGATAGAACGTGTATCCATAGTATTAAAGTAGCGCAGAAATTATAGTAGATTGAAATAAAGACCAACATTAAAATAAAGTTGTATTTCTAATAGATCACTGTATTTGATAAATTACAAAGAAACTACTTTTTTTATTTCATGAAGAAAAAAGAAATATTTAGTTCATTTACTAATCTTAATCAGACGATTGGGTTTAAAATATTGCCACGGTCGTAGCGGTCACGCGTCTTGCGTCATATTGGTAGGGTGACGCAAATTTCAGATCTCTTTTTTCGCTGATTTTTCTTCATAAGATAAAAGCGATGCTTGCAAGATTATTTAATTCGCTATAATATGAAGATAAGTTTTATTCAAATCGCGAAATCTGGGATCTGAAATTTGCGTCACCCTTCTAAACTGAAAGTGGGGAAGAGAATAAGGGAGGGGGTAGAACCGGTTATAATAATGTTTTGTTTTCTTGACTTTAGATTAAACTTCACCAATCAGACAAAGTGACATACAGACAGGCCGTAGATTAGTACAGACAGACTTTTATTCAACGAGATATTTAAAGTTAAAAGATACATATTATATAGAATCACATGATATGTTAAAGTGATGATCGTAAACATGGATTAATGAAATATTGGACAGTAAATTATTCTGGTCTTAAAAATCTTTGCTAACACATTTTTTCATTCGTTGGCTTAAACGTTTGGGGACTTTTGTTACATTTTTATTGGATAGTTCAAGCAAAACGTTTTTACTATCTAGGATGGGTTGGTTTATCTTGTTTATCATCATTGGGGTTAAAGATTAATTTATCGTCCATTGTCTTATCTTTTAATATTCCTGGTAAAAGTGGTCATTGACTTTAGAACTATTGATGATTTTCCCTCGTTAATCATAAATTGAAAACCACCCCCAGATGGTGTGCGATGACCTCCGCATAATTTCACATATGCAAACTGTTTATAAAAACAAATGACTAACTAGCAAAGGGAAAAAAGTTTTACTGTTGTAACGACAAAGCCCCTTTGTATTCAAAGGAACAGAGAAAGGTTGAAAAATTGCTATAAACCATCCTTAGACCTAAAATGAAAATAAATTAGCATATAAACATCATCGGACCTATGATTATGTAATCCTTGTCAGTTCAGTTGTTATTGAGATCTTAAGATTCAGACAAAAAACAAATTGCTACTTTATAGAATAGGATATGCAGTCCTAATAATCTTATTAATGTGGGGAAGGGAATGGACGCCATTTGACTCGCCCCAAAACTATCTTATCTACTGTGATGAATTATAGTTAGAACAAACGTTTTGTATATATTAATGAAATATTAAATTTTATAGCGAGTGTAAGAATATTGGACATAGAATATAGAAAACACATTCTAACATTAGTTGGTTAGAACTTTGAGGACTTTCATTAAAGCTTGAATGGGGTGTTAAGCTAGTCTACAGAATGGTTAATTTGTTTATCGTAATGGGAATGAACATCATCCATTACTGTATCTCTTTAGATTTATAGTATTTAATATCAAATTACTTACATTTTTCTTTTCCCTTAAAATTGTAACCAGTCGCTAAAGGCATGTCAAAACCACATTAATTTTGTGTCAAAATGCCTTAGACAAATCTATGGACAAAGTAATTTATGTATATATTGGATGCTCATTCGTATATGGAATCTTCACCAAAAAATTCTGGCGTCTATATGAAATAGCAGCCGAGAAAACCACAATTTTCCTTTGGCGTTATGAAATGATGGACGGACAGACAGACAGCACGACAACTAACCAGTGACGTTACCATCTGCGCTAATTATATGTGCGAACTAAATTGTACTAAAATTTGAGCCATTTCGTAGCCTTGTTCCAAAATTATCATATTATCTTTGCAACATCAATATTTTAAGAAATCATCAGGGATATCAGGGGATAAGACAATAAAATATATTTATTTTACACTTTAGATCACGATAAACAAAATTACCCATTCGATAGATTAAAACTACTTTTGAAAAAAGGTTGGACACTGTATGTATGTTCAATCCAATAAAGATATTATAAAAGTCCCTAAAGTTTTTAAAGCAGCGTGATCGTGTTTTAGTAAAATGTACAGTCCAATGTCCCCTCCCTCCCTGAATAGAAGCTTCAAAAGAACAGGTATTAAAAAGTTGTTTCAGTCGTGAAAAAGAAAACAACCGAGTAACAAATCAATTAATTAATAAAAAATATAATAAAACACGAAAGAAGTTCATTGAAAGGGTGGTTTAATTTCCCTACAACCCTTTATGCAACTAAAAAGATTTAAAAGGTGAAAACTTCCAACCCCATCAAAATAATTTTCATCAATGGGCATTTATTTAAGATTATTCTTTGCCTGCCCTTTTTTTATTTCTTGACATATTTTCTGATTCCTTTTTATCTTTCTATATTTGACTTCAAAGATTAGATAATGTTATGAAAGATTTTAATATTTTACAGTGACGCAACAAATAGTCTTTAATTTTCTATTTTTAAAAATCTTTAATATATAACAAGACCGAAAACGGTCATAGATTCTTATATCAAGTGTAAAGAATAAATATTGAATATAGGCCATAGGCAATGAGGCATCCCCAAAATGTTTGGAAATACATTTAATAAACCTTTGAAAACCCTCATTTTACCCCTCTACCCAAAAAAAAAGCTTGAATGTCCTTGCAAAATAGAAGTGTTATTTGTTTTTATTTCTGTGTGATATTTTGAGTATATTGGGCATTATTCCATCGGATTTTTAATTTAACTTATTAAATTTTGAGGACTTGCTAGGCGGAGTGAAATACAGACGGACGAATATTTCCTAGTTATAGAGTAGCTGCGCTACTACAGAATATTTGGTTACAACAAATTAGATTAGGTTACATAGGATTTAAATTTATTTACATATTAGACTCTAGAGTAGTCTTAGCACATATATCTCAAGCGATATATTCTTCAATGTTAAAATTTTAAATCATGTAAAACATCGTTTTAAAAATAGCTTTCTTTCTTTATATCTCCTACCTAGCGGCTTCGCCCCTAGCCTCTAGGGGCTTTGCCCCAAGAGGTAATTAAAGGGAAAAAAAATTACCTCTGGAGATGCCCCCACAAACTTTAAATAATTAAAAAATAAATTAAGTACCTGATGAGAAGCCCCCACTCCACCACTAATTTAAAATAATAAAAAAAAGAGGGTTTTTTTCATTTTCCAATGTTCCACCCCCCAAGAAAATAGCCTAAAACCACCACAGGACCAGTAGGTATATTCCCTGAAGAGTAGAATCCGATCGGTTCAGTGGTTACCAAGATCTTAAGGGACGGACAGACAGACGGACAGACAGACGGACAGACATACGGACGGGCAGACATCATTCTACTTTGTATTATCCTAATAGGAATTCTTTCTTTATAGTGTGTGTGCGAAGGGGAGTGAGTACTGTGGTTGAGAGGGTTTAATAGCAATTTAATTCCATCCCCCCCACCCCAACCCCCCAAAAAAGTAAGTTTACTGATAAAAACTTGCTTATGAATTATACATTTGAGTTTTATTGGTTTGTTTTAGAAAAAAAACATTTTCAGAGGTAAAGATCAATGATATGAATGGCTTTTGTTTGCTACACCGAAACAAAACCACTTTTTGCCCAATCGACACTTTCTGTAGATTTTTTGAGTTTTTATTAAAATTTGCAGTATACTGAACAGGGTGTGGTAGAAGGAGGAAGGGAAATCCGCGGAAATTTGACCTTTTCAGGCCATACCATTTTCCTACTAAGCTATATAAAGTGAACAAAGAGGGGTGGATTGTTTAAGGGGAGGTAGGGACAGGAGAAAGCTCCTAAAAGGCTTTTTTAGATGGTTACAAAAGCGCTACAAGTTGAGTCAGGCAAAAATTATTTACAGTCAGTTAACAGACGTTGAGACAAGCCATAGTTTTAACAGTTTCTTTTACATCTGGGTTAGGTGATAAAATACTGTTTAATTTTCACATCATTAACATATTTATATAAAAGTAAAAGGATTTCTGTGAGTCGGTGTTTTTTGTCTGTGTATGTGTGTCTGTCTGTCTGTCTTTGTGTACCGAAGGATCTCGCTTAACCAATTTGGTTCTCCTTTACAATGTATCTTCTCACGGGTCCCAAAAAATTTTAAAAATTATTTTTGTAAGGAGGTACCAACACCTGAGAAATCGCCCTTAGAAAAAATCACTTCCCCACAAAGAAATAGAATGAATAAAAATTTAAAATTTCTTCTCGATGTTAATCAGCCATGACCATGAGGTAGGGGATATGTGGATAAGTCACAAAATACAAGGGAATGAAATTTTAAAGATTGAAAACATGTTTCACGAATCAAATACTATTTTCCCTTTATTTAAAAAAATTTCTTTGGGAAAATTAAATTGTTTAAATCATAAAAGTTATAAAATAAATATTGATGTCCCAAAATATATTAATGTTCGGTATATAAGGTATAAGGTAACCAAGCCCGCTATAAGTTAAGTTTACATGGAAAGTGATAAAATTTAAGAATAAGAATAATTGTAAGAGTTAATCGTATATATAAAAAAAAAAGATAATTTATTTTCTCCTCATTTTCTTTTTTATAGCTAAACAAAATTTGACATCTTTATGGGCTCTTTAAAATGCATATAAAAAATGACGTCATCCAATAAAAATGACTAATTATATGCCAATACATAGACTAAATTACAATGGCAGGCCAGTAAACATGTTAATTGACCAATGATAGGCCAACATGGCGTCATTTTTATAGACACTATAAAAAGCTTCCATCCTTAGATTGATAGAAAAATTTTGTTGTCTTGGGAGCGTTAGTATGTCAGTAATTGCCATTTTTTTTCAGTGTTATTGTCGATTTAAATTTTATGACTGTACATTGTATGTAAACACGAAGAACTTAAGTTTAATATGGAATTTTCATTAGCCCCGTTCTACTATTTGTTATTGTTAATCCTTTTCCCTTTACAAATTCCGTCCATAGAAAGATAGAGAGTTAGCAAAGATATAGATAGATAGATAGATAGAGAGTGAGTTTGTGAACATTTTCTAACAGTTTTTCCTTTACGCTTGTCATGGTTACTACTTCAGTTTTTTTAGTTCAAGATATTCTTTGAAGAAATAAAAAATGTGTACAACATTTTTTTAGTTAAGATTGGAACAACTTGGTGACTTTTTATTGGGTGAAAAAATATAATTCTTTTTTATGATTGTGAAAATAATTAAAACGTTTTGCAAGCATATTTACTCAGATAAACTGAAAATAGACAAACAGGCAGATACAATATTCATAGAAAAGTAACAGGGTGTCTATTTGAGAATCTAACCACTGATATGGTTCTTCTTTATACTTAAAATTCTCATAGGTTCAGGGAAGGTTTGTAATTATTTTAGGGGAGGGTACCTCCACCCACCCAAGAGAAATTTCCCCCTGGAAAAAATACCCCCACACCAAATTTCTTTTGCTTTTAAAACTAAAATAAAAAGAAGAGAGTAGACTTCCCCCTCTACTTCTATCAGCTCTTAAGTGCCCTCTAGGGGCGAAGCCGCAAGTAAATTCATACACTAACAAAAACAAACAAATATACAAACTAGAAGGTTATATTAGATCGGACGGACGTCTAGACTTGGTAAATGATAAAGTAGTAATTATAGAGCAGATACGCTTAAAAAGAAATTATAGTGAACTTTGATTGCATCATAAATTTACTTTCATAGCTTTAACGTATTTTTATGCATTAGAAAATATTAAATCTATCAAGGATCTTTAGAGATAAAACAATGGAGAAAAAATTATGATAAAAAAAATAACCCTTATGTGTATAAAAAATATGGTCCTACGACAAACGCAGGAGTCCCAAACGTCGGAGGACATTTAACCTAACCTAGCCTATTTTAATCCATATTTTAGGTTTTTAAATGCCTAACCCCTTGAGGGGGGCTTATTTGTATATTCATATCTTAACCTAACCTAACCTGTATAGAAATACTTACTTAAATTAATATTTTAACACTCCTGTGTTTGTCCACTCCGACGTTTGGGACTCCTGCGTTTGTCCTGGAACTAAAAAAATAAATAAAAAGTTTCGACACTGATTATTCTTACAACGCAATTAAGACTTAATAAAGGTCCTGAAAGTTTGAATCCAACAAATGAGAGATCATGTTTATAAAACTCTAGGAACCAGTAAAATTTTCAGTCCATTGTTCTCTTGCTCGGTTTTTAATATTATTTTATAACTATGATTATAAAATATTTTTTGAAACTTTCCCCCAAATGGGGGGGGGGGGTTATTGTTTTCTATGCCTGACCCCTGCGTGGGGCTCCAATACTGCGGGACCAAAATCTGCGGTGGCCTGTGCACTGTGCAGCTACTTTGTTCCCAATATAACCTAACCTAAAGTGATAAACAAACAAAGGAAAAACTACACCCCCCTTATTTCAATTCATTAGAAAAAAATAATGGATTTCTGTACTTGATTAACAGAATTGCATATGTTCTACTAATTATTCATTTTGTCCTTGGATTAACTTTTTTATTTGCAGACAATTGTAAATATACATCACTTACGCAAAAATTATAAAAATAAACTTCCCAAAAAGAACAAATAAACATTATGAATTGCAAATTTTGTCTAAACCACAGTTTAAAATTGATTTTTAACGAAGTTTTTCTATGGATCGTTTGGGTCTTTACGTCAGTTTATCATCATCTTATCTTATAGAAGAAATGTACAATATACAGTATATGTATGTGTGTCACTAAAGATCTCGAAAACGGATTCACCACAATGGTCTAGGTAGCTTAGTGATGACCTAAAACTTTTGAAGACACTAGGCTAAAAGTTGAATAAAAAGAAATAATTTTTCATAAGTCAAAATACGAATTGCAAATATTGTTTTCTTGTGTTTATTAATCTTTTCCTTTGTGGATGTTTTCATCCTTGTCTATTATAGAAAAATGTAATTTCAAACAAGTGTATATTTAGAACAAATGGTCGTTGTGTTAAAATTTAATAGAAATCCTTGTCTTATTAATAAATTGCTTTATTCTTATAAAAAATATCTTTCATTTGCTGTGTTTTTTTAACATTACATTATAAATGTCAGTGTACAACTTTTTATCAAAAAATTCAATCTACTAAAGGGTTAATTTAGTTTTTCATAATTAGGGAAGAACATCAATTGTGTATATCAATATATATATATCGAAATAGGAAACTGCAAAACTAAAAATAAAAAATATAAATCCTTTAATCAATTAATGCTCATCTTCATTTCCGAAAAATAACATTAAGATTACTTTTGTATGTTATTTTTTTTGCATAAAATCGTTTTGTTTAAAAATATTAACAATTAGGTTAACATATTATTCATCTTTAAACCAAACCCAGGCAGAATTTTCTTAGATTCAGAACTAGATAAAGTCAGAAAAACAAAATTGACGGCAAACATTTTTGTTGCGGTAAATTTTGCGCTTATAATTTGCATGAAACCGACCTTATCTAGTTGTTATTCATACCAGGGATCTAAAGGGATAAGACAATGGCCGATAAATTGATGTACATCCCCAATGATAATACCCAAAATTACTCTTTCTGTTATTACAATTAGTAGATGAAACGTATGGATAGTGAACTTATTGAACCAACCAATCAAAATTTGATAAAAAAAATTTCCAAGGTTGTTAAGCCATCGAATAAGAAAACATTATTACAAAACGTTAGGGACTAGTGTAATAAACAGACCAATGTCCCGTCTCTCCCTGTATTCATACCCAGGGTTTTAGGGTTAGGCAACTGGTACAAAAAACATTTCGTAACTTCTATTGTATAATGTAAAGTAGTAAGGGATTTTTGTCTTTACCTAAAGTCCTCTAAAATATTGGTCCGTATTGGTTGTACTTTTATCGTATTTTTCAAAGATAACTTAGGGCGGTTTTAGGCTATTTTTCTGACCTTCCTTGCACTACCCTAAATGCTAGTGGCAAAACAATTGGTTTACAAAGAAGAAGATCAAACATTCCCTATTTTTTTAATGAGCAATGGATAAATATTTTGAGGAAGATTGTTTTATCTGCAATTTACTTATCCTTGTTTGAATCCAGGACAGAGGAAGATGAACTGAAATTAGTTTCCGAATGTGAACACATTTTCCTAGGTGTTTCCAAACCTATCTCAATATTTGCTAATAGCTAAAAAACCTTCAAACTTAAAAAAAAATCAAAATTTGAATGTATTATCGATTTATACATTATACATTCAAAGTTTTAATTTTTCAAATTTTGATTTTTTTTTTGGAAGTTTGAAGGTTTTTTAGCTAGTAGCAAATATTGAGATAGGATTGGGAAACACCTAGGAAAATGTGTTCACATTCGGAAACTAATTTCAGTTCACCCAGAGGAAATATTGTTCTGAGAAATGGATGACAGATATCTTGTAGTCAGAGAATGTACAAAAGTTTATATCGTACAAAATCCAAATAACAAATTAAAGTTCTAAGAATCTCTCAATCTCTAGTATATGAAAATAGATAAACCCTTTTCTCGTATTCATTCGGATCAGGTGGATAGGAACCGGTTTTCATCCATACGAAAAAACTATGTCTTTCATCGTATTATATCCAGTTTTCTACGAATATAGAAATGTACAATCATAAGATTATAACCAGTTTTTTTAGCCCGTGCCTTCGGCAACTCGGGGCTAAAGAAACTGGTTCTAATCTTATAATTGTACAATTACATTCTATATCCGCGGAAAGCAGTTTTTAATACGATGAAAGAAATAACTATTAAATTATTTGTAAAACACCACCGAAAAAACCTATATTAATACTGTACAAAATCGGACCATGAATTTCACTAATGGTCATAGTTCCCCCCCCCCCTCATTCCCTCATTAAGCAAATTCCCTAGAGACTAAGGACCAAGTCAGCACTATTATTCCAATTTTCTGAAGCTAGAATTTAAAGTCCAAACATTTTTAAAATATGAAGTTGCAAATAATTATATATTTTACTGAAGAAGCTAGACAGATGAACTGAATTTTAGTTTCCGAAAGTGTGCGTAGCTTCCGCGTCCTATCTCAATATTTGCTACTAGCTAAAAAAGCTTCAAACTTAAAAAAAATCTAAATTTGAAAAATTTAATTTTTTAATGTATAATGTATAAATCGTTTATACATTAAATCGCTTTTCCATTTGACCGGAGTCGCTGAAAATAGGCTTTGCAATAATTGGGTTATCTGCTGTACACTTTAGGAAACTAGGGCTCGAATAAGAAATCCATTTCAGCTGATCGTTAGACACGATATTCTCATAGACAGGGGATAAATATATATTTTAATAAAGGGAGAAAAAAGAAGTTTAAATTTTTAAACTTTTTAAATTTTCATAGGTTGGTTCATTAAGAGGATAACGCCGATTGTTTTATTCACCGCTTTGCCCAATAATTATCATTTTTATATAATGAAAAGTTTGTTTAAAGATTAACTTGCTTTACTAATTGTTTTCTAGAATCATTATCCCAAAGCTTATCCAAAATTGCCAAGAAATTGCCAAAAGAAATTTAAATAAATCATTGCCTCAGATTAAACCAACTAAAATTTTACTTTTTTAGCAGAGGGTCCTCTTATAAACATGTAACTTAGATTTTAAATGGTTTTGCACAGGGTCTTTAAAAGTCTGTTTGAAATTTACCCATAGCGTTAGGGCATAATAGGATTGAAGTAACCTGCAAGGGCTAGATTAATGTTTTTTTTTAAATTAGGTTTAATGAAATTATCTATATTGATTTAGCATGTTTAGGTTATATTTTTTAGTTAATTTTATACATAATACAAAGATTTTTTTTTTATATCATGAAGTATAATTTTGTAATAAATGAACACCTTTAGAAGATATAGAAATTACCTCTGGGCTCTGAAACTTTCTAGAATTAACACTTATTTTGGACTCTTGCCATTTTTAAAAACATCTTTAAATAATATTTTTCAAAAATTGTTGATTGAAATATTTCATTTTTTAAATTTAAATAAAATTGATTTGTCGCAATTATTATTACGTTCCAATGCTTTTGAATTAAACTTAAAAACAGAAAGAAATCATTGGGTTTTAAATAAATCTTAAAAGAGAACCCAATCGGTCCAGCGGTTAGCCCGATATTTTAGTAAAATAGACAGACAAATATATAGCCTGTTTTAAGGATTAAACTTATTATTTTATGTTAAGTAAGGTTATGTTAGGTAAATAATGATTGTCCCGTTTGGTTAGGAAATTGGCCCTTCTGGAAAAGCTACTTGTGAAAATACGACGAAACCCACTACTTCGTTTTCTTTCCATAATGCAAATGTTTTAAAGAATTTAAATAAGATTTTGATGAGTAAACCTTCCGTGACTAAATTGCAAGGTTTTTTTAAACAGAGAAATTTATTCTTGAAAAGCTAAAAAGATATTTATAGCTGCTTAGTCAGGTGCATTTCATCGATAGTAAGAGTAATAGAATGCATTGGCACGTAAACAGGTTTAATTATTTACCATTCAGATGTAAGAAGCTAGAAATCCCAGTCCACCATTAACTGAATTAATACCCGCTGGATTAGAAAGCCATACTGAAAAATCATGTATAGGATCGCATTACAGACAATTTTCCACGCATATTAAAATGTAAATCATAAAATTAGTATAAGTTTTAATAACCCGGGCCCTTGGGGCTAACAAAACTGTTTTTAATTTTATAATTTTGTATTTTAATATCCGAGGAAAGATGTCTGTAATACGATGCGATAAATAACTATTAGAACTATTTTTCAAAGAATTTTGATGCTATCTTCACATCTTCACAAGAACAATGTTGCAAAATACATTTTTTTTCTAAAATGAGTAGCAACGTAATTAAACAAAATTGTAATTTAAATTTTTTTCAAAATGCTTAAATTTTCACAGAAATAAATATTCATTTATAATTCAATTTAATCTGTAATAGCTTATTTAGTAATTTTATTATCATTAACAAAAGTAAAAAGACGTCTGTTTGTCCATTTGTTGTATGTCTGTCCTATCGGTCCGAAGCTTAATATCTCGGTAATGCTCTACTTTTCACGGAATATACCCAATGGCAATACAATGGTTATTAGCTATTTTCTTGTGGAGAGGGGTGGGGGGTATACCGTACCGTATAATAAATTAAGCCCCTTCCTCCCTTCCAAAAAGAAATATATTTTTTGGTTTTCAAAAGAATAAAAAAGTGTCAATAACAGTTCTCTACTGAAAATATTTTTACATAACATGTTTTCAATCATTGCAAATCCGTGTTCAAATTGGTATTTGCAAATTTAAGACTTGAGTCATAAAAAGATGTAATAAAATTCTTCTGGTTCTGGCATTGCTAGCTGCTTGCTAGCATAGATAGATAGCTTGGGCAGATAGATATTTGCTATCTAGCCCGGAATGTAGAAAATGTGGCCAGTCAGTTTAAGCCATAAAAATAATTCACGTCATAAAAAATGAAATTAATGGAAAATGAGATTAGTTATTTATCTAATCGTATTATAGACAGCTTTCCGTGGATATTGAAATGGAAATTTTGAAGATTAAAACAGTTATTAAATATTTTATTTCTATTTTATTATTTGTAAAAAATTGTCTGTAATCCGATGCCATATGCAATTTACATCTAAACAAACAAATAATTACCTATTTTGTCTCAAATTGTTAAACCTGTTGGGCAAAAAAAAGTATATTTTTATTTTTATTGTCCAAATTTAGTCAAAATCCTAGTTTTAAAAAAATCTTAGATAAGGATAAAAAATCACCCTATAATTATGACTAACAAAATTATTCTCTATGTTGATCAAAATTATGTTTTTTAAGTTTTTGTTACTTTGTACAACCCAATCAAGATTGAATAATACCTCTCTAAAGGCTAACGAACTGTAGACATTTTGATGGCAGTCGAATGACCCCTCCCTCTCTGAGTTTTTGATGATTAAGACTGTAAAATAGCAAGGTTTCGTGATTTTCACAATTATTAGATATTATTGAAAAGGTTGCGTGACTTTTTAAGATTTCGAATTATTTATTGTGTTTTATCTATTTCAGACAAAATGTCGCGATTATTGCAGCTTCTAGTTTGCTTAGCAATCACACTGATACTTCTTACACAATTATCAGAGGTAAATTGTAAGAGTTATTGTTTTTGTTAGTTCTTCAGTGAAGGGTTAAATTTGCGGCAAAATTAAACTTAAATATTTAAATATCTATCTAACTATATATCTGTATATCTATCTATCTAACTATATATCTGTACAAATATTTAACTATCTCTCTATATATATATCTATCTAGAGTGCCCCTGTTCACATGGTGCATGACTACTACAAGTGTAAATCTATCTATCTATCTTTCTTTCTATCTGTATATCTATCTATCTAACTATGTAACTGTATATCTATCTATCTAGAGTGCTCCTGGTCACATGGTGCATGACTACTACAAGTGTAAATCTATCTATCTATCTATCTATCTATCTGTATATCTATCTATCCATCTGTATATATATCTATCTAGAGTGCTCCTGGTCACATGGTACATGACTACTACAAGTGTAAATCTATCTATCTATCTATCTATCTGTATATCTATCTATCTATCTGTATATCTATCTATCTATCTGTATATCTATCTATCTATCTGTATATCTATCTATCTATCTGTATATCTATCTATCTATCTGTATATCTATCTATCTAGAGTGCTCCTGGTCACATGGTGCATGACTACTACAAGTGTAAATCTATCTATCTATCTAACTGTATATCTATCTATCTAGAGTGCCCCTGGTCACATGGTGCATGACTACTACAAGTGTAAATCTATCTATCTATCTATCTGTATATCTATCTATCTAGAGTGCTCCTGGTCACATGGTACATGACTACTACAAGTGTAAATATATCTATCTATCTATCTGTATATCTATCTATCTAGAGTGCTCCTGGTCACATGGTACATGACTACTACAAGTGTAAATCTATCTATCTATCTATCTGTATATCTATCTATCTAGAGTGCTCCTGGTCACATGGTGCATGACTACTACAAGTGTAAATCTATCTATCTATCTAGAGTGCTCCTGGTCACATGGTGCATGACTACTACAAGTGTAAATCAGACTGGTACAGCAGCTTTCTGAATTGCAAGGAAGAGGTAAAATTTTTTTTAGTGTGTATCTTGCATTAAATCTATGTACCCAATAATGAGAAACAAAATAACCTAAAATCATAGCTAGATCTCAATAGAAAGGGGACATTGAGCTCTTTTTTAAACTTGTCCCAAAAGTTTTATAATAAAGTTTTCTCATTCGTTAGCTTAACATCTTTGGGGACTTTCAATTGTTATTGGATGGTTCATAAATTTGGATGTCCTAACATTTCAACCATTATAATCTGCAGAAAAAAGTAAATTTTTTTATCATATTAGGGATGTAAATCAATTTATCGGCCATTGTCCTATCCTTTTAGATCCATAGTAAGATCGTCTCCCTTTTTATGATTTTAGATACCCTTTTTTTCTTTTATTTTTAGATTTGATTCCATAAAAGATAATTTAACCTTCAATGTTTTATTTTAATACTCTAAAATGCTTATCTATTTATCTTACTATTACAGAATGACCACCAAGGACGATCCGCACGCCACCTACGAAACAGCCAAACAACCATCTACCCCCACCTTCCTACTCTGACACTGTTACCTGCTCTGCTTTATATTTTATCAATGACACGGTGATCATGTTATAGAAAAGTAACAGACTAGTGCCCAGTTCACAAACAACTTTTAGAGGTCGACTGATTTATTCTGTAGGTCAACCTTAACAAGTACAACTAACCAATGCTTTTATAAAATCAATCAACCTAAAATTTCCAGAAGTTGACCTTTTGTGAACTAGGCTTAGAGCCTCTGAAGGCTATAAATATGTCTAGATTTCATATGAAATATAAGGTGACAAAAGATCCAATTTTAAAAATCCACGAAAACTATATTAGTTGTGAAAAAAGTGAAAATGTTTGAAAAAATACAAATGCCAAAAATAGAAAATAGTAAAAAATACCTTTTCTTAAAACAAAATATATTTTTGTAGCTCAATAGATTTTAAAAACAAACGAAATAACCAGGGAGGGTTGGGACATTGGACAGTAAATTACACTGGTACCCAAAGTTTCATCACTAGGGTATCTTATTCGCTGGTTAAAAAACTTTGGATACTTTTTTACTGTTTTCAAACTAGTAGTGTTTTTCAACTTTTCAACCACCTATTTGAATCTTCATGAGGGGTGATTTTGTTCAAACTCATTAGGGATGTACAATCATTTATCGTTCATTGTCTTATCCCTTTAGATCCCCTGAGAGTGATACTCCGATATCAAAACTTCTACAACTCATGTACATTGTACCTATGAAAACAGATATGGCTCTGAATCATTCCCGCTGGATTATAAATCCGATTCTGAGCCATACTGAAAACACATGTATCGTACCGTATTTTAGTCAAATGTCCACGTAAAATGAAATAAATTTTAGAACACTGATCCCATTAGTTTGTTAGCTTGGCCCTTCAGCCCCTCGGAGCCAATAAAACAGAAATTAATCCCACGATTTTTTATTTTGTATTCACGGACAACTGTCAATAATACGATGCAATAAATGTATATTGATAGCGAAGCTCTTTATAGTGCCTATGAAAAATGACGTCAAGTAGTACAAATAACCAATGATAGGCCGATACACAGACTAAATTACCATTGATAAATGGTATGCGAGTATGACGTCATTTTTTATAGGCAGTATTAAAGCTTCATTAATATCTTTTTTTCTATAAAATGTTATTAATAATGATAATATGCTGTTTTAAACATATTGTTTCTTGTTTGAAAATGTGTGATATTCATACTAAAAATAATAGTTATAGTTTTTTTTTTAAATATTCTTCTTTATTTTAGTTTAATACAAAACTTTTTACAAAATGAATAATATAAAGATAATTTTAAAATTAAACTTATCCTTAAAGATTAAAAAACCGTTTTCTCATTCCTTGGATTAAAAACTCAGTTTTTTATTAAATCTTGTTTGGATAACACAAAAAACGCAGTGTTCAAAATTTTTCACCTATAGATATTATCTACAAAAGTGTTTAATATGATTTTTAATAAATGTCCCCAAATTTTTAATCTTAAGAATGAAAGCTTTTTTATATAAAACTCTAGGTCCCAGTTTAATTTAGAGTCTAGATGAATTGGATAGCCTTTAAACTTAGTTTTAATATGATTTTTATATTGTGCGACCAGCTGTTAACACCCTTTACTTGACTGCATCTTCGAACTGATCTAAAAGAATTTTTGTATTTTTTTGTTTAATTATTTGTTTGATTTGTAAAAAATTAGTTTTAACAACGAATTTATGTACCTAACATTTGAAACATTTTTTGTCATTAACTTTTACAAAAGACAGTGCAAAGTGGCACCAAAAAAATGACGTCTTACAATAAAGTTGACCAATGAGAGGCCAATATACACTGTAATTGACCAATGATAAAATTCATACTAGTCTCTCATTCATTGGACATTTCATCGTATGACGTCATTTTTTGGTGCCACTTAACACTGTCTCCTTATTCAAAAAAGGACATTTATGTCAATAAGTATCGCAGGAAGGAACAATAAGCTAAATAATTTTTTTCATAGCTTACTCCCAGGGAGTAAGAGGATATTACACTAAATCCCAAAATATTTTAATAAGGTTTTCTTATTCGTTGGCTAAACAACTTTGGAAACTTTTTCTACGTTTTAATTGGTTGGTTCATTAAGTTTAGTGTTCAAACGTTTCGACCACTAATTTTAATCTAAGGAAGGGGTAATTTTGTGTATCATCATTGTCCCCTTAAATCCTTCATTAAGTAAGTATAAAATCTTCCATTGTGATAATTTCCTGTTAATGTTAAGCACTAAATAGAAAAGTTTACAAATATGCTTTTGGTGATGGTATTTTATGGGACGGTTGGACAGACTTGATCTTGCTGTAGAGTATCTGTGTCCTTATAGTAATTTTAGAGTATTTAACTACCATTTAAACTTCTCTATATTTGATATTCGAAGAAAAATATAATTTTAAATTAGTTTAAAAAGTATTTTTTTTACAAGATTTATAGCTTTAAATTTTTAAGCAGCTTTTAATACGATGTGGTATTATTTCAAGTTATTTTTAAATGAAAACCTGTCTATTTTTCATAAGTTTGTAATTTTTAAAACAAATCCTAATATAACAAACCTGACTGTAAGACTTTATGAATCTAAACCAAATGTTTTATAATGTAGAAACATAATGTACAAATGTTTTTTGTATGTACAAATTCTGTATATTTTTGTTTAAATATATGTTTTAATATATTAAGAAAAGTAGATGTGTATATAGCACAGGGATGACAACATCCATAAGTAGTCAAGCACAAAAATATCATGAAAAATTGAAATTAAGAGCAGATGTTAAGTTGTCTTAACAAAGAATGAGAGTTAATTAGTAAAAAAGCTGAAATATAGTAAGTTGTCTTTTGAAGCATGACCGATAGAAAAACGGACAAAACAATGAATCGAATAAATGGGCATATGTCATAGGAATCTTCATTTTCATTCATTCATAAAATTCATAGGTAGAGATACTTATACAGTTTTTTTAAGGGAACAAAAGTATTGCTTAATTTAACCCACGTTTTTTTTTAAGTATGCCTCTTTTTCATTAGGAAGCCATTTTTTCCTTTATTTTTAGGTTACATTTTACTAAAAATCTTAAAACGCCTTTGGAATCTTTATTTTTTGTACTGGAAAGACATTTTTTCAAAGGATGTTTAATTGCACGATGCTTACTAATATAATTTTCAATATTATATTACAGAGTAGTCCCGCTATCATTAGAACCACTTAAATACGACTTTCTTTTTCCTTTAGTTGCTGTAATATTGACAAAGGTAGTTGCTTTTAAAAAATCATAATTTATTGTCTTTATAATATCTACCATTGACTTCTCCCTTAAAGAATCAAAACAATTAAAACATAGATTCGGGGGTGCTTATTTTTCCGGAAGAAGTGTCTTACAATACCACCCCCCCCCTCACCCCTACGAAAAATAGCTTAAAACCACTAAAAGTGAGATGTACTGATATCTTAATTTAGAGGAGGATTCTACCATGTTTCAATTCCGAAATAAGGCTATACGTCGAACGTACGAACGAAAACGTATGTAGGGAAACCTCGCTTGTAAAATGACTTTCCTTTCCATTTTTTCCAAATGATATAAACCTAAGTAGGTTGCTAGTAATACAGACAGAGGTCGATAATTTTGGTAAGCAGGTAAAATAATATTCCAGTGTGGTTTACAAACCGATTAATGTTGCCTGGATTAGAACCGGTTTTAGGACATAAAGAAATCCCGTATTGTATTGTTTTATAGACAATTTTCCACGAAAAATAAAAAAAAAATAATAAAATTATTAATGCCTCAAACCTTCGTGCCCTCCGGGTGAAAAAAATGAAATTAAACTTACAGTTTAATTTCACTATTTGCGGAAAGCTGTCTATAATATGATGCAATAAATAACTATTGCTCTACCTTTCTAAACAATAACAAATTATATTTCCTTTAGAAAGAGAAGTTTTCGTAAAAAATATTAACTTATAGAAGTTAATATTTTAGTTTATTTGTAATTTATTGTTAAGTTTAACCATAAGTGAGTTAATAAAGAATCTAGCAATTCCAAAGTATATTACCTATCATCCTTAACTAAAAGTAACAGGATCTCTATTTGTCTGTCTGTACCGATGGACCTCGCTAACCGCTGAACCGATATGGTTCTTCTTTACAATGTTGCTTATCATAGGTCCTGGATAGGTTTAGAAATATTTTTTGGGAATTGGGGAGGGGTTACTTTAACTTTTTCTTTTTGAAACTATATTAAAAAATGTGGGTCAAATTCAATTCCCATCACTTATATGCCCTCTAGAGGCCTCTAGGGGCATATCCGCTAGTATCATGTAAAGTAGTAAGGTTTAAATCTTATGATTTTAGAAATTACTTTTCTAAATTGATTGTACGCTTCAGGGAAACTTTATAAATGTCTTAGTAAGGTTATTTGGTTATATATAGTAATCATAATAGTTATTTCTCGCATCGTATTATAAACTGCTTTTCGCGGATATAGAATGTACAATTATATATCCGCGAAGGCACTGGCTAAAAAACTGGTTTTAATCTTATGATTGTACATTTTTATATTCGTAGAAAGCTGGATATAATACGATGCTAGACATAGTTTTTTTGTATGGATAAGAACCGGTTCCTATCCACCGGATTCGAATGAATACGAGAAAGTATATTACTGTCTGTATTTCTGAAACAACAGACGAAACCGCTAATTAAAGATATAAAATACATCGTCTTAGTAAAAATTATATATTTTATTTAGAAAAGATTAAAATCAACGTCAATGTAAAAAAAATATTCATAAAGAGGTTTTGAATAGAAAATACACAATTAATTATATCAAAGAAGATTAATTCAAATCTTTTGATACTTTTACAAAAAAGAATCCTTTCTATAGTGTAAATATTTTATAACTATGGTGTGCCCAAATCTCCAAGTTGCGCATTTTTTTCACTATCTTTTAAAAAGAGAAGCTTTTTTGTAATAAGGATCTGTCCGTAAGGGACACTTAGCTCTTTTCGTATCTAAATAGGTTAGAACTTTTCTATAGATTTTAAATTTTGCATTATTATTCCTATAACAGTTAGGTACATTTTAGGAAGCGTAGCAACTCTATAATCTTTACGAGAAAGTCCGTACATCCAATTAAAACATGTTTGCTTTTTGACAAATTCTTGTATGTTATTATCCTTTTCATCTGATTTTTAGAATACTGATTCCTATTACCACACGGTGCAATGTTATAAGCGAAGCATCTCTATAATCATATCCTAAAAATGTATGTCCTTAAACAGTATCCTGTATTTAAGCAAATTTGAACCAATTTACTTAAAATTTTGTTTAGACTTATACAATAATATTCTGCTTATTCAGTTCTTTCACTCTACAATTAAGTGTTAATGATGATTTGTCCTATCATTTCAGTCTTCGCTTTAATAGATGTTGTCATCCTTGTTCTTTATAGTTGAACTCTTTCTATGGTAAACTGAAGTTTAAAAAGAAAAATAGCAACAAAATATTGGGATATTAAAAAGTAAAGTTTGGTTTTAACATGACTAGAAGATTCCCATAACAGTTTGGTATAATCCTTGAACACATTGCAACTCTATAATCGTTTTTAAAAGAAAGCGCGCATGTCAATTTAAAACATATGTTTACCTATTATAATTCTTTAGTCAAAGAATATCTAAACTGAAGTCTTAAATCAACAAAAAATGAAACTCGTGTCATTGTATATTTGCTAATTATTTTTATTTTTACGACTGTCTGTTGTGACAAGCTTAGATCTTATGTGAGATAACATCAATGTTTTTTTAGAGAAAAAATGTCCAGCGGTCAGTCTGGAGGGGGAGGGTCGCGAGGGGCGACTGTCGACCTTATTTGGGAGCATAGAGACGTCAGATTTGATATCCCAGTTTCGTAAGTATTTATCTATCTTTCTGTCTATCTATCTATCTATCTATCCTTTAACGTAGTAAGGTTTTTTTTTACTGTAGCTTAAGATTTCCTTAACTACTAAACAGATTAAGTTCTCTATTTTATGAAAGCTTCTGTTAGGTCCCTGGATGGTTTTAGGCTATTTAATTTTTATTAGGGTTGGGCCGGATATCCGGTGTGGCCGGATATCCGGCCATTTTCAATATCCGGCCGGATACCGGATATTGAAACTATCCGGCCGGATATCCGGCTATATAATTTTTTATACTTTACACCAAAAATCTCTGCTTTTTAAAATCTTAAATGGCTATAATTTTCTTATTATTGAAGCTAGAAGAACATTTTGTCTGAATAAGTTTAACTTTATGTAAAATTATATAAGATTTCTAAAGAAATTTTTTTTTACTACTTTAATATCTGGTAATTTGGCCAGTTATCAGGCCGGATATCCGGTAATTTGACCGGATAACCGGATATTTGCCGGATATCCGGCGTTGACCGGATATCCGGCCGGTTACCGGATATCCGGCATTTAAAATCAGCCGGATATCCGGTATCCGGTATCCGGCCAAAAAAGTATCCGGCCCAACCCTAATTTTTATATCAAAGTTTTGGTTTTAGGATATTTCCCTACTTTGCTTTCTCCTGAGCTCCTATATGCTAGGTGCTCATCTGCTAGTTTATCTATATAACATTCTGGCTATCTATTTATTCTAATATCTGGAAGCTTTGAAAGGTCAGATTTGATATCCAAATTTAGTATATATCTATCTTTTTGTCTATCTATGTTTCATTCTTGCTATAATTTGCCTACTATTTGGGAGCACTAAAAGGTCAGATTCGTAAGTATGATATGTATCTGTTGGATCAAGTCAAGCTGAGTGTGCCAATGGCAACAAGTAAAACAGAGCGTGCCAATATTCCCCCTAGTCAAGTAGAGTAAGCCAATATTCCCCCAAGTAAAACATAGTATGCCAATATTTCATCAAGTAAAGCATAGTATGCCAATAGTTTATCAAACAAAGCAGCATGACAAAAAAAATAAAAAAAGATGAATTTAACATATTTTCCGAATTCATGTAAGTCTAATATGTATTATATATGTGTTCTTACCTTTTAATGGCATCTAATTCAACCTGCAAATTTACTACTTAATGTACGTAAATGCGTCCCTAGCATCTAGAAGCTCTCTATTCCAAGTAGTAGATTAGTTATGAAAATTAGCCTTAAACAATTATATTTCAAAATAAAAGATCTCACTAATCGATGGACTTTTATGATTCTTTTTTCAATGAAGCTTCTTATTGGTCCTTCAAAATACCATGATTTTATTATAATATTTTTTCTTTATAAAACTTAAATGTAAAGGAGATTTTCAGCCCTCTCCTTCCCTCAAATGCCCCTAGAGACATCGAGAAGGGCCGGGGGTGGAGCCGCTAGTATATATACATTTATTTATTTCCAAATTTTAGGAAAAGCATATCTTGACAAGTAAAGCAGAGTATGCCAATATTACACAAAGTAAAGCAGAGTATGCCAATATTCCCCATAGTCAAGTAGAGTATGCCAATATTTCCCCAAGTCAAGTAGCGTGTGCCAAAACAGGCTATTGGCATACTCAGCTTGACTTGATCCTATCTGTTTAATATCTTTTCAATTAGAAATTAACTATTGTATCTATCTATTTAGAAGCAGCTTATAGTACCTAATAAAAAATAACGTCATACAGAACAAATGACCAATGATAGGCCAGTATACATTTATATTGGTCAATTGTAAAATGTATACTGTCCTATCATTGGTAATTTGTATTCTATAACGTCATTTTCATTGGGCTGCTTTAAGCTGCTTCATCTATTTATCTGTTTAGTCAAATGAAAATGTGCCAAGGAGAGATTCTGATAGATAAACTGGATAGTATTGAAGACACAAAGGTTAAAAACACGTCCTCTCATTTCATTTTGAAACATAGTCCAACAGTGTCCAAACTTTTCAACCATTATTTGTTCAAAAACTTAAAACGAAGTATTTTTAACCCAACTAGGTTTACTTGCCTCCTTTGCCTGCCAGGATGGGGATATATTTAACAAATTTTAATTCCCGGTGTGTCTTATATGGGCTTAATCTCAGATTGCATCTATTTTGTATATTTTTTAAAAGACTTTTTTCTATAGTCAAACTTACAAATTTATGCTATAGACAAATTTAAGGAGGAATATGAATAATATTCTATAGCTTATGCATTTAAATAGGTTTAAAAATCTTTCAAAAATAGATATTACTTAAATATCTATCGGCTACTGGCATTTTTAGTATTAGAAAGAAAATATGTAAAACTCCAATTCTTATCTTTAAGGGTTAGATATACCCAATCTTCCCTTTTTAGAAGCTTCATTGTTTGGATAGCCATAACAGTTAAATGGCCAGCAAGGTGTTTATGTACAAACAGACATACATCCTGTCTCTATTTTACAAGGATTGATATTGTGTCTCTTTAGGGTAATGCTGGGGATAGAGGAAGAATGCTTGTCACAAATCTTAGAATTATGTGGCATTCTCAGACTATGCCTAGGGTTAGTCTATGTAAGTAGATAGATAGACAGATAGATAGATAGATAGATAAATAGATAGAGAAAGAATGCTTGTTACAAATCTTAGAATTATGTGGCATTCTCAGACTATGCCTAGGGTTAGTCTATGTAAGTATATAGATAGATAGATAGATAAATAGATAGAGAAAGAATTCTTGTTACAAATCTTAGAATTATGTGGCATTCTCAGACTATGCCTAGAGTTAGTCTATGTAAGTAGATAGATAGATAGATAGATAATTAGATAGATAAATGGATTGACAAATAGATAGGGGAAGAATGCTTGTTACAAATCTTAGAATTATGTGGCATTCTCAGACTATGCCTAGAGTTAGTCTTTGTAAGTAGATAGATAGATAAGTAGATTATCTATAAATTGTCCATAAGTGGATATATCCATTCCTTAATAGAAAGATTCACTGAAAAATAGATTCATTGATAAATATATTTATTGATAGATAGATTCACTATTAAATATATTTATTAATAGATAGATTCATTAATAGATAAACTTATGTATAGATAGATTCACTAAGAATAATTAACTGCTAGATAGATTCATTTATAGATATATTTATTGATGTATTGATAGCTAGATTCATTGATATGTAATTAAAGGATAGATTGGTTTATAGATGATTTAATTAATTAATACAGATATGTAGATAAGAAACATCAATGATTTATAAATAAGTAGATCCATAGATATATTCATCAATAGATATTTTATTAATGATAGATTTAATCTTTATACAGAAATATTCCTACCTATCTAATAGTTTATCTGTAAATCTAATTTCAGCTGTTGGGTATAATTGTGTTCTAAATATCACAACCAAGCTTGTCAATGCCAGACAAAGGTAAAATTATTTCGATTATAGCCTAGAAACCGATTATTATCCGGTGGATAAAATAATATATGTATAACATCAAATTATGGACGACTTTCAATAATATTAAAATAAAATCAGAAAATTAATACCAGTTGTGTTAGCCCGGGCTTATGTCCCCTTGGGACTAATAAAACTGGTTAAAATCTTTTCATTTTTTCATTCTAATATCTGCAGAAAGAGTTGTCTGTAATACGATGCGATAAATAACTATTCTTAATTTTTTGGGTTTTTTTCTACATAATTAAGAGTCAATAAGCAGAAATTAATAAGAAATTATTATTTGTTTTTCTTTATATTTACTTTATTACTAGAGGATCTTCAGAGGCATTGTACATTCTAACAAAGTCAAATCATACAAGGTAAGACTAAAAGTAACTTTTTAGCTCAAAAAACAAACTGTTTCTTCATTGCAAAAAATTGTTTTAAAAGTCATGCTTTATGCTGACTTAATAAAAATATTTTCGTATTCATTCGAAATCGGTGGATTAGAGCCGGTTCTTATCATTACGAAAAAATATGTCTAGCACGAATTATATCCAGTTTTCTACGAATATGAAATGTACAATCATAAGATTGGTTTTAATCTTCTAATTGTACATTTTATGTCCGCGGAAAGCTGTTTATAATACGATGCGATAAATAATTATTAATCTTTTTTATCCTCTTTGTATGTAATTCATATTTAGCTTCTTGTCTGAGCGGTTTTTTTGTAATTCTTTCTTCTCTTTAACATGATTAAATTGACTATTTATTGAAATACTAATCTATATTGTTGGTTTTAGATTTGAGTTCATCTTTACAAGTCTTATTCCTGGTAACCCTCGTCTCTTTACTTCTGTCATTGGTGTTTTCAAGTAAGCTTCAGTACTTAGGTTAAAATAAAATCAAAAATTCTAAATTCTATTTACTTGTTTGTTATGTATATGCTATTTTTGTTTCAAAACAAATCAGGGGGAAACTACTGTTATATGATTTAATGATTATCATTTCAATTTTAAATAAATCAACCATTAGAGTTACCTATACAATACATCCTATTATATAAAGTAGTAAGGTTTTTTGTTTGAAGCCTTTGATAACTATTCAACCGATTGGATTCTCTATTTTAGGTAAGCTTCACATAGGACCTTGGGTGGTTTTAGGCTATTTTATTTTAAGATTTAAGCCTTAGAATGGCTTTAAGCTTATTTCAAGCCCCTCCCTGCCCCTTGGCAAACTGAGCCCCTAAACACTAGGGGCGTAGCCGCTAGTTTGAATTTAAAATGACAACTATTTACATACTCAGGGCATTCAATTCCAGCAAGATGTACAGGGAACTAAAGTTAAGGTAAATTATTTCAATATGAAAATAAGTAAAATATTGACTACTTTCTCATTTTAAACAAATATTTATATTGATTTTCATTTTCAGGGGAGCTATACTTGACAGTGGTAGCTTGAAACTTCTTCCTCTTGAAGAAATTGTTTCTACTATAAATGGAGTTTGGAATTTGTCTAGGTTAGTTATCCAGATTTTCAGTATTTATCAACAAAAATAAATAGGAGAAGCTACCCTGTTAAGGAGAACCCGATCAGTTCAGTGGTTAGCGAGATTCTTCAGTACAAACATACAGAAAACAAACAAGCAAATAGACATCCTGTTACTTTATTATAAGGACTAGCGGCTTCGCCCCAAGAGGTTTGATCAAACAAATTTTTCGTGTTTTAGACTTTAAAGAAAATTTTAAAAAAAAAATTGGGGGGGGATTTTTTTTTGAAGGAGGGGCTTTTTTAATATTAGTTTTAAAAAGAAAAAGAAATTTTTTTTGGGGGGGGGGTATTTTTCATTTTTGGGGGGTTAGGGGTGTCCTACCTCCCAAGAAAATAGTTATAAACATTCCCTGGATCTATGAGAAGCTACCCTGTAAAGAAGAACCAGATTGGTTCAGCGGTTAGCAAGATCCTTCGCTACAAACAAACAGACAGACAGACAAACAAACAGACAAACAAACAGACAGACATCGTTCTACTTTGTATTATTGATTTTTTTTAACTATTTAAGTGAGCAGGGAAATCTGGGAACCATGATCATTACGAATGTGAGAGTGGTCTGGTTTGCCAACATGAATGATCTCTTCAATATTTCTGTTCCCTACATCCACATTGCTTCAGTAAGTATCTCTCTTTCTAGTTTTCAGGTTTGTATTCGCTTTTCAACTCAAAGATTTTTAAAAACAAGTAGGATAGATACAAGTTATTATAATATAATTTGCTAATTTGCAACTTTTTGTTGCTATTTTGATGGGGTAAAAACTAGTTTTTACTTTTTAGTAATATTTTTCTTTAGGGGTAGATAATGAAACAATCTGGTTTGCAGCATGTTAAAATGATTTTAAAATATCATCAAGGTAAAAATCCGGGAGTCAAAATTCGGCATTGCTCTGGTTATTGAGAGTTCTGAAATCAGTGGAGGTTATATACTAGGTTTCAGGTAGAATTTTAGTAATTAAGCTTATCTATAAAATTTTGTGTTTTAGTAATGATTTTACAATTGCCACACTTATACTCAACTGTTTTTGGAATCATAAATGTTTAAAGTAAATTGGACAACTCAAACATGTCTAAACTAATGATCTGTTACATACAGCTGTACAAATCTATAATAATCATAGATAAGGTTTGCTGTTGATTATTAATATTTAGGATTGACCCAGCAGGAAAGTTACATGAGGTGCAGAAGGAAATAAGTTCTCTACATGTTCTCTACTCTGCTAATCCAATCTTTGGGATTCAACATGTTACACAGGTATATTTGCTTTCTCACTAACGGATACGCTCCTAAAGGCCTCTAAAGCTCTAATTTTATTTCGCTATTTTTTAAAAGAAATTAGTCGTCCAAACGATGCATTTAACATTAGCCTACATGTATTAGTAAAAAAGTAAAATATAGGCTTTGATTGTCCCATAGGAACACAGTAATAGTGTCTAACTGATTATGACGTAACAAAAAAAATTAGCCAATGAGAGGCCACTATAAATTTTACCATTGGTCAATAACGGCCTCTCATTGGCTAATTTTTTTTTGATACGTCATAATCAGTCAGACACTATTACTGTGTTCGTCCCATAGCGTAGATGGCACTTGAAGTGAACACCCCCACCCCCTTCCCCACTTTAAATTGTAGTTTTAAAAAGAAAAAGTAAAGAAAAAATAAAAACCTTCCCTGGACCTACGAGAAGCTACCCTGTAAAGGATAGAATATTGGTTCAGTGGTTATCAAGATCCTTTGTAACACACAGACAAAGATCCTTTTACTTTTAAAAGGATTATTTTCTAAATTAATAAACATAATCAATCTTTCTCTCATAAATAAAATTATTGATTAATTATGTATACATGAGTCTACTTTCTTTTAAATCTATATATCAATTAATTTATTCATTGATGAAACAATCTATCTATGAACTTTTCTTTTGATTAATTATCTATTCTTATGTATTTATCTATTTATAAATTCATCTTAATATACATTATAAATCAATTAATTGGTAATCTATCCACAGAAAAACCTATTTGTTGTTGAATCTATGTATAAATGAACAAAACAGTCAATAAAACTAACAATCAATAAATCCACCAAAAATTAAACTTTCTTTAAGATTAATCTATCTATGATGATGAATCAGATAACCAAGTTAACCATCTTTCATTTATCTTATCATGAAATGAATCTATCCATTAGATTAATCTTTTTATCTATCAATTAATGTGTCTATAAATCAATTGAACTATAACAAAACATAAATCTATAATCTTATCAAAGAATCTATCCATTGATTTTTTCATCAATCCATCAATAAATCTAACTAATCTACTTATCCCAAAAAATTTGCTAGATGGACCAGAATTCTCAATCTGCAGCAGCTCTGCCTATCCAAGATAACATGGATGAACTGGATGAAATAGACGATCTGGTGGATGAATCTAGTGATGCATTTGCTGCATATGTCACTGAGAAAGCCAAGAAGGATCGGGAAATTGTTTTCAACAGAGAGCTTGGGCTAGGTAAGAGTTTATCTTCAAATCTATTTTTTTTATGTATTGGTTGTTAGATTGTCAAAAAGTTATTTTTGAAAATAGTTTTGACAGAGATAATTCTTATTATAATTCTTTTTATTCCTTTCTCTATCTAAAATATTAAGATATTAACTGATACAGTGGCATGCACAGAAATTAATTAAAAGGTGTGAATCCACTAGGGAGTAAATAAAAGAAAAAGCAGGCCTTCTAATTTCATATTTAAGGGGGTTGTTGACACATTCCTACCACACACCACTGAACTGATGTACAGATCGTAATTATATAAACTAAACATCTTTGATTTTTAACATACATTCTTAAATTCTAACAATTATTTACTTTCTTAAATTTTAACAATAGTGCTTTTTTTCAGCTATGGAGAGTTTAAAAGATGGTTTTACATTGGATGCTCTGTGGTCTATTCTACCTCATGAAAACTCAAAGAAACATCTTTTGGATTAGATTATCAATGATTTTATTGAAATTTAGGGTATAGTCCCTTTCGTGGCAATGCACCTTAAGGGGCGATTCTTCGTATTTTTCACAATTGCTTTTCTTCTATTTCTAGCCCCTGCAGGGGGCTCTAACCGTGCGGGGCCATTATCTACATTACATTATCTATTTCTGTTTCTCTTTCTCTTTCTAATTTGTTGATTAGATTCTGCTAAAAATTTAAATACTATTAAACGTAATAGCCCTTTTTAAATCAATTCAATCGTTTAACAAAAATGGTTCCTTAAAAAAAATTTCTCCCTTAATTGATTAGTCTATAAACTGTTTATTTCTATTTATTTATAACATAGTCGCTCGTTGGGCATGTGAAAGAGTAGATTTGCAATTGTAATTATCAGTGTTTTATTAAAATTTTATAAATAAATTTGTTCTTCGATTTTATTAACTAAACATAACTCAACGGTTCGGCAGCCACAGTCGCTCTAAGCCGCTACAGCAGTTGCATTTAATCAATGTCAGACAGTGGCAAAACAGTCGCTATTATGAGTAATGAAGCTACTCTAGAATTCACTTTGTCATTACGTCCGTCTGTCTATATTGTGATTTGGCTGCTTTTCAAGATAGATTACTGATTGACTAATTTTATGACGCTTTAACTGTTTTTGAAGCATTTTTGAAAGGGGTATCAAAAATATACTCTGACACCTGTAGAACCATACTACAGAGTTAAAAACAATAACGTCTAAGTTTTTTACCTCGAGGGGAGTAAAATAATCCTTGTTCTGTTTTGTTTTTTATAATATTTGTCAATATTCTTTAAATGCGATTAATTCAAGTATCTAGTATATACTAGAAAAAAAATATGATTTCAAATCAAATTATAAACTGTATATATATATTATATATGTCTGTATGAAAACAAGGACGACAATATATCTAATTAACAATGTAAAATAAAAGTAAATAAAATTTTTAGTAATTTACAGAAAAATCCGCCTAGGTAAGTTATAGAGTCGTTTCTCATAAGCCAAAATAATCTATTTTTTGTTTTATATCTCTAACTCTTAAAGCAGCCGAGAAAATCACATATCTAACATCTCGAAATTTCCTCTTTTGCGCTATGGACAGACAGACTGACGTACATTGTAATTCTTTGAGTAGGTATCATGGAAATCTTCAAAAAAAATCAATCTTTAATAGTTAATGTAAAATATATCCTATTCTACTATATAAAGCAGTATTTTTTTTTGTCTGAAGGTAACCACTGAGCAGATTGAGTTTTCCTTTTAAAGAAAAAAATGTATCTAGGGCTCAGGGTGGTTTTAGGCTATTTCATACTGAGAGTTAATCCTTGGGGTAGTTTTTGGCTAATTTGCACTGCTCTCATTATAGGGCAAATAGATTCTAGGGGAGAAGCCTTTAGTAAACAAATAACACATAGATGGACATACAGACAAAAATATCTTATAGAAAAGCTTCGCTACTTAAAAAGAGATAAGATATTAATATTGATATGCGCTTTACATAGTTAGTACACAGTTAGATTTTGTCAAGTTATAATTACGTGCATGGACAAGGGACCAGGATTTTGGAGAAAAATAATCTAAGCAAAAATATCCGTCATCCAACTTATTATACTTTCCTTTGGTTAAATTTCAAAACATGCCCCGTGTTTACTGTTTATCCCGAAAATAACCAAATTTTTAAGTTAAATGTGATTTAAGCATAGTTACTCTCAGATTATCTTAAGTATAGACTTATCTGAACCCTTCACTCTTATATCGTATTATATAAAGTAGCAAGTTTTTTTTTTGTCTTTAGCTCGAAGGATCTCGATAATCAGTGAACCGTTATGGATCTCCTTTATAGTGAAGTTTCTTATAGGTCCAGAGAAGGTTTTTTTAAAACAGTTTTGGGGGAGGTTATCTCCACCCTCCAAATAAAAAACGACCCCGATAGAAATATATTTTGTTTCACTTTTTAAAAACTGAAATTTAAAATATGTGGGGTCGACTTTTTTCCCACTTTAAGTGCCCCTAGAGGCCTATAGGGCCGAAGCTGCTAGTTCTTTTTATAAAAGTTACAGTATGTCATTATGTTTATCTGTGAGCACCAAAGGATCTTGCTAACCGCTCGACTTACATAGTCTTCCTTTCAGTGAAGTTTCTCATAGTTCCATAAAGGGTTATAAATATTCAGGGGTAAAGTACCTCCGCCCTTCCAAGAAAAAATCCTTCCTGGATAAAAACTATCCCACTATTTTTTGTTTGTTTGAAAAATTCTTTTTAAAACTTAAAAGTAAAGTGTAGGGTCGACACAAAACCACCACTCCCTTTCCCTAAGGTATTTATCTATATACAGGTAATTTTTTTGCGAGGGTGGGCCATATTTTTTTGAGTTAAGTTTTGATTGGGTGAAAAAACTCTCCAACATACAAAACTTTACCACTACTAGTATAAAGCTTTTATAAAAAGTATAGAACTAACCATCCGGCCGTTATCGAGATTTTTTTGGACTTGAACTTTTGAACATTAACAAATACATACACACCTTAAAATGCATACGTTAATTCACGCTAATCTCCCCAGGTTAAAAAAGTTAGAGAGGAAAAATTGAACTATTTATACACAAAGTTTATGTTATATTCTATCAAACTTTGGGAGAACTTTTATCAAAACTTGATTTACTTTACAACCAATGATTTTTATATATAAATGTAATTTTAAAGAATAAATTTTTTAGGGTAATTTTGTTTATAATCATTAGGGATTTACATCAATATATATCATCCATCGTCTTTCTAATTAGGATCTTAAATCCTTATATGACTTTCCAACCAACGACGACATTCAAATGCACAGAATGCCGCGTTACATTATCTACATTTTCAAAACAGACATGCTTTGATGAAAAATGAGAAAATAAAAATTAGAGAAATTTTAAGTTTAGGTACAAATAATGTATACAAATTATTAATGTTTCTACAACTAGTTCATTTTTAAATGTTCAAGATACTGTCATCAAACAATTTTAAAGGAATAAACCCACAAAATTACCTACCTAATTAAATTTTTTTTTTTTTAAACAATATTTCTATTATTAAAAGTTATAATAAAATAACAATTAAGTAATTTTGGCCCGTTTGGGACCTTTGTTTTAAAAAGGTTGAGAAATTCCTGAGGTAAATTCTTTAAAAAACTGTTTCCCTGCACTGAAATCACTTTGCCCCACTATCAATTTTTAATTTGCCTCACTGATTTTAGTGGGGCAAAAGTTTTTTAAGAATTCACCTCTGGATTTTGAATAGTGATAGATCATCGCCCACAGTTTAAAGATTGGCGCATTAATAAAATTTATGTCTATAGAGGTATGTTTTTAATACCTATAATAGCAAGATATTGTATGTTCGGAATGTCCGGCCGTCCGTGTACGTAATTATACGGAATGTGGGATATGTAAATTTCTGGGTTGCTGTTCAGTTCAAGATAGAAGATTTATATAATATTACACTCTTTCCTTGAAACCAAATCATCAAAATAAGTTTATATTTTCAGATTCATTAAAATGTTTTAGAATTCTGATCCAAAAATTTTAAATATATGTTTATTCAAAATAGAAGTCTAAATTTAATCAGGGATGGCAATCCGAGGCATAATTTCCAAAATCTGAGTCTGGGCTTATTTTTGTAATATCGGCGGTATTATTCGATATTGAATTCAAGATTATAATCCTTATTTTCGCATCAAGCCTCTCATTTTTTTATCCCATAAAGGGCAGAGATTAATCCAACACTTAAATTCGGGTTGCCACATTCCAATTCACCTCTTTAGAAAAGTTAAAGTTCTACATCAAAGAAATTACTCAGATTGGGCCAGCTTTGATATGTTAGGTAAGCATTCTTTTTCTGCTTTTCCGTCTTATTAAAGATGGACTTGTTCCTGTGAGCACTACTAGCGGCTATGGCCCTAGAGGCTTCTAGGACACGTAAAATGTTTTCTTCTCAGTCTATGTTATGATCAGTATTTTACCAAAATTATCTGCAGGGCGGCGCTTTATATTTTTTGGCGATTTCTCTTGGGAGGGTGGTGGTACCCTCCCCTCTAATAGCTATGAGCCATTATACAAATAATGAAATGTATGTAGGATTAAGTTTTTTAAAGGCCTAGTATAGGAATCTATAGGCATAACAAAATTATTTTGTTTGGTCAGGGCCTTTATTATGTAGCTTTCAGAAACATTTTTAGGACTACGTCACTACTTTCGACTGTTGCTCATCACGTAGCGCATCCGCTAGTCGTCGGGGAGGTTATAGGTTCGAATCTCGGCGTAACAATGCGTCATAATTAAAGAAGTTAAAAATAATTACATTTGCTGCTATGTCAGGTGAGCGATATAAATAGTTAGAGGGAATGCCTTGGCCCAAGACAGGGGCAACTCATTACCACTTCTAAGACAAAAGTCGTGCAATCAAAGGGTAGGTACTCTTTAAAACGCTATAAAGACGCGGAGTAAATGTCAAGGTGCGTGGAAAGGTCTCTAATCCGAAGCGACACCAAGCCCCTTAGAGGCCATCCCTTTCATCTTCATTCTTAGGTATGGTAACCGAGCAGGATGTTGGAATAACAAAATATTTGAATCTCAACAATCCTGGATTTAAAGGAAGATTGAAGGTAATTTATATTGAATGTATGAACTTAAGTTTTATTATGAAAGTCGCTTTTTTTGTGCGAAAAACTGTTTCTTTCCTGGGAACTAGGAAGGTTTACTATTTGGAAGAAGGGTGGCTCAAAAATACTTTCTACAATTTTTTCCTTTTTAGTTTTAAAAAACTAAAATCCTAAACGGAAGATCAACTATGCTCTTTTATAAGCTCCTAGAGACCTTTTTCTAGGGCACAGCCGCTAGCTTTAAATATTTTATTCAGTAGGTAGAACTCTTTTTCAATAACTACCTAGGTACTTAAAACTATCTTTAAAACTTAAAAATATAAATCCTGGGGGGGGGGGGGGGGGGTTAATGCAACCATCTCGAAATCAATGTATAAATGGCACTTAGAATTCGAATTTCGATCTGAAATTTTGTATGAGTAATCCTTGGTAGGTCTATTTTCCCTAAATCGAACAAAAAGTTAGAAAAATAACGGCTAACAGCTGGCGGCTCAGCCGATTAGCCATTTTTTGGGCTATTTTCAATGCAAATCATCACGAAACCTATCTCCACACAATTCTATTTGCTGCTCCAAAACGTTTTCAAACGGTTCTAGCCGGTAGTTGCTGGTACAAGAAATGTAAAAAAAAATTTTGTATCATTTCACATGATTTAAAGCAAAAATATGTTTCAAAAAGTTGATTCCTAAGTAATTTATGACAGATTTGCCCTAAAAATAGGCAAAAAATGGCTAAACGGCTGAGCCGTTAGCCGTTACTTTTTCAACTTTTTGTTCGATTTAGGGAAAATAGACCACCAAGGATTACTCCTGCAGAATTTTAGATCGAAATTCGAATTTTAAATGCCATTTATACATTGATTACGAGATGGTTTCATTTAACCTCCCCCCCCCCCCCCCCCCCGAAGAATGACAATAATCAATAAAGGCAAAGAAAGATCATAACATGCATGCTAGGTGTAGTTTTTAAAATGTTTCTTCTTCTTAAACACGGCCATAATAGTTTTATGCTAATTTTTTGGCTCACGAAAACTTTGATTTTCATTTCAGGAGAGGTTTTCTGACTTCAATGTGACAGAAATCCAACTTGATGGGAAGCTTGTAACACTACAAAAACAAGAGGGAGAGACTAAGAATGGTGGTGGGGAAGAAGAGGCAAAAAAGAAGTAAGTTTTCAGTACAAGAATTTTAGTTACTCTATAAACAGTCTACTTTAGATCTTTCACTGTTCATTAAAGCACAAATGAAAGCAAGTGACATTAAGTACATTACCTATGTCAGGAAAATGTTTTAAATTATTGACCTCCCCCCCCCCCCTCTTCCTGCTTAAAGATACTATGCCTTCTAAATAACTCCTGAATTTAATTTTTTTCAAAGATACCTATAAGAATCCTGATGCAAGGTTATAAATCTATAGAACAATTCTAACATGTCTAAATTTACTATCAGTGCTAACGAACGTACGCACCCTTAATATAGAAAAGTTTTGCTATTAAAAATTAATAAGCAGATTGCAGATATATGAAAGAATTATTATTCACATTTCATGGTAGTATTAGCAAAATATACAAAATATCAACTTTTATTAAAGTATTAACAAGTATACATACAAATATCAATAAACATTTCATGGAAATATTAACAAAATATACGAATATTGATAAAATACGGAATTGTGCAAGTATACATTTTGTTACGTAAAGGTGTGCTTGTTGAGCACTGGCAAATCGCTGCCCCCCTACCCCTTGATTTTAATATTGGAAAACATACATAACTAAGTAATGTTTTAAGATTAAATCTTTATGTATTGAAATAAATTCAAATACTTGGTAGTTATTATACAGGGAATTATTTTTGATCTTTAACTTATCACTTAGTTTTTTTACTTTTTGTAGGTTTATAAAGCATAATTTTTTTTCAGACAATATCACTTAAGTAGGTATACTTTAAATAAACCGAAAACAAAATATATACCTAAGGTAAAAAGTTCTTTTAATTAATAATATGTGTTAGTTAAGAAAGGCTTAGGAGAGCCAACAAGAGCTATAACCACATGTTATGTTGTAAAGTACATAGCAGGATTGAGGTTTAAGTTGTTCACCTACAATTTATAGGATTTTGCTGTATTCAATATATTAGGTACATAGTTTAATATTACTTTAAAACTTGATTGTTTATCCCCATGAACTTAAATAATTTTACAACTTAAAGGGTTAAGCTTATGGTAATTATAAATTTTATATTCTTTAATCACATAACCCTGCTATAAATTGTAGTGGTGAAAGGAAACAACTCTCACTGTTCATCATGGTGTTCCACCACCGTGCAAGTTTGTCATTTGTTGTCTTCATCACTTCTTTAGACATTGTCATCCATAGCAGGGGAAACAGGCGATTACAGATCTTTCTACCACCATAAAAAAGATACACTAGTATGCCATGTGAATCAGGCATAAAATGTACTCCAACTAAAAGAACAGTCATTAAAAGTGTAGCTAATAATGAAGTGTTCATGTTGATGTATTTCAGCCAGGGGAAGGGTTCTAGGTAGTAGTTTCGCATTGGAGATGGGTTGGGTTGGTTCATATCTGCTGTCAATAGGTTTGTCTGGTCATTGCCAGAACCCAATATTTTGTTTTTATGCAGATGATAATGGTCACTGAAATACCCTAACTTATGTTTTGGTGAATATTCTATTTCTACATTCACATTCTGAAATTTTGTGTTAGGATTATCTGTTACTTTGATGACAGGTACTGATGCAAGTCTTGATAATTTTATCTTTGGACTGTTGTCAGGCGAAACTTGTATTAAGTTTTCTGTTATATTTGGCATGGATGTTGTTAAACCTTTCTCACAGTTATATCCAGTCATGGCTTTGTTTTGATATTTGTAGAATTGATTGTTTTCTTCATTGTATTGATTTGATGTACATTTACTAGTAGAAACAGTCTTTTTGGTTGTTGTTGAAGTACTTGGCTTGGCTGAAGTGGAGGCATCAGTAGGCATTCCAATGCTGACATTGTGATAGATTGAAGGGTGGTGACAATCCACTTTAATCGTTGTCTTACTTTTAACAATCAGACTTGGTTGTTGATCTGTGTGAACCACAACTGTTGGATCCAGATTGTTTGTATTGTCAGAGCGTTTACAATATGAAATTAGAGCTGGGATTCTGCTGATCAGTTCTGGAATGATCAGGAGAGGAACATTGAAAGGCACCAAGAGAGTGGCTTCACTGAACAGTTTTCTGTCCACAGTTAACTCAAACCTTTGATTAAAGAAATCAAGAATTATATCAAATGAAAGATTTGTAATACCATATTACTATTGCGTAAAACTCATCTTCAAGATAAAAAAATGACAGTCACCTCATTAAATGATTATTTATGACAAAACTTATTTTAGCAAATAGAATTAATGCTCAAGAACTTGCCCATAAATATATTGCCTCTTAGTGGGAAATCTTATGTGCAGACAATAATGGGTTTATCTTAAATTAGGTATCTTATTGTTTTTTCTCTCACAAATTTTGATATATAGCAAAAATCAGAGATTATCCCCCTCCAAATAAAAAGATTTTATCATCTGATCTATCTAGATTTCCTTTCCTTTGTTCAAGTTCAGACAGGTAGTATGATGCACACAGTGATCCAAAGCTGGCAAATATCAACAGGTACTCGATGATGATCACAATAGACAGAGCTATGACAACAAGTATCATAACTAGGCTATGTCTTTTTATCTGAGATTAGTATTCTATGATTTTGCTTCCTCATAAATTGGATCAGTTATTTTAAGTAGAAAAAGAAATTAAGGCAGGAAATTCAAAGACTAGGTTTGTAGTTGATAATTTAATATTTATCTTATTCTCTCAACTAGGCATGGTTTACACCAGCATTTTGGAGCCGTTTGATTTTGGTGCGGCTCCGGTTTCGACTGACCTTAAATTAAGGAAAAACTCTACATATTTTTTCCCACATCTATTTTTGACTTTTGAAGGTTTTAAAAGTTTAATTTTAATAAAAGTGATAAAAATGGACTTAAAAAACAAAGGGCATTTGCACAAGACAAAACAGAGTTACCAAATTATAATTTATATAAAATCTCTTTATTTATCTAGTCCGGGGCCGGAGCCATTTTTTAACGAAAATTTACGGCTCCGGCTCCAGCAAAATATGGTGGCTCCACGGCTCCCGGCTCCGCAACACTGGTTAACACTAAATTATTTTTTAAGAGGGTGATTCAATTTTTTCTCCTTTATCTCATAGGTGTGTGATCAAACCCCTATCCAAATTGTTTACACAAATGAAAAAAAAAATTGAATAAAAACAAAATAATAGAATTCCTTTAAATAATCTGCCGGCATGCATGCCAGTATTGCTTTGAACCAGAGGATCAGAGCAATACTGATAACTGGAATGACACCAACCAGTTCCTGGTTCATCAGAGCACACATTGTGTTCGGATACATGTTAAGCAAATAGATTGCTTCTTCGCGTCCTTGTTGTAGGGTTAGGAGTAGATATTATTGAATAAGAATTAAAAGTACTTGCTTGCATTTAGTAAAATTGTGGGAAGCTAAAAACTCATATTTAGCTTCTATAAATATAAAGGGGGGGGTTTTTAATGCAACCATCTCGTAATCAGTGAGCAAATGGCACTTAGAATTCGAATTTCGATCTGAAATTTTGCATGAGTAATCCTTGATAGGTCTATTTTCCCTAAATCGAAAAAAAAGTTGGAAAAGTAACGGCTGGCGGCTCAGCCGTTTAGCCGTTTTTTGCCTATTTTTAGGGCAAATTCATCATTAATTACGTAGGAATCAACTTTTAAAAACATATTTCTGGTTTAATTCATGTTAAATGATAACAATAACCATTTTTTAAAATTTTTAGTACCAGCTGCTAAACGGCTAGAACCGGCTGAAAACGGCTGGGAGCCGCCAAGAGTATAAAGGGTAGATAGGGCTTGTGACATGTCTAGGGTTAGGTTTCTATGGGTGCTGAGCTCAAAAATGCTACTAAAAATAGTGACGGCCAATCCATATGGCAGCTGGGTAAAAGCTGCAGCTCAGCTGCGAGCGGCCAAGAGTAGAATGAGTAGATAGGGCTTGTGATGTGTCTAGGGGTAGGTTTTTATAGGTGCTGAGCTCAAAAATGCTAACAAAAATAGTGGAGGCCCATCCACAAGGAAGCTGGGTAATGGACGCAGCTCAGCTGGGTAACGGCCGCAGCTCAGACGAGATAGGCCAAGAGTAGAATGAGTACATGAGGCATGTGACGTGTCCAGGATTAGGTTTTTATGGGTGCTGAACTCAAAAATGCTACTAAAAATAGTGACGGCCAATCCATATGGCAGCTGGGTAACAGCTGCAGCTCAGCTGCGAGTGGCCAAGAGTAGAATGAGTAGATAGGGCTTGTGATGTGTCTAGGGGTAGGTTTTTACAGGTGCTGAGCTCAAAAATGCTAACAAAAATAGTGGAGGCCCATCCACATGGCAGCTGGGTAATGGACGTAGCTCAGCTGGGTAACGGCCGCAGCTCAGACGAGATAGGCCAAGAGTAGAATGAGTACATGAGGCATGTGACGGGTCCAGGATTAGGTTTTTATGGGTGCTGAACTCAAAAATGCTTCTAAAAATAGTTTTGGCCAATCCCTATGGCAGTTAAGTAATAGCTGCTGCTCAGCTGCGAGCAGCTAAGAGTAGAATGATTAGATAGGGCTTGTGACGTGTCTAGAGGTAGGTTTTTATGGGTGCTGAGCTCAAAAATGGTACCAAAAATAGTGGCAGCTCATCCATATGGCAGCTGGGTAACGGCCGAAGCTCAGCTGATAGAGGCCAAGAGTGGAATGAGTACATAGGGCATGTGACATGTCTAGGGGTAGGTTTTCATGGGTGCTGAGCTCAAAATTGCTACCAAAAATAGTGGCGACCCATCCATATGGCAGCTGAGTAACAGCTGCAGCTCAGCTGCGAGTGGCCAAGAGTAGAATGAGTAGATAAGGCTTGTGATGTGTCTAGGGGTAGGTTTTTATGGGTGCTGAGCTCAAAAATGGTACCAAAAATAGTGGCGACCCATCCACATTGCAGCTGGGTAACAGCTGCAGCACAGCTGCACACCACCAAGAGTATAATGAGTACATAGAGCTTGTGACGTGTCTCAGGGTAGGTTTTTATGGGTGTTAAGCTCAAATATGCTACTAAAAATAGTGGCGACCAATCCATATATGGCAGCTGAGTAACAGCTGCTGCTCAGCTAGGAGTGGCCAAGAGTAGAATGAGTAGATAGGGCTTGTGATGTGTCTTAGGGTAGGTTTTTATGAGTGCTGAGCTCAAAATGCTTCCAAAAATAGTGGTGACCCATCCATGTGGCAGCTGGGTAATGGCGGCAGCTCAGCTGGGAGCGGCCGAAAGTAGAATGAGTACATAGGGCTTGTGACGTGTCCAGGGGTAGGTATTTATGAGTGCTGAGCTCAAAAATACTACCAATAATAGTGGCGGCTCATCCATATGGCAGCTGGGTAACAGCTACAGCCCACAAGCCCTATCTACTCATTCTATTCTTAGCCTCCCCCAGCAGAGCTGCAGCCGTTACCCAGCTGTCATATGGATGGGTCGCCACTATTTTTGGGAGCTTTTTTGAGCTCAGTACCCATAAAAACTTACCCCAAGACACGTCACAAGCCCTATGTACTCATTTTACTCTTGGCCGCTCCCATCTGAGCTGCAGCTGTTGCTCAGATGCCGTATAGAATGGCCGCCACTATTTTTGGTACCATATTTGAGCTCAGCACCCATTAAAACCTACCCCTAGACACGTCATAAGCCCTATCTACTTATTCTACTCTTGGCCTCTCACAGCTGAGCTGCGGCCGTTACCCAGCTGCCATATGGATGGGCCGCCACTATTTTTGGTACCATTTTTGAGCTCAGCACCCATAAAAACCTACCCCTAGACACGTCACAAGCCCTATCTACTCATTCTACTCTTGGCCGCTCGCAGCTGAGCAGCAGCTATTACTCAACTGCCACATGGATTGGCCATCACTATTTTTGGTAGTATTTTTGAGCTCAGCATAAAAACCTTACCCTGGACATGTCACATGCCCTATGTACTCATTCTACTCTTGGCCTCTCCCAGCTGAGCTGCCGCCGTTACCCAGCTGCCACATGGATAGGCCGCCACTATTTTTGGTAGCATTTTTGAGCTCAGCACCCATAAAAACCTACCCCTAGACACGTCACAAGCCCTATCTTCTCATTCTACTCTTGGCCGCTCGCAGCTGAGCTGCAGCTGTTACCCAGCTGCCATATGGATTTGCTGTCACTATTTTTAGTAGTATTTTTGAGCTCAGCACACATAAAAACCTACCCCTAGACATGTCACAAGCCCTATCTACTCTTCATACTCTTGGCCGCTCCCAGCCGTTTTCAGCCGGTTCTAGCCGTTTAGCAGCTGGTACTAGAAATTTAAAAAATGGTTATTGCTATCATTTAATATGAATTAAACCAAAACTATGATTTAAAAAGTTGATTCCTACGTAAATAATGATGAATTTGCCCTAAAAATAGGCCAAAAACGGCTAAACGGCTGAGCTGCAGCCGCCAGCCGTTACTTTTCCAACTTTTTATTCAATTTAGGGAAAATAGACCTACCAAGGATTACCCATGCAAAATTTCAGCTCGAAATTCGAATTCTAAGTGCCATTTGCTCACTGATTACGAGATGGTTGCATTAAAAACCCCCCCCTTATAATGCTTTAAAAGGTCAATAATAGTTATTTATCGCAATGTATGATTAAAGTACTGTGGTTTTAAATTTTAATTGTACAATTTATATTCTAAGAAACTGGATATAATAGTTACAATACACGATTTTTCAGTATGGCATAGAACTGGTTCTGATACAGCAGATATTAATAGGTTTCGAAGCTATACTGGAAAATGAATATCTAAATCATATTATCCTTGCAATATGATAAAATTCCCTCCACTTAATTCAATTATTAAATCTATTCCACCCTACCTAATATGAAGAAAAAATCCACCAAATCATTCTGAGCGGCAACCAAAAGACAGCCTCCTGCTATCAGCTGCATGTTGATGGTTAAAATTGTTCTCTTATCCGGATTTGAATAATTGTAATTTGATATGATGAAATAAACATTGAATACAAAGATTGTGGACAGGATAATGTCTAGCACTATCATCAGCCAGTATGGCAGGAATGGTAATGTGGATATAAAGTTTATTGCTGTGTAAATTATCACAAATATGTATCTTTTCTCACAGATCATTATAAGTCTATTTTTTTATGTTTCACACTATAGATATTATGTAGTATTACATTGTTGAGTTAGTTTCTTTAGTTTGATAATTGTCAAGTCCTAGAACATAAGAATAAGATTAAATTTTGTTATACCTTTTCTTATCTATCTCTAAAAATCTCTGCTCGTTTGTCCGTTTGTGACAATTCATAAATTGAGATTTTCTTAGCTGACAAAAAATATTTTGTCATCATAAAGTCTATATTTGTCCATTTATTTGTCTAACCGAGACTCTGACGTAAATTGACTAAGGGGGGGGTGCGTAATGACATAAGCTCTTAAACCGTGAGCAAAATGGTCTAAATATTGAGCTAGACCCTTCAAACTTGGTATATAAGCCTAGTCCTATAGGTATTACATCTAAATGGCAAAAAAATCCAAAAAAAATTTTTTTTAGGTTAGGTTAGGTAAGAAAAACCCTGCGGAAATGGGGTTTTTAGGCTTTTTTTGGTCTATTTTGATGTGGAAACTTGCCTTAAATTGTTTTTTCTTAGGGTTTTAACTTAAATACACTGTATCTATTCATATGGACATTATTTAAGATGATTCAGCAAGTCGGGGACCGACCCCAGGGGGCTAGGTGGGTGGCCCGCAGGGGTTAAGTTAATTTTTCCCAATATATTTGTTGTGATATATCCAACTATAGGTTTTTTAGGTCAAGAAACTCAAATTCTGAGCGAAAATTAGCATTAGACTGACCTGAAGCTAACCCCCCCGGGCTAGGTTGGTTTTCTGCAGGGCTTAAGAGCATTTACCTAACCTAACCTAGAAACTTACTTATATTTTTACAGTTTTTTTTCTTGAATAAACTGTCTATTAATGAGGACTTTATTTAAGATGATCCAGCAAGTCGGGGACCGACCCCAGCGGGCTAGGTGGGTGGCCCGCAGGGGTTAAGTGCATTTTTCCAATATATATGATGTGATACATCAAATGATATGTTTTTTAGGTCAAAGAACTCAAATTCAGAGCTAAAATAAGCATTAGAATAATCTGGAGCTAACCCCAGCGGGCTAGCTGGGTTGCCCACAGGGCTTAAGTGCATTTTACCTAAGCTAACCTAGAAACTTACATTTATTATTTTTTTTAGGTTTTTTTTCTAGAATAAACTGTCCATTCATGAGGACTTTATTTAAGATGATCCAGCAAGTCGGGGACCGACCCCAGCGGGCTAGGTGGGTGGCCCGCAGGGGTTAAGTGCATTATTTCCAATATAGATCTTGTTATATATCAAAATAAAGGTTTTTTAGGTCAGTTAACTCAAATTCAGAGCTAGAATGAGCATAAGACTAATCTGAAACTAGCCCCAGCGGGCTAGGTTGGTGGCCCTCAGGGGTTAAATGCATTATTTCCAATATAGATCTTGTTATATATCAAAATAAAGGTTTTTAAGGTCAAGAAACTCAAATTCAGAGCTAAAATTGGCATAAGACTTACCTGAAGCTAACCCCTGCGGGCTAGGTAGATTTACCACAGGGCTTATGTGCATTTTACCTAACCTAACCTAGAAACTTACTTATTCTTTTTGGTTTTTTCCTTGAATAAACTGTGTCTATTAATGAGGACATTATTTTAGATAATCCAGCAAGTTGGGGACCGACCCCAGCGGGCTAGGTGGGTGGCCCACAGGGGTGTAGTGCATTTTACTAAAGTATGTGTTGTCATACATCAAATTATAGGTTTTTTATGTCAAGAAACTCAAATTCAGAGCTATTTTAAGCATTAGACTGACCTAAGGCTAACCCCCGCGGATTAGGTGGGTGGCCTGCAGGGGTAAATTTTCCAAATTATGTGTTGTTATACATCAAACTATAGGTTTTTAAGTCAATTTGGAGCTAAAAAAAAAAACACAATAGCAACCTGATGCTAGTTTTTTCGTGGTATGTGGTATACATTAAATTAAAAAATTGTATCCTATTAGCATATTAAATTCTTCCACCGCTAACATTGTACTATCAAAATTAAAATTCTTTCAAATATATGCCATATAAATGTAGTTTAACCAATTAACCAGGAAAAAATATGCAGTTCACTAAATTAAGTTCAAATGCATTTCGTAAAACTACCCCTTTGAATTTCTGGACCTAAAAAACCTATAATTTTATGTATGACAACTAAAAATGCACTTAACCCCTGCGGGCCACGCACCTAGCCTGCTGGGGTCTTAAATCTTAAATAATGTTCTAATAAATAGACACAGTTTATTCCAGAAAAAAACCATAAAAAAACAAGTAAGGTTCTAGGTTAGGTTAGGTAAAAACTTGCAGGCAACCCACCTAGCCCGCTGTGGCTAGCTTCAGATTAGTCTGATGCTTTTATTAGCTGTAAATTTGAGTTTCTTGACCTTAAAAACCTATACTTGGATGTATGACAACACATACTTCTAAAAAAAAATGCATTTAACCCCTGAGGGACACCCACATAGCCCGCTGGGGTCGGTCTTCGACTTGCTGGATCATCGAAATAAGGTCCTCATGAATGGACAGTTTATTTGAAAAAAAACCTAAAAAAATATGAAATGTAAGTTTCTAGGTTAGGTTAGGTAAAATGCACTTAAGCCCTGTGGGATACCTATCTAGCCCGCTGGGGTTAGCTTCAGATTATTCTAATGCTTATTTCAGCTATGAATTTGAGTTCTTTGACCTAAAAAACATATAATTGGATGTATCACATCATTATTCAAGAAAAAAACCTGTAAAAATATAAGTAAGTTTCTAGGTTAGGTTAGGTAAATGCTCTTAAGCCCTGCAGAAAACCAACCTAGCCCGGGGGGGTTAGCTTCAGGTCAGTCTAATGCTAATTTTCGCTCAGAATTTGAGTTTCTTGAACTAAAAAACCTATAGTTTGATATATAACAAGATATATATTGGAAAAAATGAACTTAACCCCTGCGGGCCACTAACCTAGCCCGCTGGGGCTAGCTTCAGATTAGTCTAATGCTTATTTTAGCTCTGAATTTGAGTTCCTTGACCTAAAAAACCTATAATTTGATGTATCACAACAAATATATTGGGAAAAATGAACTTAACCCCTGCAGGCCACACACCTAGCCCCCTGGGGTCGGTCCCCGACTTGCTGAATCATCTTAAATAATGTCCATATGAATAGATACAGTGTAATTAAGTTAAAACCCTAAGAAAAAACAATTTAAGGCAAGTTTCCACATCAAAATAGACCAAAAAAAGCCTAAAAACCCCATTTCCGCAGGGTTTTTCTTACCTAACCTAACCCAAAAATAAAAATTTTTATATTTTTTTGCCATTTAGATGTAATACCTATAGGACTAGGCTTATATACCAAGTTTGAAGGGTCTAGCTCAATATTTAGACCATTTTGCTCACGGTTTAAGAGCTTATGTCATTACGCACCCCCCCCTTTGTTTTATTTTGTAAGTGTGTTTTCATGTATTTGTTTAATGCTAGCTACTTTTGCACATTACTATCATTGTTAGAATATTTATAGGTTTTTAATGATAAATACAAAGTTGTTCCTCTGAAGCTAAGACTCAGATAAATAGAGATTTATCTTGGGAGGTTGGTGGTACCCTCCCCCAAAATAGTTATAAACCTTCCCAGGACATAGGCAAAATGACAATGTAAAGGTGAACCAGGCACACAGAGAGCGTGTTACTTCATTATAAAGATAAATGTTGTTTTTCATCTTAACATGTAAACTAATGATTATAGTAATTGATTCGATTATCTAAATGATCTCATTTACATTAACATCTATTTTTATTAGGAAAGCTACTCCATAATTAAAAATGTCCGTCTGTACGAAATGGAACAGTAAACACATTATTTTCTTTGCTCCAATTTAAGGTAGACGGCTGAAACAACCATGGCGGTTCAACTGCTTTTATGAATCTTTTTTTAGAATCTTTGATAAAAAATCTCCCAAATATAAAAAAAAAGGTTCCTAAAAACTTAGTTTAATTGAAATATGTCATTTAGTACTTTGTTTCAATATTCATCCAAACTTTATTTAATGCCTAATCTCTTTCCTTTTTTTGAACATAAAACTTTGATTCAAAATTATTAATTATGATTCCTAAAAATAGGAATAACATTTTGAAATCTCAGCAAATATTTATAGCAAAAAAAATTAAAAACTATTTTGTTAAAATTTACGTACGGACTTTTAAATAAAGATTTTTGGAGTTGCTACGATTTTAAAATTTTACAATATTGTGAAGGGAATCGTCAAACAAAGTTTGTTACCAGAAAGACACATCTAAGATGCCTAAATAACGGATTGGCATATGGAGGGACTAATCCTAAATGTAGAAAATATTTGCTATAAAAAAGTTATACAACTAATAATCTCCTAATTAACATGACTTAAAAATAAAAGTGTTGAGGCTTTCACAAAAAATGCTTGTTAAGCACAAATACCCCCCCCCCCCCTCTTTATTAAAACAAATGAAAATTAGAGGGTTATAGTTTTTGTCTCCCCCCCCCCCCTAAACCACCTTATTTCAATTTATTCAACAGGGTATTTTGTGTGAAAGTACAAATCTTTTTTAAAAACCTTCGATGAAACATGATTTTTACTCTTTCCTTAGAAGTTTTGAATAAAATATAAAAAAACATTCTGCGAATAAAAACTTTGAATGTTAAAAATAATCGTTTATGATATTTAGTAAGCAGCGAATTTGAATCATGTTATGTTTGTTTGTATTACTTATACAATTTTTTTTCTCAATTTTTCTTTTTGTCCGTTCATCAATAAGAAGCTCTGGGGGGTGAAATGTCATTTATTCAGGTACCATTACTTGACCTAACCTTATATGCTGTGTGTGGGAAATCTCCAAAATGTTTATCCCAGTTTGTGTTTCTTGCCTCATCATTGAAATTTTATTGAACATTCTGATATTTATATCTTACATCTTGAATGATATCTAAAATATATTGGATATTTTATAACAATACAAGTCTTTTATTATTTAGCATCAGGGGCGTCCAAGCTTTTTATTTTGGGGGGGGGTAAAATTTTTTTAGGGGGGGGGGTAATTCGTTTTTTGGGGGGGTAAAATGGCGCGCGAAGCGCACCGCAAATTTTTTTTACCCTTCCCAAAATTTTTACCCTGGGGGTAAAATTTGCTTGGGGGGGGTAATTACCCCCCCTGAAATCTGTTGGCAGGGGTAAATTTAGTTTACCCCCCCCAAAAAAAATTTACCCCCGGGGTAAAATTTTTTGGGGGGGGTAATTTAAATTTTATTAAATATTGTATTAAAAATGCGCGCAAAGCGCGCTAAAATTTTTTTTATTAGAAATTTTTTTTTTGGAGGGGGTATTTACCCCAGGGTTGTCGAATTGGGCACTTTTTTTGATATTGGGCGGCCCAATTGCCCAAAAGGGTTTGGGGCGGGTTTTGGGCGCCAAAAAGTTGTTTTGGGCACCCTTTTTGGGCAAATGTTGTAAAAAGGATATAAAATAGCCTAAAACCATACCTAGACTTATTATTAGAAATAATATAGCCTAAAACCATCTCAGGACCTATAAAAGCTCCACTGGAAAGGAGAACCATGTCGGTTCAGCAGTTAGCGAAATCCTTCTCTAGATACAAAATAGCTTACTAATTTATATAGTTAACTAGCGGCTACGGCCCTAGAGGCCTCTAGGGACACTTGAGGAGGGAAGAGTCAAATTAGATAAATCAATTATTATATTAGATTTGAAAAGAAAAAGTAAAAAAAATCTGGGGGGGGGTAATTTTTTTTTTTTTTTTGGGGGGGGGGTTTCCTCCCCCCATTTTTATTTTTAGTTTAAAAAGTTTTTGGGGGAGTGTAATTTTTTTCTAGGGGCGATTTCTCTTAGGAGGGTTGTGGTACCCTCCCCCAAAATAGTTATAAACCTTCCCAGAACCTATGAGAAGGTACCCTGTTAAGGAGAACCCGATCGGTTCAGCGGTTAGCGAGATCCTTCGGTACAAACACACAAACAGACACACATCCTGTTACTTTAGTATAAGGATATCACCCAAAAAATAGGCCCGCCCCCCTCTTTTTTAACCCTTACACCTTTTTCTATGTATCAGTCCATAACATTATGGGAGAAATGGGAATATCTCTGATGCTATTTAAAATAAATTGCTTATTTTTTAAAAAGATGTCCCAATCCAAAAAGCATTATGTACCTATACAACTTACTTTTTCTCTAGTTTCGACGAACATGCAAAAAAAAATATTTTTTTTGTTATGGTTTTGTCATTTTAATTCGTTTTCCTTTATTATATACGAATGTCCTTTTATCCTCTTTTTTCGACCAAAGAAGATTAGCTCTATAACTCATTTTGTATGATTGTTTATTCAAGATAGAGCACATATTTAGTGGTTATAAAAAAGAGAGATTAAAGAACCGAAACCTTAATAAACACATAAATATTTATGTCTTTTGTAGCATGACCGACAGTCGCAGAATGACAGACCAAGTAAGGGGTTATCTTCAAAAAAAAATCCGCAGTTTATCTTGAATAGCAACTGAGTAAATCGCATTTCCCCCATAGCAATACGAACGAACAGTCAAAGTGAATCATAGACTAGCTTCGTTATTGAAGAAACTGTAATTTAAACTTTTAATGGTATTTGATATAAAAAAAATTGATAAATAATAAATAAACCTCTTAGGATTACATACAAAGGTAAACTAAACATCATTTGACAAACACACAAATTATCTGTTCTTTTGGAATTCGCATAATGTTACAGAAAAATTTATGATTTTAATAGCATCCAAAATCTAAGATCAGATCTTACGGAATTTAGTTGCAAGGGTTAAATTCTTCAACTTTAAGTTTTAAGTTTAATGTCTAAGGGCTGGTTCATACCCCCCTTAACCCTTACTTATTTTGAAATATAATTGTAAATAAGAGGTTGGGTTGGGGTAGGTTTTCGGGGTTTTTTTTCTGGGTTTTTTTTCTAATAATATCAGGAAAGGTTTTAATAAAATTGTGTACTTGGTAGGGCTATGGTTTCGGAGGTAAAGGCCTTGCAGGATTAGGTCTTCCTGCAGGGGTTAGGCATTAAAAATAAAAACTTCTATTTTTAATTTAATTTTTAAAAAAGGGGTAGGAAGTTTTACAGTGCTTGATAGGCACTTTGAGGGAAAGCACCAAAATATTACTTTGATGTATTAAATTAAATTTCCATAAACAATTCTGTGTGCTTTAACTTATTTGTTTTAACTTTAGCTATTTTATTTTTTCATGTGATAATCTTTGAACACCCTTTTCTCTCTTTTTGTGTCCTCGGTTTTTTTTTGAGAGTTGAAATGCCGGTTGTTGATGGAATAAATCTTCCATTGTAAGTACGAAATTTTGGATAATCTTATTAAAAGCGAAGCTTTTCTATAATTAGGGTCGGTCCGTCCGTCCGTCCGTACGTCCATCCGTCCGTACGTCCGTCCGAGATAGATAGCTTTTATTCGTTAATTTAGGCATGTTAGAATTGTCCTATCGATTTCAAACTTTGCATGATGATTCCTGTAGTAGTTTGGCACGATTTAGAAAGCGTAGCAACTCTATAATCATTACCAGAATGTCCGCACGTCCATTTTAAAAATGTTGATTTTTCTACTTTTTTAACAATAAATTTTCAAGTGTTTTGATAATCCGTTTGATCTGATTTTTGGTATATTGATTCCTGGGAAAACAACGAACAATATTATAAGCGAAGCAACTCTATAATCAAGTCCAAAAATGTAAGTATGTCCATAAACATTATCCTGCTTCAAGCAGTTATTTCAACAAATTTACTTACAATTTTGCTTCGACTCTAATTCTTTTAAATTCTGATTATTCAGTTCAGATACCATACAAGTGTTAATGTCCGTTTGTCCTACCGTTTCAGTGCTTCGCTTTTATGGATGTTGTCTTCCTTGTTTATATATATATATTAGTATTAATCTAAGTAGGTACTAAATAATATTACTTAATAATTCCAAATAAACTACTTAAGATAAACAAAATATTTTACCTAGGTAGGTACTTAATTATGAAATCCATTCTACACATAAGTTAAAACAGGGATGACAACATCCTTACAAGGCAAAGCATAAAAAAATAGTGGATGGAAATAAAAAGAGTTTTAAACAGCAGTTGATCAGTGATCTAAATCCAATAAAAAAATTAATAAAAAAAATCAAGAAACTTTTCAAATAGATATATTGTGTAATTGTAATATATGATTTAATGTTTACATTTTTATAACACAACTGCCAAACCAACGGACCAAAGTAAGTCATTTACTGGGTACTCATTGTAATAAGGAATCTTCACAAAAAAACCTTAACCGTCTATCTCTAATAGCAGCAAAGAATTCTTCCTAAATGTATTTGCCCGACAAACTGATGGACATTTCGAATTATGGATAAGTATTGACTTACAAAAAAGGGGCGGTTTCCGGCAGAATTTGGCGGTCACAATTTTTCCAGAAGAAACTTTAAAACTTTAAAGCTGAAGTAGAGTGTTTTTTGAATGTTGTCATCCTTGTTTTTTTCTGTGAACACGATGTGTTGTGATTCTTATCAAAAGAAATTGATTGAATTAGTGTTCTTGGGAAGTATGAAAGAAAAAGTTCATCTTTGTAATATATATATGTAGGTATAATTAGCATATAACAAGAAAAATTATGTTGGTGTAGCAATATCATGAAACAGAAATATACTTGATAAGATTAATATTATATATGAATACCTATTGCTCAAATCATCAAAAATAATAATCTATAAATATTTTTCACCTAAATAAAGAATAAGATTTATTATTTTAACATAAAAGAATTTAAGGTGTCAATTTCACAGTTCTAGTATACTATTTCAAGTATGGCTTCGAAGCCGATTATTATCCGCTGGATTATAACTGGTTCTAAGCCATACTGAAAAATCATTGAACGTATCGTATTATATCCAATTTTCTATGAATGAAAAAATGTCCAATCATACTTCGGCATCTCGGGCTAACAAAACTAATTTTAATATTATATTTGTACAATTTTATGTCCGCAGAAAGCTGTTTCTAATACGATGCGATAAATAACTAGGTATTATTATTTTCAGATCTTTCTATAGGAATGTTTTGAATATACTAGTTACCTGAGCTGGATCTTTAAATCATTTCAATGGTGCGCCAAATCGGGGTGAGCCAACTTTCCACCAATGAGAGCATAGCATTTTACGAAACGCCGCGCTATGATTGGCTGAAATTCGGCGCACCCCGATTTGGCGCACCATTGAAATGATTTAAAGATCCAGCTCTGTATTACAACATCTGCACATTAATCCCGTCTCCCTTCACATTATATAAGACTAGCGGCTACGCCCCTAGCCTCTAGGGGCTTTGCCCCAAGACGTGAAAAAAAAATTAAGGCGAAATTCGTAAAAAGACCAAGGAAATCTTCAGCCAAAAATAAAGGGGGGGGGGAGATTTTTTTGTTTTTTTTGGGGGGGGGGGTGTTTGGGGTGTCCCACCCCCAAAGAAAAAAAGCCTAAAACCACCACAGGACCAGTAGGTATATTTCCTGAAGAGTAGAATCCAATCGGTTCAGTGGTTACCAAGATCTTAAGGGACGGACTGACATCATTCTACTTTGTATTATAGAAAACAATGATCTCATACATCTCTATTGATGTTAAACAATAAATGCTTTTCAGGGTCGATTTATTTATAAGGAAATTTCTAGCTGTCCGAAGATTTTCGTATGTAAATAGCCATAGACGGACAAGTGTGTGTGTGTGTGGGGGGGGGGGGGGGTAAAGGGGTGTTAATTCAAACTTTAAAACTTTGTGAACAATAATAATTTGTTTGGATATTGTTCCAATAGGTCTAATTAAGAGATTATGGGTCTGGACTAGGGTTGGGCCGGATACTTTTTTGGCCGGATACCGGATATCCGGCTGATTTCAAATACCGGATATCCGGCAAATATCCGGTTATCCGGCCAAATTACCGAATATCCGGCCGGATAACCGGCCAAATTACCAGATATTAAAGTAGTAAAAAAAATTTCTTTAGAAATCTTATATAAATTTACATAAAGTTAAACTTATTCCGAAAAAATGTTCTTCTAGCTTCAATAATAAGAAAATTATAGGCATTTAAGATTTTAAAAAGCAGAGATTTTTGGTGTAAAGTATAAAAAATTATAGAGCCGGATATCCGGCCGGATAGTTTCAATATCCGGTATCCGGCCAGATATTGAAAATGGCCGGATTTCCGGCCGGATATCAAGCCACACCGGATATCCGGCCCAACCCTAGTCTGGACTTCTATATTTATATATTTTTTTCAGTAATGGACCGCCGGAGACCTACATGGAGTTGGAAGAACCCCTGAGAAAGTTAATATCGGAAGATGAATTTAATCAGCTGATCAAAATTGAATCTGGCGAAATAGAAAAGGTTTGTATTAATTTCTATATAAAAGTAAGAGGATGTCTGTTTGTAGCGAAGGATCTCTTTTAATCGCTGAATCCTGGGTTGTTAGCCAGTTTAGACGAAGAGAGATTAAGTTTAATCCTTCCAATAATTTTCTAGTAAATTAAGATTTTTATCCTTAAGTAAAGCTTTCTCCGAAGAAAAATAGTACCCAAGGTTTTTGTTTATTGATTAGATAACATTTTGCTAACCACTGGCACAAAGCGATTTTAATCTTCATCTTGTAATCATTCTATTTTAGTTCTATTGTATTTTTTACAAAAACAAAAATCATTTAGGTAGTTATTTATTATTAATTCATTTTATCTAGATTTTTCAAGATTGGAAAAATAAAATTTTGCAAATGTACATTTTCACTTTGTTTTCGTTATGTTTTCAAAAATAGAATTATTATTTAGGAGTTTAAAAACATAGATATAACTTTTATCAAAGGCAGGGTTTCGGATCTGCATTGATTTTTTGCGGATCCGGATCCGGATCCTCAAAATTTGGTAAGTGCGGATCCGGATCCGACCGGATCCGGATCCGGATCCTTGACAATAAAAATAAAATCAACAAATTTTGAAAAAAATATTTATTCTTTTATTCGAAGTCAAAAAAAATAATTTTAATTTTAACACTAACAGGGTTACCAACTTAGATATTTCAAAATTTGTAAGTGACTATTTTATATAGATTTAGGTAGATTTTTACATTATTTCCGCATTTTTTTGAGTCCAAGGATCCGGATCCGCATTTTTTTTGCGGATCCGGATCCTTGGACTCAAAAATGCGGATCCTTGCGGATCCGTATCCGGATCCGAAACCCTGATCAAAGGTTTTGTAATAAAAACGTTTTTGATTGACTAATTTAAGTTAAACTACAAAATGAGTCTAGCATTGTCATTGTTACAAATGGACACAGTTTTTTTAACCTTTTTATAGATATTTTTATTCTACAGAAGGGATAATAGAATCATAAATAGGACCTGATGTACATCAATTTTTCTACCATTGTCTAATCCCTTTAGATTTCAAATTGGCTATGTATTCTTTAGAACATTTCAGTAACTAAAAACCAACCAACTCAATGTCTGTTCAATAAAATACCGGGGAGGGACATGAACGTACTTACATTCTATTTAATTTCCTTGGGGGGAGGCGGATGTGCCACTTTTTGAAACCAAAAGTAAAACACGCATGATCTCAGCCCATAAAAGAGTTACAGCTCTAAAATTCGGCACAGCAGTTGCTTTAGTGGAGAATAATATGGAACTGTGAATAAACGGCGGCGGAACCACCGCTCCCGCCGAAAATCGCCGTTTCCCGCCGAAATTTTTTTTTGCCCTTTTTTCGTGAGATAAACTTTTTTTTCTCTTACAAGTGTCAAGAGAAAATATTTTTTTAAAAAAGTTTTTCTCAGATAGTTGAAAATTGTCTATTATGGCAAGAAAGGGCAAAAAAAATTCGGCGGTTTTCGGCGGGGGCGGTGGTTCCGCCGCCTTTTTTTACAGTCCATATTGTTCTCTACAAAAGCAATTGCTGTGCCGAATCTTATAGCTGTAACTCTTTTATGGGCTGAGATCATGCGCGTTTTACTTTTCGTTTCAAAAAGTTGCATATCCGCTTCCGCCTTTACACTGAAAGTAGTTTTGTAGAAATTTACATAATCTATTTGTCAAATGCTCTTCAGAAAATTTTATATTTAGATTGAATTTAGTTTGTAACAGAGACTAATATAAAATTTTTCAAATAGAGAGAGAGAGAGTAAGAAGACAAGAATAACAATATTTATAAAGCGAAGCTTAAGAAATCAAAGTGACATATCCTTATACTAAAGTAACAGGATGTCTAGGTGTTTGTCTGTGTGTTTGTACCGAAGGATCTCACTAACCGCTGAACCTATTGGGTTCTCCTTAACAGGGTAGCTTCTCATAGGTCCCGGGAAGGTTTATAACTATTTTCTTGGGGGGTGGGACACTAGTCTATAATACAAAGTAGAACGATGTCTGTCCGTCTGAAGCTTAAGATCTCAGTAACCGCTGAACCGATTAGGCTTTACTCTTCAGGGATTATACCTACTGGTCCTGTGATGGTTTTAAGCTATTTTCCTGGGGCGTGGGACACCCCCAACCCCCCCAAAAACTAAAAAAAACACTCCCCCCAAATTTTTTTTTTACATTTTTGGTAAAATCTCAGTAACTGCTGGACAAATTGGACTCTACTCTTCTGGGAATATACCTACTGGTCCTCCGGTGGTTTTAGGCTATTTTCTAGGAGGGTGGGACACCCAACCCCCCAAAAAATAAAAAAATCCCAATTTCCAAATTTTTTAAATTTTTCTTATTTTTTTTAACAAAAACCAGTAATTGGGTTAGGGGAACCCCACTGCACCATGGGGCAAAGCCCCCCTGAACCCCCCCCCCAAAAAAAAAAAAAAAATCATAAAAATGTCACCCAAAAAAATTTTTCGGCTTTTTGTAACTTTTAAAAATTTACATCTTTAAAAAGTTGTCGCAATTATAGGTATTAAATAAAAGGAGGATGTGCTTAAGGACCATTTGGGCAGGGGGGGGGGTTTACTCCAGAACCCTTAGAGCTAGAGGGAGCTAATTTTGGATTTAAGCTTCTATGGGGCCAAAGTTACTTTTAAAATTATCGTCGACCCCCCACCCCCCCCAAAATTTTTTTTTGGGGGGGGGTAAAAATTTTTTTTATTGCATTTCTCGCCGAATTAGGCAATTTGGAATCATTTGAGACCATGTTATTTTTTTCAAAAATTTTTCGCCTTACAAGCAACCCTGCGGGGGGAAATTCTCGTTCATGAAGGTATATCTTAAATACAGTATGCTACTCTCTTAGTTTTAAAGATAATTGGATGAAATCTTTTTGATTGTGTCACTAATTACCCCAAGTTTTGGTATCTTTAAAAAAAAACGGCGGCGGGACCGCCGTCCGCTGCCGTTTTCCGCCGCTCCCGCCGTCCGCCGCCGTTTTCCGCCGCCACCAAAAAAGAAATTTTTGATTGCATTTCTCGCCGAATTAAAATCTGTAATGGTTTGTTGATTCAGTTATGTTAAAAAAGTATTATTTAAAAAAAATCAGGTTGATATCTTTTAAAATAAGCTTAGAACTCATATTTTTAGTGTTTTTGGGTGTCTTTTGCTCCACAAGCCCCTAGAAGGAAAGTCCCAAAATGAAATCTGTAATGGTTCGTTGATTCAGTTATGTTTAAAAAGTATTATTTAAAAAAATCAGGTTGGTATCTTTAAAATAAGCTCAGAACGCACATTTTTAGTGTTTTTGGGGGTCTTTTGCTCCACAAGCACCTAGAAGGAAAGTCCCAAAATGAAATCTGTAATGGTTCATTGATTCAGTTAAGTTAAAAAAGTATCATTTAAAAAAAAAATCAGGTTGATATCTTTAAAAATAAGCTCAGAACGCATATTTTTAGTTTTTGGGGGTCTTTTGCTCCACAAGCCCCTAGAAGGAAAGTCCCAAAATGAAATCTGTAATGGTTCGTTGATTCAGTTATGTTAAAAAAGTATCATTTAAAAAAATCAGGTTGATATCTTTAAAAATAAGCTCAGAACTCATATTTTTAGCGTTTGGGGGGGGTTTTGTGCTCCACAAGCCCCAAGAAGGAAAGTGCCGAAATTCAATTTTCAAAGTTTTATGTGTACATCCAGTCATATAAGAGAGCCTTCAAAAAGAATTAGGTTGATAACTATAAAAACAAGCCCACACGGCCCTCCCAAACTTTTATACTGAATTCATTTTTTTCAAATTCTCGTTTATGAAGGTATATCTTAAATACAGTATGCTACTCTCTTAGTTTTAAAGATAATTGGATGAAATCTTTTTGATTGTGTCACTAATTACCCCAAGATTTGGTATCTTTAAAAAAAACGGCGGCGGGACCGCCGCTCCCGCCGTCCGCCGCCGTTTTCCGCCGCCACCAAAAAAAAATTTTTTTATTGCATTTCTCGCCGAATTAGGCAATTTAGAATCATTTGAGACCATGTTCCCGCCGCCGTTTTTTTTTATAAAGATACCAAAACTTGAAGTAAGGGGGGGGGGAAGTTTGTACAGTTATAGGAAATGAAATTCAGTATAAAAGTTTGGGAGGGCCGTGTGGGTTTGTTTTTATAGTTATCAACCTAATTCTTTTAGTAGGCTCTCTTATATGACTGGATGTACACATAAAATTTTGAAAATTGAATTTTGGCACTTTCCTTCTTGGGGCTTGTGGAGCACAAAAACCCCCCAAACGCTAAAAATATGAGTTCTGAGCTTATTTTTAAAGATATCAACCTGATTTTTAAAAATTAATACTCTTTTAACATAACTGAATCAACGAACTATTACAGATTTCATTTTGGGACTTTCCTTCTTAGGGCTTGTGGAGCACAAAAACCCCCAAACACTAAAAATATGAGTTCAGAGCTTATTATTAAAGATATCAACCTGGTTTTTTTATATAATACTTTTTTAACATAACTGAATCAACGAACCATTACAGATTTCATTTTGGGACTTTCCTTCTTGGGGCTTGTGGAGCACAAAAAACCCCCAAACACTAAAAATATGAGTTCTGAGCTTATTTTTAAAGATATCAACCTGATTTTTTTAAATAATACTTTTTAAACATAGCTGAATCAATGAACCATTACAGATTTCATATTGGGACTTTCCTTCTAGGGGCTTGTGGAGCAAAAGATCCCCCCAAAACACTAAAAATATGAGTTCTAAGCTTATTTTAAAAGATATCAACCTGATTTTTTTTAAATAATACTTTTTTAACATAACTGAATCAACAAACCATTACAGATTTTATTTGGAACTTTCCTTTTAGGGGCTTGTGGAGCAAAAGACCCCCAAAAACTAAAAATAAGAGATCTAAGCTTATTTTTAAAGATATCAACCTGATTTTTTTAATAATACTTTTTTAACATAACCGAATCAACAAATCATTACAGATTTCATTTTGGGACTTTCCTTCTAGGGGCTTGTGGAGCAAACGACCCTTAAACCACTAAAAATATGAGTTCTGAGCTTATTTTAAAGATGTCAACCTGATTTTTTTTAAAGAAAACTTTCTTAACATACCTGAATTAAGGAACCATTACAGATTTCATTTTGGACTTTCCTTTAAGGGTCTAGTGGAGCAAAAGACCCCCAAAAACACTAAAAATATGAGTTTTGAGCTTATTTTTAAAGATATCAACCTGATTTTTTTAAAATAATACTTTTTTAACATAACCGAATCAACAAACCATTACAGATTTTATTTTGGGACTTTTTTTCTTGTGATTTGTGAAGCAAAAGACCCCCAAAAACACTAAAAGTATGAGTTCTGAGCTTATTTTTAAATATATCAACCTGATTTTTTGATAATACTTTTTAAACATAATACTTTTAGGGGGTCTTTTGCCCCACTAGCTTTTAGAAGGATAGTCCCTAAATGAATTCTGTAAAAGTTACCGAGTTCGGTTATGTTAAAAAAGTGTTCTTAAAAAAATCATGTTGATATCTTTAAAAATAAGGTCAGAACTAATATTTTAGTGTTTTGTGGTTCTTTTGCTCCACAAGCCCCTAGAAGGAAAGTCCCAATATTTTTAGTGTTTTGGGGTCTTTTGCTCCAGTAGACCCTAGAAGGAAAGTCCGAAATAGAAATCTGTAATGGTTCGTTGATTCAGTTATGTTAAAAAAGTATTATTTAAAAAAAAATCAGGTTGGTATCTTTAAAATAAGCTCAGAACGCACATTTTTAGTGTTTTGGGGGGTCTTTTGCTCCACAAGCCCCTAAAAGGAAAGTCCCAAAATGAAATCTGTAATGGTTCCCTAGTTTGGTTATGTTCAAAAAGTTTCCCTAAAAAAATCAGGTTGATATCTTTAAAAATAAGCTCAGAACTCATATTTTTAGTGTTTTTGGGTGTCTTTTGCTCCACAAGCCCCTAGAAGGAAAGTCCCAAAATGAAATCTGTAATGGTTCGTTGATTCAGTTATGTTTAAAAAGTATTATTTAAAAAAAATCAGGTTGGTATCTTTAAAATAAGCTCAGAACGCACATTGTTAGTGTTTTTGGGGGTCTTTTGCTCCACAAGCACCTAGAAGGAAAGTCCCAAAATGAAATCTGTAATGGTTCATTGATTCAGTTAAGTTAAAAAAGTATCATTTAAAAAAAAAATCAGGTTGATATCTTTAAAAATAAGCTCAGAACGCATATTTTTAGTTTTTGGGGGTCTTTTGCTCCACAAGCCCCTAGAAGGAAAGTCCCAAAATGAAATCTGTAATGGTTCGTTGATTCAGTTATGTTAAAAAAGTATCATTTAAAAAAATCAGGTTGATATCTTTAAAAATAAGCTCAGAACTCATATTTTTAGCGTTTGGGGGGGGTTTTGTGCTCCACAAGCCCCAAGAAGGAAAGTGCCGAAATTCAATTTTCAAAGTTTTATGTGTACATCCAGTCATATAAGAGAGCCTTCAAAAAGAATTAGGTTGATAACTATAAAAACAAGCCCACACGGCCCTCCCAAACTTTTATACTGAATTCATTTTTTTCAAATTCTCGTTTATGAAGGTATATCTTAAATACAGTATGCTACTCTCTTAGTTTTAAAGATAATTGGATGAAATCTTTTTGATTGTGTCACTAATTACCCCAAGTTCTGGTATCTTTAAAAAAAAACGGCGGCGGGACCGCCGCTCCCGCCGTCCGCCGCCGTTTTCCGCTGCCACCAAAAAAAAATTTTTTTATTGCATTTCTCGCCGAATTAGGCAATTTAGAATCATTTGAGACCATGATATTTTTTCAAAAAAATTTCCCCTAACAAGCAACCCTGCGGGGGGGACTTAGTCATTTTTTTTCAAATTCTCGTTTATGAAGGTATATCTTAAATACAGTATGCTACTCTCTTAGTTTTAGAGATAATTGGATGAAATCTTTTTGATTGTGTCACTAAGGGGGGGGGGAGTTTGTACAGTTATAGGAAATTAAATTCAGTATAGAACGCACATTTTTAGTGTTTTTGGGGGTCTTTTGCTCCACAAGCCCCTAGAAGGAAAGTCCCAAAATGAAATCTGTAATGGTTCCTTGATTTAGTTAAGTTAAAAAAGTATCATTTAAAAAAAAAATCAGGTTGATATCTTAAAAAATAAGCTCAGAACGCATATTTTTAGTTTTTGGGGGTCTTTTGCTCCACAAGCCCCTAGAAGGAAAGTCCCAAAATGAAATCTATAATGGTTTGTTGATTCAGTTAGAAGGAAAGTCCCAAAATGAAATCTGTAATGGTTTGTTGATTCAGTTATGTTAAAAAGTATCATTTAAAAAAATCAGGTTGATATCTTTAAAAATAAGCTCAGAACTCATATTTTTAGCGTTTGGGGGGGTTTTGTGCTCCACAAGCCCCAAGAAGGAAAGTGCCGAAATTCAATTTTCAAAGTTTTAAGTGTACATCCAGTCATATAAGAGAGCCTACAAAAAGAATTAGGTTGATAACTATAAAGACAAGCCCACACGGCCCTCCCAAACTTTTATACTGAATTCATTTTTTTCAAATTCTCGTTTATGAAGGTATATCTTAAATACAGTATGCTACTCTCTTAGTTTTAAAGATAATTGGATGAAATCTTTTTGATTGTGTCACTAATTACCCCAAGTTTTGGTATCTTTAAAAAAAAACGGCGGCGGGACCGCCGCTTCCGCCGTCCGCCGCCGTTTTCAACCGCCACCAAAAAAAAAAATTTTTATTGCATTTCTCGCCGAATTAGGCAATTTAGAATCATTTGAGACCATGTTATTTTTTCAAAAAATTTTCCCCTAACAAGCAACCCTGCGGGGGGGACTTAGTCATTTTTTTCAAATTCTCGTTTATGAAGGTATATCTTAAATACAGTATGCTACTCTCTTAGTTTTAGAGATAATTGGATGAAATCTTTTTGATTGTGTCACTAAGGGGGGGGGGGGGGAGTTTGTACAGTTATAGGAAATGAAATTCAGTATAAAAGTTTGGGAGGGCCGTGTGGGCTTGTTTTTATAGTTATCAACCTAATTCTTTTTGTAGGCTCTCTTATATGACTGGATGTACACATAAAACTTTGAAAATTGAATTTTGGCACTTTCCTTCTTGGGGCTTGTGGAGCACAAAACCCCCCCAAACGCTAAAAATATGAGTTCTGAGCTTATTTTTAAAGATATCAACCTGATTTTTTTAAATGATACTTTTTTAACATAACTGAATCAACAAACCATTACAGATTTCATTTTGGGACTTTCCTTCTAGGGGCTTGTGGAGCAAAAGACCCCCAAAAACTAAAAATATGCGTTCTGAGCTTATTTTAAAGATATCAACCTGATTTTTTTTTAAATGATACTTTTTTAACTTAACTGAATCAAGGAACCATTACAGATTTCATTTTGGGACTTTCCTTCTAGGGGCTTGTGGAGCAAAAGACCTCCAAAAACAATAAAAATGTGCGTTCTATACTGAATTTCATTTCCTATAACTGTACAAACTCCCCCCCCCCCCTTAGTGACACAATCAAAAAGAATTCATCCAATTATCTCTAAAACTAAGAGAGTAGCATACTGTATTTAAGATATACCTTCATAACGAGAATTTGAAAAAAATGAGTCCCAAAATGAAATCTGTAATAGTTCGTTGATTCAGTTAAGTTAAAAAAGTATCATTTAAAAAAAAAATCAGGTTGATATCTTTAAAAATAAGCTCAGAACGCATATTTTTAGTTTTTGGGGGTCTTTTGCTCCACAAGCCCCTAGAAGGAAAGTCCCAAAATGAAATCTGTAATGGTTCGTTGATTCAGTTATGTTAAAAAAGTATCATTTAAAAAAATCAGGTTGATATCTTTAAAAATAAGCTCAGAACTCATATTTTTAGCGTTTGGGGGGGTTTTGTGCTCCACAAGCCCCAAGAAGGAAAGTGCCGAAATTCAATTTTCAAAGTTTTATGTGTACATCCAGTCATATAAGAGAGCCTACAAAAAGAATTAGGTTGATAACTATAAAAACAAGCCCACACGGCCCTCCCAAACTTTTATACTGAATTCATTTTTTTCAAATTCTCGTTTATGAAGGTATATCTTAAATACAGTATGCTACTCTCTTAGTTTTAAAGATAATTGGATGAAATCTTTTTGATTGTGTCACTAATTACCCCAAGTTTTGGTATCTTTAAAAAAATACGGCGGCGGGACCGCCGCTCCCGCCGTCCGCCGCCGTTTTCAACCGCCACCAAAAAAAAAATTTTTTTATTGCATTTCTCGCCGAATTAGGCAATTTAGAATCATTTGAGACCATGTTATTTTTTCAAAAAATTTTCCCCTAACAAGCAACCCTGCGGGGGGGACTTAGTCATTTTTTTCAAATTCTCGTTTATGAAGGTATCTCTTAAATACAGTATGCTACTCTCTTAGTTTTAGAGATAATTGGATGAAATCTTTTTGATTGTGTCACTAAGGGGGGGGGGGGGGGGGAAGTTTGTACAGTTATAGGAAATGAAATTCAGTATAAAAGTTTGGGAGGGCCGTGTGGGCTTGTTTTTATAGTTATCAACCTAATTCTTTTTGTAGGCTCTCTTATATGACTGGATTTACACATAAAACTTTGAAAATTGAATTTCGGCACTTTCCTTCTTGGGGCTTGTGGAGCACAAAACCCCCCCAAACGCTAAAAATATGAGTTCTGAGCTTATTTTTAAAGATATCAACCTGATTTTTTTAAATGATACTTTTTTAACATATCTGAATCAACGAACCATTACAGATTTCATTTTGGGACTTTCCTTCTAGGGGCTTGTGGAGCAAAAGACCCCCAAAAACTAAAAATATGCGTTCTGAGCTTATTTTTAAAGATATCAACCTGATTTTTTTTTTAGATGATACTTTTTTAACTTAACTGAATCAACGAACTATTACAGATTTCATTTTGGGACTTTCCTTCTAGGGGCTTGTGGAGCAAAAGACCCCAAAAAACACTAAAAATGTGCTTCTGAGCTTATTTTAAAGATACCAACCTGATTTTTTTTAAATAATACTTTTTAAACATAACTGAATCAACAAACCATTACAGATTTCATTTTGGGACTTTCCTTCTAGGGGCTTGTGGAGCAAAAGACCCCCAAAAACACTAAAAATATGAGTTCTGAGCTTATTTTTAAAGATATCAACCTGATTTTTTTAGGGAAACTCCCGCCGTCCGCCACCAAAAAATTTTTTTTTATTGCATTTCTTGCTGAATTGGGCAATTTGGAATCATTTGAGACCATGTTATTTTTTTCAAAACGGAAAACGGCGGCGGACGGCGGGAGCGGCGGTCCCGCCGCCGTTTTTTTTTAAAGATACCAAAACTTGGGGTAATAAGTGACAATCAAAAAGATTTCATCCAATTATCTCTAAAACTAAGGGAGTAGCATACTGTATTTAAGATATACCTTCTTAAACGAGAATTTGAAAAAAAATGACTAAGTCCCCCCCGCAGGGTTGCTTGTTGGGGGAAAAATTTTTGAAAAAATAACATGGTCTCAAATGATTCTAAATTGCCTAATTCGGCGAGAAATGCAATCAAAAATTTCTTTTTTGGTGGCGGCGGAAAACGGCGGCGGACGGCGGAAGCGGCGGTCCCGCCGCCGTTTTTTTAAGATACCAAAACTTGGGGTAATTAGTGACACAATCAAAAAGATTTCATCCAATTATCTTTAAAACTAAGAGAGTAGCATACTGTATTAAAGATATACCTTCATAAACGAGAATTTGAAAAAAATGAATTCAGTATAAAAGTTTGGGAGGGCCGTGTGGGCTTGTCTTTATAGTTATCAACCTAATTCTTTTTGTAGGCTCTCTTATATGACTGGATGTACACTTAAAACTTTGAAAATTGAATTTCGGCACTTTCCTTCTTGGGGCTTGTGGAGCACAAAACCCCCCCAAACGCTAAAAATATGAGTTCTGAGCTTATTTTTAAAGATATCAACCTGATTTTTTTAAATGATACTTTTTAACATAACTGAATCAACAAACCATTACAGATTTCATTTTGGGACTTTCCTTCTAACTGAATCAACAAACCATTATAGATTTCATTTTGGGACTTTCCTTCTAGGGGCTTGTGGAGCAAAAGACCCCCAAAAACTAAAAATATGCGTTCTGAGCTTATTTTTTAAGATATCAACCTGATTTTTTTTTTAAATGATACTTTTTTAACTTAACTGAATCAAGGAACCATTACAGATTTCATTTTGGGACTTTCCTTCTAGGGGCTTGTGGAGCAAAAGACCCCCAAAAACACTAAAAATGTGCGTTCTATACTGAATTTCATTTCCTATAACTGTACAAACTTCCCCCCCCCCCCTTAGTGACACAATCAAAAAGATTTCATCCAATTATCTCTAAAACTAAGAGAGTAGCATACTGTATTTAAGATATACCTTCATAAACGAGAATTTGAAAAAAAATGACTAAGTCCCCCCCGCAGGGTTGCTTGTTAGGGGAAATTTTTTTGAAAAAATAACATGGTCTCAAATGATTCTAAATTGCCTAATTCGGCGAGAAATGCAATAAAAAAATTTTTTTTTGGTGGCGGCGGAAAACGGCGGCGGACGGCGGGAGCGGCGGTCCCGCCGCCGTTTTTTTTAAAGATACCAAAACTTGGGGTAATTAGTGACACAATCAAAAAGATTTCATCCAATTATCTTTAAAACTAAGAGAGTAGCATACTGTATTTAAGATATACCTTCATAAACGAGAATTTGAAAAAAATGAATTCAGTATAAAAGTTTGGGAGGGCCGTGTGGGCTTGTTTTTATAGTTATCAACCTAATTCTTTTTGAAGGCTCTCTTATATGACTGGATGTACACATAAAACTTTGAAAATTGAATTTCGGCACTTTCCTTCTTGGGGCTTGTGGAGCACAAAACCCCCCCCAAACGCTAAAAATATGAGTTCTGAGCTTATTTTTAAAGATATCAACCTGATTTTTTTAAATGATACTTTTTTAACATAACTGAATCAACGAACCATTACAGATTTCATTTTGGGACTTTCCTTCTAGGGGCTTGTGGAGCAAAAGACCCACAAAAACTAAAAATATGCGTTCTGAGCTTATTTTTAAAGATATCAACCTGATTTTTTTTTTTAATGATACTTTTTTAACTTAACTGAATCAATGAACCATTACAGATTTCATTTTGGGACTTTCCTTCTAGGTGCTTGTGGAGCAAAAGACCCCCAAAAACACTAAAAATGTGCGTTCTGAGCTTATTTTAAAGATACCAACCTGATTTTTTTAAATAATACTTTTTAAACATAACTGAATCAACGAACCATTACAGATTTCATTTTGGGACTTTCCTTCTAGGGGCTTGTGGAGCAAAAGACACCCAAAAACACTAAAAATATGAGTTCTGAGCTTATTTTTAAAGATATCAACCTGATTTTTTTAGGGAAACTTTTTGAACATAACCAAACTAGGGAACCATTACAGATTTCATTTTGGGACTTTCCCCTTTGGGACTTGAAAAAAATGACTAAGTCCCCCCCCCGCAGGGTTGCTTGTTAGTGGAAAAATTTTTGAAAAAAATAACATGGTCTCAAATGATTCCAAATTGCCTAATTCGGCGAGAAATGCAATAAAAAAAAATTTTACCCCCCCCCAAAAAAAAAAAATTTTTTGGGGGGGGTGGGGGGTTGACGATAATTTTAAAAGTAACTTTGGCCCCATAGAAGCTTAAATCCAAAATTAGCTCCCTCTAGCTCTAAGGGTTCTCGAGTAAACCCCCCCCCCCCCCTGCCCAAATGGTCCTTAAGCACATCCTCCTTTACAGAGGAGAGATTTTAATTTTTGTGTATACGGTGAACAACATGGGTTTAATTTTTACGAATTGAAATTTTTGTGCTAACGACTACCTGGGTTTAATTTTACCAAAGAGTAATTCGGCAAAGAATAACTTTTTTGAAAATATAGCTATAAAATTATTTTGGAGGGTTGACTTTCCATTACCTCAAGGGGCGAAGCCACTAGTATTTATTAAAGTAACATTTATTTTTATTATTATTCAACAATATCTAGAAGTCTAAACAATAATATCATGTAGGTAAATCTGTCTCTAAATTACAAGGTGTCTTTTTTTGTGCAAAGCCACTCCATAAGTCCCTTTGCCTGTCCGTCAATCAGTCAGTAACGGTATTGGGGAAATGTGATTTTCTCGGCTGCCATTGTAAATAGACACCTTAAAATATAAGTGAAGATTCCTAAGATAAATGTTTATCTATTCTATACATTGTTTTGTCACATGGTAATGCTTTAAAGACATAAACCTCATTCTTCATAGGTTTCGTGATTTACTTTGAGTTTTTGTGTACCTATTCTTTCTTTTCTTTGTAATAATAATTGAACATCTGCTCTATAGCTTACTTTGTCTGTTTATCCATTTCATGATTTTTTTGTGCTTCGCTACTTATGGTTGTTATCATCCTTGTCGTACAGGTAATTATCATTATCTTTTTATTTAAGGTGGAGCTAGTAGTAGAGAGTATGTCTAAAGATGAAAGGAAACAAGTTCATGGCATTTGTAAGATCCTCAATTTGAGTTCAAATACTATCAACAATGCTAAAGGAAAATATTAATGATAGAATCATATGGTTTAGTAACTGTAGTGCGCGGGGGTAAAAAGTAAAAATTGGTTATAATATCTAAATATTAAAATTTATATCAAAAAATCTTTTTCTACATTCTAGAAAATAAATAAGTGGTTTCCCTTAAAGTGGCGAACGAGCACAGAACCACCTCCCCTTATTTTGAAATAAACTTAAAATATAGGGAGAGGGGAATATTTTTTTTTTTGAAAACCTAACCACTGACGGGGCACCTAACCCTAAGGAGCCACCTTGTTTTCAATAAAAACCTAAATCACACGTAAAGCTATATCCCCATCCATCTTATTTTCTATTTATTTAGAAATAAGAGGGGTTGGAGGCGTGCTCATTAGGCCATTCGATGCAAATCGTTAATGAACCTTTCCAAATATATACGTATTTCACTATTGGTGACTCCAATTTCAAATAATATGTACTGTACAAAACTGAGATTATGTATATGTGCAGCAAAAAAAACTTTTCAGAGTTTTAGTTTTAATGAAGTTTCAAATCTTTTACTCTTTTATAGTAGTACTTTCTATTTACGTAATGTTAATTAGACAGAAATTATTTACAGTATTAAATATTAAAAAATGGATGGGATGGGTAAAAGTTTCCACAATAAGACATGAGAAGTTAATAGGCCCTCAGACAGGGAGGCCATTGGACTGTGTGTAATACTGATCCTATCAAACACATTCTCTTATTCGTTAAGTCAAAGACTTGTATTAAATCTTGATTATGTTGTAGCAACAAGCAGAGTCTAGACGATTCAATTAATGACTTATGTACAAAAGGGGTAATTTTGTACAATATAATAAAGTAAATATATAAATTTCTTGTCCAAGCCCAAAATAAATATTATTAATATTTGATAAATCTTGAAGGAGAGAAAGTGATTCAAGCAGTTAAAGCAACCAAGAAAGGACAAAACCGCGGTGGAATAGTTCATGTAATTTTTTTTATGCCTTTTTGAATAAAAAGCATCTACCTAGTTTTTTCTTCTTTCACAAATTCAAAAACTTTTTTCATTGCTTTCTCGTCATTTCTTTGGCTTTCGGGACTTCCAAGTTGATGATTCCCAAAATGTGTGTCTGGCTTTCTGTTTGTTTGTGTGTGCGTGTATGGTTAGTTTGTTCGTTACGCTTAAAGAGACACTAAACTGCACCAAAAATAATCTAGAGGCACACACTAAATCATTCAATAAGAAGCTTTAATTCCCTTCTTAATTTAGGGGGTTAGCTTGACCATCTAAGGATACTATATTTACTGATATTTTAATTTTCAAGTTAAGTTCGTAAAGAAAAAAATTCTTGCTGAAGTTGTGGTAGTCAGATGACCAAATTTTATTTACACAAAAGTAAGATAACAGTCATTTTTTTTGTCATTTAAAAATAGCATCAGATTTCATGAGAAGTAATCTTGTTTTGAAGTAGTGTAGACGCTATAATCCTATTATATAAAGTATTAAGTGATTTTTGTCTGTCCCGAAGGATCTCGCTAACCGCTGAACCGATAATGTTCTTCTTTACAGTGAAGCTTCTTATAGGTCCTGGGAAGGTTTTAAACTATTTTTTGGGGAGGGTGTCTTCACCCCCTCCCCCCAAAAAATATTTTTTATACTTTTTGAAACTCAAATTTAAAATTGGATGAGGTCGATTTTCCCCCTCCTACCTTAAGTGCTCCTAGAGGCTTCTAGGAGCGTAGCCGCTAGTAATACAATAAAACACTAAAAGAACATACCTGATACAAATGGATTAAAATTGCTGAAAATCTATTATCTATTCCTGTCACTATCTAATACGGGACATTAGACAATAAATTACAGTGTTACCAAAAATTGTATCTTCGTGGTAGCTCAAAAACTTTGGGTACTTTTATTAAATAGTGATTGAATGGCAGTGTCCACCACACTTAAGCAACCAACATTTTTCATCTACAGATTGGATAATTTTGTTTATCACCATTGAGGATGTACAACAATTTATCGTCCATTGTCTTATCCCGTAGATCCCTGCTAATACTCAATTGATAAGAAAATAATGTACTCACATACAAAATGGATTCTAAATCCTCTGCAAACTAAAACATATGTTTCTTAAACAGCAAATCTTTTCCAAGTTTATGGTCGGTCCGTCCGCAATTTGGTCATGTTAGGATCAGAGATAGCAAATCGAATCCGAATATGGATCAATCCTCCATTTTATGACCCGTTAGCTCGAATCCGAGAAATAATATAATGTTTCGGATTTATTTGGAATGATATTACCCCTCTAAGAACATTTTTGACGCTCTGTTCAATAGTTCAAAGCCTGTACGCTTTACAAATCAGGTAAATTTCACACCTATAGGATTGACTCCCCCCTCCCTCTCTCTTTATTACCTCCGTTAGTCTGTACTTGAAGATCTTAACACGGCAGTCAAGCTAAACATTTATATTATATTTTCTTTCAGGGTGAGAGAGGAAGATCGAAAGAAGAAAAGTTTCTCCATTTTACACTTTACAAGGCATGAATCAATAATACTAAGTATTTAGTATAGCACCTACTCTATGATTAGAGTATGTCCGCTCGTCAGTGGGCTACGAAATAAAATTACGTCAGCTTAGAAGGTTTCGCGCAAAGGAGGGAACATTAGGCAATAAAATACTAATAATAAAGTTTTTATTTTTACGTTATCCTGTTCGTTGGCTTAAAAACTAGGCTTTATTTCTTGATTAAGTATTATGACTCGTCATTGACAGGAAAATATCGGAACAACAGAACTGATCTCCCAGTTGGCCCACAGTTTACGAACCAAGGACAAGTACTTCTCCTTTGCTGGAACAAAGGACAGGCGGGCTCGAACTTTGCAACGCGTGGCTGTGTCTCTGATTAAGCCGGAATCACTAGAGAGCACTGTTGGCAGGTATTATCATGTTGTTGTTGTGTTGATTTTGGGGTTCTCATGTATACTATATAGGGATGGGAATGGATTTATTATTACTTGGATCTTACAACAGAATAACACGTACCATAATTAAGTTAAACTTGAAGTTGGCTAAAATAAAGACCCTCCCCCATCCACTCCCTCCCCAATCCGTCCCCTCCCCTACTACTTGATGAACGAACTGACGAATAAGTAATGTCCATGATAGCAACTTAAATTGACGACAATTTTTCCCATGTCATAATATCCCACGTATATTCTACTCCTACATACATTGGGATGAGATACTACCATAGTTTAGAATTGTTGTTGTTTTAACTATTATTCTGAAACTGTACTAAATATAGATAGGTAAATATCAGGGATTTTAAGGGTTAAGAGTAAGACATTTTGAGATTTGAAGTACACCCTCAGTTAACTTTGGTTTAAAAACTTTGCGGTCTTTTTTTTTACCAATTGCATCAAACTTTTCAGTAATAAGGGGGGGGGGGGGGTAATGCAACCATCTCGTAATCAGTGAGCAAATGGCACTTAGAATTCGAATTTCGATCTAAAATTTTTCATGAGTAATCCTTGGTAGGTCTATTTTCCCTAAATCGAACAAAAAGTTGGAAAAGTAACGGCTGGCGGCTCAGCCGTTTAGCCGTTTTTGCCTATTTTCAGGGCAAATTCATCATTAATTACGTAGGGACATGTTTAAAAACATATTTTTGGTTTAATTCATGTTAAATGATAGCAATAACCATTTTTAAAATTTCTAGTACCAACAGCTACCTTCTAGAACCGTTTGATAAGGTTTTTGAGCGACAAAAAGTATTACGTGTAGATAGGTTTCGTGACTAATATGCTCTTAAGATTGGCGAAAATTGGCAAAACGGCTGAGCCGCCAGCCGTTAACCGTTACTTTTCCAACTTTTTGTTCGATTTAGGGAAAATAGACCTACCAAGGATTACTCATGCAAAATTTCAGATAGAAATTCGAATTCTAAGTGACATTTAATCACTGATTACGAGATTGTTGCATTAAACCCTCCCCTCCCCCTTATTACTGAAAAGTTTGATGCAATTGGTAAAAAAAAGACCACAAAGTTTTTAAACCAATAAACGTGAGAACTGGCAAGTATATGCAAGAGATTACCTAATTAAAAATGGATTGGGTAATGGTATGGCAGGTGTCTTACCAAAATCCACGCAATCAAATATTTCAAAGATGAGAACCAGTTAGATATGGACTCAAATAAGAAATAGCTAGAAAAAAATATTTCCAGTATGGCTTCGAAACCGATTGAAATTCGCTGGTTTAGAACCATACTGAAAAATCATGTATATCATCGTATATCATCAGACAACTTTCCACGAATATTAAATGAAAAACCATGAAATTAAAACCAGTTTTGTTAGCCCAGGTCTTCGGCCTCTCGGGTTAACAAAACTGGTTTTTATCTTATAATTTTTCATTTCAATACCCGCGGAAAGCTGTCAGTATATAATTGGATGGGATAAATAAATATTCTTTTTTTTTTGTTTAGGTTAAGATGTGAAGCATCTATTGGAAACTATACTTACCATCCCCAGGGATTACGGATGGGTGATTTGTCTGGAAACCATTTTGAAATTGGAATCAAGGATGTTAATATTGAACACCAAGTTGTTGATGAAATTATGACATATTTCAAGGTAAGGTTCGCTTTCTAGATAATAGATTATACAGGAGGTTTCATACAAGGCTGAAAATCAGCATGACAATTCAAATGTGCATAATTTTTCGATGTTGTTTATATTGAAAAAAATCTGTTTATGACTTAATTCGAGGGAGGGAGGGAACATTGAACTGTAAATTCTACTGGTATCCAAAGTTTTCAGAAGACAATCTCTTTACTTTTGGTTTAAAAACAATGAAGATCCCAGGGTTCTTTTTATGTTTTATTATTCAAGTAATTGACCTCGCTCTTATAATAAACAGCTTTCCGCGGATATAAAATGTACAATTATAAGAATAAAACCATTTTTTTTTTATATTCGTAGAAAACTAGATAGTGTAATTCGACGCTAGACATAGTTTTTTCGTATGGATGGGAACCGGTTCCTATCCACCGGATTCGAATGAATACGAGAATAGTTATTTCTCGCATCGTATTATAAACGGCATTCCGCGGATATAGAATGTAAAATTATAAAATTAAAACCAGTTTTTTTTAGCCCCGAGGTGCCGAATTTATCAATTCCGTATAAAATTTTTAAAATTTGAAATACAACAATTCGTTTATAAACTGCCAATTGAACATTCTTAGCTATGCACTTCCTAAAAAATAATCCCTCTATTTTTTTTTTTTTATATATGGAATTTTTTTAATGTAAAACTCTGGGCAGGTTTGATAATTAAGCTGATGTGATTGAACACCTTTTTTTTTTATTATTCCTTATTTTTATTTAGAAGTAGACAATGTAAATTTTTTCATATGCAGCGTTTTTTCTATCGGCATCCGCCAATTGCCTATTGGTTGATACAAAACAAGCCGATCCTTATTGGTTTAGAGCAATAGCTAATTTGGAGTGTCTGCCAGTGATGTCATTTAATTAGGAATTGGTAAAAGTTGCCCTATCCCTTTCAAATCTAGGCCGGGACCTAATTAATGGCCAGGTTTCTTAACCCTTATCCCTGGATATTTCTTGTATATTTTTCTCTTCGTTTTTTCCTGTTTCTTAGTACAAAACTATTTAATAAAAGACACAAAGCTTTTCCTTATCCTAATTTGATTTATTTAGCTGACGTAGGTAGTTTAATTTTTCCCTTTGTTAAGATATTAATTTAATTTTGATGGAACTTCTTGTAAGAGAACGTCTCTCTGTCCGTGTGTAGCGAAGGATCACGCAAACCGTTGGATTTACAGGGTTCTCCTCTACAGTCAAGCTTCCTATAGGTCCATTAAAGGGTTATAACTACTTTGATTGAGAGTACCCTTTCCCTCCCAATTAAAATTACAATGGACCCCCCCCCCCCCTAAAAAATTGTTTTAGAAACTAACATTAAAAATGAAAGGTTTTATGTGGGTTTTGGGTAGATATAAAAACGGGTTTAATCAATACAATTCGATTTTTTTTCGGGTTGGGCTGGTTTTTAAGTTGAGATTAATAAACCCTGGATTTTTAACAACCACCTCCTTTCTAATTATTAATGACTTTATAGGGAAGCTTCCTCTGTAAACGTTTTTTGATTAGGGTAGGGGATATGATAATGAAAATTTATTTCAGGGATCTTAAGAGATAAGGAAAAAGAATGATAAATTGATGTACAACCCCAATGTTGATAAACAAAATTGCCCCTTTTATAGATTAAAATTATTGATTGAAAAGTTTGAACACTAGATACTAGTTGATAATAAGCGAATCTTTGTTTCAAAATGAGATTTACTCCAGAATGAAAAAGGAAATTATATACCTACAGTATAATTTATCTTGTATAAACTTGGTTAGAAATAAATATTCTCAATACAAATCTTTATGAAAGTAACAGGATGTCTGTATGTATGTGTGTTATGGTTTATAGTGAAGCTTCTTATGGTTCCTAAAAGATACATAGGGGAGGGTAACTTCACAATACCAACAGATATCGCCCTTAGAAAATGAAAAGAAATACACCTTCCTAAATAAAAACTCTTCTTGAGGACCAAATTGAAACCCTCCCAGTCTCTCTCTTACCATTCCACTTCTTTAAATCTTACTTTGTTTTGATTTTAGTTCCTTTCTCTCATTTAAATGGTTGTCAGCCGGGAGGAATGGGACTTGAGGCTGTTAATTACACTAGTCCCCAAAGTTTTATAATATCGTTTTCTTATTCGTTGGCTTAAAAACTTTGGGGAATTTGATTGAATTTTGATTGGTTGGTACATTTAGTTGAGTGCTAACATTTGACCATTAATTGTAATAACGAAAGTGGTAATTTTTAGAATCATCTTTGTAGAAGTATATCAAGGGGGGGGGCGAAAGTGACACTTTTTGAAACCAAATCTAAAAGTCAAAGGAACTCAACTAAAAAAAGAGTTACAGGTCTGACATTTTGCATGGCAGTTGCTTTATAGGGGTACAATATGGAACTGTGAAGAAACGGCGGCGCAACCGCCGAAAACCGCCGAGAAAAGGCAACAAAAATTACGGCGGGAAACGGCGGTTTTCGGCGGTTGCGCCGCCGTTTCTTCACAGTTCCATATTGTACCCCTATAAAGCAACTGCCATGCAAAATCTCAGACCTGTAACCCTTTTTTTAGTTAAGTTCCTTTGTTGACTCTTAGTTTTGGTTTCAAAAAGTGTCACTTTCGCCCCCCCCCCTTTATAGGCCATTGTCTTAACCTTTTGATCCCTGTCAGCCCTCTAATATCCTAACCTTTTCATCCTCAAATCAGAATTTTAATGAGCTTTTCTTTCGTGCTAAATAAATGCATATTTTATATTTTCTCTTTTCACAAATTTTGAATTCACATCGGAATAAATGATTCCTAGAAATGAGATAAAAAATCAATTTAAAAATACCGCGGGGATTTCTTAGTCTATATATATATAAATCTGTATTAATGATCTTCTTAGAAAATATATAAGGACGCAGCCATTTGTATTAAAATAAAAAAGGTGTATTTTCTTACCAAAAAAGCTTGATGTTCCATCAACTAAAGATATCTATAGAGGAATTTTTTTTTCTTTTCCGTACAAACAGACAATTAACCATTTGATTGCTCGTCCTTGGATGAGCCATAATAGACTGCAAAAACTGTTGGAACGGCATTATAGAATTCTGACAGTGGACAAAGTTGGGTTATTAAGTTGAGTGTTCAAACGTTTTATCCTCTAATTGTAATATACAAAACGTGTAATTAAAAGGAAACTATCCACGAACGAGAGCAAGTAAATCTAAGCACCTTTCAGCATTGATCCATGGTATTTCTTTAACGAATATACTAGGTTTATGTTTAATATTTGGTTTATCAACTAAAAAGTTGGGTTTTACCATGGTTTCGTATGAAAAAAAAACTTTAAGATGTAAATCGTTTTTTGATGCAATATCATGAAATGCTTTGTTAAGTTCAAAGGACAAAATAAAATAACACGGCAGAAAAGCATCAAATGCTGTAAATTGCAAAAGTACTTTAATTAAACTGTTTACAATATTACAAGTTATTAACCCTTTTTCTAAATATACATTTTTAATCAAAATAACATACTTTTGTGTCAAAGCTTTTAAAAACAGTTTGAACTCATCAAAACATTTGATGATATCGCACCAAAAAATGCTTTACTTTTCAAAGTTTTTTTTCATATAAAACCATGATGAAACCTAACTTTTAGTCGATAAACCAAATGTTGAAACATAAACCTAGTATATTCACTAAAAAAAATACTATGGATCAATGCTGGAAGGTGCTTGGAATCACTTGCTATCGTTCGTGGATAGTTCCCTTTTGGGTATCATGTACAAATTACATTGTATCTGCCATTGTCTTATCCCTTTATATCCCTGTTGTACCGTCTTTATCCATTATGATCCCTGCTCTTAAGTACTGCTGCCACTCTATAACTTGTTTTTATTCTCCAGGAACATGGATTTGTCAACTATTTTGGTATGCAACGGTTTGGAACTTCAGACATACCTACCCATAAAGTCGGCCTCAAAATTCTACAGAAAGATTTACAAGGTAAAAAGTTATACTTTTTTCTCACAACAAGGATGACAACATCCATAAATGCAAGACTCAACAAATCAGACAGACGAACAATGTATATGGCGGCATCTGTCGGAAAATTGCTTAAATAAGTACTGCTTGAAAAGGATATACTTTCATCTAAATACTTGATAATAGAGTTTTTTCGCTTTTTACTTTTGTCAATTGTACAGAAAATTACCATACCATTAGAGACTTTTTGGTAAGATTTATAGATTCGCTGCATTATCAAAAACAAATTTTACCTTTTAGTAAAAGAAATCTCAAGCTATCCGTTATTGTGTATGGTTATATGTTAAACACATTTGCTCTCTACTTATATTGTGCAGTTGTTAGGTAATCTTTTTTCCAATGTAGTAGATTAATGGAGATTTTTTTAATAGATTACATAAGTATCTTACTAGTACGTCAAAAGATAGAGTTTTGTCAGAATCTTTGAGACAAGAGAGTGAGTGGAGTAGGAGTATACAATTGCGAATCTACACCCTTTTATTAAGCAAATTTTTGCACACAGAAGAATTGTCTAAATATTTTTTCAGGGGCCAGTAAAAGGTTTTAATTTTGCGCAAAATTAAAACCTTTTACTGGCCAAAGTCAATAAATAAGGAAATTATGCCCCAAAACATGAATATCCCTGTAATAAGGTTTCCCCTCTGGTATACTGGATTTTCTTGATTTACCTCACTCAACTTTCTGGCGTGTTGTACAGTGAAAAAACTACCCCCCCCTTATTTTTGATTTTCTTCAAAATTAAGGGGGGGGTTAAGTCTTTGCCTTGCTGAGCACTTTTCCTCCTTGCCTTTTCCAGACATTAAAAAACTACCCCCCCCTTATTTTTGATTTTTGTCAAAAATAAGCGGGGGGGGGGGGGGTTTCGGTGCTCCAGTCTACCACATGTAAGCAAGTACCACTAAATGATTATGTGGGAGGGGGGATAATATGAATAAAATAAAGAGTTTTGAAAATATTTTTTCATTTTATTTCCTTCCTTGCTGGAAAAAAATAAAAAATTTTGCAGCAGGGGAAAAAAATGAATCTTGTGCAGAATACACATTATACACCCCTATATTTTTTCTTTGGTTGTGTTTGGGCCGAGGGAAAGTGTCATGGTTAGTTTGCTTTAAAAAAAAACTTTCTGGTAATACATTGCCATGTTATGTTTTTGATATTCCAATAATGATGCTAGGCTTGTTCAAAGTTAGTGTAAATTTTACAGATCTTAAGTCTGCTAAATTTTTAACGCATTTTCCCAATCGTTGTTTTAAAATCTTATGGTACTTATTAAATCTTAAGAAGATTGTTCAAACCTTCAGTGTTTAAAGTTTAAACCTTCCTTATCAATAATTCTGATCTACATATTTTGTATATCGTAATTAAGAATGTATTTCAACTTTTATTGCTGTATTCCAAGTAATTATTGTAAAGTATCTTTGTGTAAAAATATGGCAAGATTGATACATTCTGATCAGATTTTATTAATCTGATTAGGTTGTACTTATATATTTTTGATGTAAGGGGGCGGGGGGGTTAATGCAACCATCTCGTATTCAATGCGCAAATAGAATCCGAATTTCAGGATGAAATTTGGTATGAGTAAACGTTTTGCCGTTTTTGGTATTTTCTCAGGGCAAAATTATCGATAATAATGCCAATAAACTTTTTAAAAATTTCTAGGACCATCTGTTTAACAACTAGAATCGACTAAAAAAAGGTTGGTAGAAGCTATAAAATGCCTAGCGTATCATTTTTATACCAAGTAATGTAAAACCATCATTCAAAAAGTTGATTCCTCCTTAATTAATGATGGATTTGCCATGAAAATAGCCAAAAATCGGCTTAACAGCTGAGCCGTCAGTCGTTACTTTTCCAACTTTTATTCGATTTAGGGAAATTAGACCTACCAAGGATTACTCATACCAAATTTCATCCTGAAATTCGGATTCTAAGTGCCATTTGCGCATTGATTACGATATGGTTGCATTACCACCCCCCCCCCCCCCCCCCTCTTAATTTTGGATAACAAAAAATTCCCTCATAGAAGTTGTTGAGTTCAAAAAGACGGACGGATTAAGTAAATACAAACTGGATGTATTCCCCCAAAACTTTTCAGACAGGCGTACATATCGAGATATAGAGTAGTAGTTTCTTACGTGATTTTTTTTAAAGATAAAATCTCGTAAAAGCTTCATTAGAAATAGTGCAAGAAAGTAAATATTAAATAATTAAAGAAACATGCTTTTTTAATTAGCGAAAGTAAGAGGTAGTTTTCCTTAAAAGTTCCTAGCAAGCCTTGAACCTCCTCCCTTATTTTTAATGAAGGGGATATTAATTTTTTTCTTTCAGCCTTGACCCCAAAAGTGAAAGGAATGTTTAATTTTAGGAATTGATATAATATGTGGAATTTTAGTCGATTTAGTTTGCTAATGAAGTCCTCAGATATTGGTCAATACGTTCCTCCATGGTAAAAGGAAGTTATTGGTGTATCGTTATATCAGCCAGCTGGTTGAAACAGTTTATCAGGGTATGCGAAAATATCCCACTACATCCGTTATTTTAGGTGCAATAGATCTAATATTGAAGCCAAGAAACCATCAATATGCTGAAATACAGGAAAACATTTTATTTCTTTTTACACAATTTTTTTCGTTTTTTTACATTTTTATTGCAAAAAGAACCATTAGACTTGAAAATAGACAAAGACGAACATAATTTTAAATGAAACATTATTTGATTCAAATACACTAAAATTTTGTTTAGATACCTAAAGTTTCAAATCAATAGAACGATATTATCGTGCCTTATACAAAAAATTAATAAAATGTAATGAAATCAGGAAGCTTTGTTGCAGTATGAAGTTACAAAAGATGCGGATGCTGCATTCTCAGGGAGGTTCATTTTTAAATTACTAGCGGCTATGCCTCTTTGGCCCTTGAGGTGGACGGTGGTTGGAGGGAGGAGAAAGTCGATCCCCTCCACCTTTGATTGTAGTCTTAAAAGAGTGATTTTGCTTGAGCGCTACCTCCCCTCACCCTCAAAAATAAAATGTGGTAGGTTAGGACGGTACCTTCTTTCTCCAAAGAGAAATCAACCCTAGAAAAAAAACTTTCTTTACTCATTTCTCTCCTAATTGCATTTTGAGTCCAGTAGGGGCGTAGCCACTAGCCACAAATTAAATTGGAAATAAACTCCTTAGGTTTGAGTTGGAAAATGAAGAATAGAATAGAAGCAAAGTTGTTAAATGGAATAAGAAACTGCCATGATAATGATAAGGTTTGGTCTTTGTTTTTGTAGCAAAGCTACTCTATAATTCACTTATCAGTCTGTAACACTAAAGGGAGAAATTTCACCTCTACCTCCCCCCCAAAAAAATTTATTAACCCTCCTGGCACCTATGAGAAGCCACATTGTAAAGAACCCAATCGGTTCAGTAGTTGTCGAAATATTAAGCTTCAGACCAAAAAGCTTTACAACTTTATTTAATAGGATAATAAAAATTAAAACAAACTTTATTTCAGGTGCGTCACATTGAAATTAAGACTAAGGGGAATTATTGGCTTACAAACAGCGCTTCTTAATACTATGCAAAATTAGGACTTCCTGAAAAAGGTCTATCAAATAAAGGTTTGGTTGTCTGCAATAGTTTGGATGTTAAATTCTTGGTCTTCGCAAAGGAGGCAGTTGTCTCTCTAGCTATCTCCTATTGTTGGACCTGACGTCACTGTGTCATGGACAGTAGTCTCACCCACCCAAGGAAATTAATCTTTTTATTTATTTAAGGCGAATGCTTTCAAGTATATACCATCAAGTATAAAAACTATGTACGGCCATGCCTACCAATCCTACATTTGGAACTCAACCGTCTCCAAGTAAGTAATATTATATATTTCCTGGTAGCCACGCCCCTAGAGGACTCTAGGATGAAATAGAAGAGTGAGTGTCGACCTTCCCCACTTTTAACTTAAAATTTTAGGGGGGGGGGGCATTTATTTCTTGGCGATATCTCTTTGGGAGGGTGATTGTACCTTCCCACACAATATTTATAAACAAATAGACGACATCCTGTTTCTTTGATAATATGCATAATGAATACATATTAATAATGAATAGAAAGGGATAAGTTCTAATTATTTTATGTTTGAATGTATATTTATAACGAGCTTCTTTACAATTTTATTCATATGTTTTGTATTAAATATCTCCATTTTGGGGAAAATTAATTTGATAACTTCAAAAATCTCTCTTTTCATTAATTTATGAAAATGTTAGGTAGTTTTAAATTTGAGATTATTTCTTGTGAAACATAATTTGCTTTTTTTTATATTTTAAACAAGGATGACACCATCCATAAAAGCGAAGCTCTGAAACGATATGACAGACGAACATTAACTTTTGTTGAGTGTCAGAACTGAATATACAAAATATGAAAATATAAGGCTTGACAAAATTATACGTAAATTCTAACATGCCTAAATTAAAGAATAAAAGCTAAATATCTCGGACGGACGAACCGACCCTAATTATAGAAAAGCTTCGCTTTTAAAAAATATTTTTAAATCAAAGAAAATTAATTGATGATATGATCTTTTCACCAATCAATAACAATTCAAAAATCAATAAATAAGATTTGTTCGTACATAGTTCAGCTACTCTACAATTAATTTTTTTTATTCCTCCAGAGGGGAAAATAGGATTTTCTCTGCTGTTATATAAGATAAACGGCTATTTTATTTTGTATAGTTTTGGTGAAATTATGAGTATCTACTACATAAATAATGTAAGTTAGTCTGTCTGCAATGCTCTATTAGTTGGTCAAAAAATCAAAATTGGAAATTTTTTTTCTCTATTCCTATTAAAGATAGACGTCTGATTTAAAAGATTTTATAAATAATTTTAATCACTTGGTCTGTAATATTCCGGTTTTACATTAAATAAAATGGCTTTTGTTGAAGATAGACATCATCCAAAGATATTTTAACCATTAAGCATCTTTAACTCGTATTGTTTTTAATTTTTTTATATCAAGAACTTCGTTACTTATGTATGTGTTGATCTTGTAAAATCAATAATCAATTACATACTAACATTTGAAATTGAATTACATTTGATTATAATTCTATTAAATTATATTTCTGTTTACAATTGTTCTGTACACATTTTAAACTTGAATTAAACGTTTAGGTAAAAAAACTGGTAGGTAATTTTGTCAATTCATCATATTCTTGTAGGGGTGGCAATCCGTCAAATTTTTTGACCGGATTCGGATTCTTGTTAAAAGAATCCGTCAAAAAAATGGCGGATTCCGGATTCTTATTTTTGTCGGATTCCGGATAAGAGGCTTTTTTTAAATTAAAAGATTCAAGTGCTACCTATATATGTCCTAAAAATCAATGTTCTTGTTGTTCTCTATAATTGACTTCCGAGATGGGTTTTTAAAAGATGCCACGTTTTTTCTCCACATTTTTTACGCTATGAATAACAAGCGCGGCATTCAAACAGAGTATACAACTTAAGAATTCAAAATTTTAAAATTATTATTTTAGCCATTTGTATAATATCTAATATAGCTCTAAAAAGATATATTAATTAATATGCAGCAAAAATGGATTTAAGATAATTTGTTTATCTTTTAAAAGGCTGTACCAACAAAAGCAAAATAATTAAATAAATAGTTGTATACTCTGTTTAGATTTCGCGAATACCGCGCTTGTTATTCATAGCGTAAAAAATGTCGAGAAAAAACGCGGCATCTTTTGAAAACCCATCTCCGTGAATCGAACCAGATTTTAAAAGATATTATGTATAATGATTATAATATTAATCTTTGTCTTTAAAAAGGGGGAGTTGAAAGAAAAAACTCAAGACGCTAATTTTAGCCTACCAATTAAGAATCCGAAGTACACATTTTTTTTAACAAGATGCCAACTTTTTCTAACATTAAATCAGACAGACAAACGGACAGTGACAATGTCTTCTATATTTTATAAAAGGTCTAAATCCTTCTAAGTATACCCTAAAAGTACTTGAATACAGGACGCTTAATGATGCGGTCATTCTTAACTAGATAGATGCTATGTTTTATACAGTCTCTTTATTGTTCCAGGACAATCGCAAGAGTCCCAAACGTCGAAGTGGACAAACGCAGGAGTGATAAAATATTAATTTGAGTAAGCATTTCTCTACAGGTTAGGTTAGGTTAGGTTAAATTATGAATATACAAATAAGCCCCCCGCAGGGGTTAGGCATTTAAAAAACCTTAATATGGTTTATAGTAGGTTAGGTTTAAGTGTCCACTCCTGCGTTTGTCCACTCCGACGTTTGGGACTCCTGCGTTTGTCCTAGGACCCTGTTTATTACATATATTGCCTAGAATATAACCAACAATAAGATGAATATAATCATTTTACTGTATTTTGATTGGTTAGTTCAAAAATAGTTGTGTCCAAACATTTTAATCAAAAATTTACTACTGAAGTGGTAAATTTGTTTATTCTCATTGGAGATGTCTAACAATTTATCGTCCATTGTCTTATCCCCTAATATACCTTGTTTTTAGGAGGTTAGAGGTGCATGGAACTAAAGTACTGGAGGGAGATTTGATTGGGTGTGAAAAAACGGAGGGACGCCCAAGTATCGGCAGGTAAGTTGATATTTTTAATAGGATCATAGGTAGACAGTATAATAATATTAACAGGGCGTGAAAGGTCATTGGCCTTAAAATTTTGGGTGTTTTGTCAAATCTTGATTTGGATGAACTAAAAAAGATGTTAAAAATTTTCCACCAACAATTTTAATAAAGAGAAAGTGGTAATGATTAGGGGTTTACATTTATCGTCCATTGTTCTTTCACTTAAGATTCTCTTACGTGTGTATGTTTGTTTGTCTGTCTGAATGTTTGTATATTTCTTTCGTATCTTGGCCAGTTTTCATGTTTTTTTTTGCTGAAAGTATGGGGAAAAAATTTTCCGACATTCTATGGGGGTTGTATGTCTGTAGACAAAAATGGCATGAAAACTGATTTTGTTATGGATTTATAATTACTTGGATCTTACACCGGATTATCATATTCTCTTAATATAGTGAATCTTGTAGCTGGCTAAAATAACAACCCTTCCCCTTTACCCCATCCTCTACCCTTCTTCTGGAAGAACGAACTGACCAGTAGGCGATGACGCATATTAGCAACCTAAATTGACGCCATTTTTCCCCCTGTCATAATATCCACGTATATTCATTCATGAATATTGTTTAAATGATCTTTAATTTTAGGATAAATGTGCGAAGAATCAATACAGAAGAATTATCAAAATATTCTATCTATGATATCTATGTGCCCCTACCTGGTAAGTTGAAAATTTTTATATTTTATATATCATAAGTTGATCATATCAATCTTTCGTCTTGATTGATTGATTATCTGTAGTTTCTTAGTGTTTGTTCATGGAGTAGGTCGGGTACTTGAATAGCCACTATGGCTAGGTCAATCAAAAAAAAGGGGGAGGGGGATGTGACACTTCTTGAAACCATAACTAAAAGTAGAAGGAAGTCAACAAAAAAAGAGCACTAAAATTTTGCATGGCCTTAGCATTTAAAATATACAATATAAAACTAAGAAGAAACGGCGGCGACTTTATTATAAATTCCGTTTCCACTATGGTGCCATTGTTAAGATGATGATTGTTCATGAATTTTTTACCATTTATTATTTTTTAGTGGTTTCCCTCGTATTGCATCTTGACAACCGGACTTTTGGAGAGAAGTAATGTATTTTTGCTCCATTAGTTTGGGTAAAGTAAAATAAAGTAGAGCCCCGCAGGGATAGGACTTCGGAAGGTCAGAGCCTTCCGCAGGGGCTAGAAATAAGTTTTCCTGAATAAGAATGAAATAAGAAGTGGTAAAGAAATAGCTTTGAGTGGAAGAACCGTGTTGTCTCAAATAATTCTTTTGTTTTTCATTTTAGGACATTCCATAACATTACCAGAAAATGAGACAAAAGAGTATATTTTAAACAAATTAAAGGTAAGTGAACTGTTTTCGATCCTTATATAAAAAAAGTAGCAGGATGTATATGCGTGTTTTTGCGTGTGTCTCTGTCTGTACTTAAGGATATCGCTAAACCGATATAGTTCTTCTAAACAATGTAGCTTCTAATTTGTCCTGTGAAGGATTATAAGTATAACTAGAAAATCACGTTTCCCCCATAGCGTTACGGACTGACGGACAAAGTGAATAATAGAGTAGCTTCGCTACTAAAAACACCTGTAATTGCAACATATAATGACATACTACTCCTCTTTTGACCACAGCTTTTTTGACGGAACTTTTATTACTGAGTATTTTAGTAGATACATTATTTGTCATAGTAATCTCCTCATGGATTTCAGACACCTATCTTATTTCTAGGAGGATGGAATGGATTTGGAAGCTTTCAGAAACAATGTGCGGGACTTTGATTTGCCCGGTGGATACAGGAAAATGTTGACCAAGGTAAAATGTTGTTTTTGTAACCTTGTAAGATCTCAAAAACGGCGTTAACCTAGAAACAGTTGGCCCAGCTTGGACGTTTTTAGGAAGGGGACATTTTCTTTAACTTCAATTGTAAAATATATTTATAGGTATATAATGTCAGTTTGACTTCATAACACCATTTGATTTGTATTTCTGAACATTGCAAAAACTTAAAACTTGTGAAAAGTTAAATAAATTTGAACTAAAAAAACGTTGTAGTGACTATAAAATTATATGTTGTTGTATATATATATTTTAAACAAAAAACTTTTTATTGATCTCAAATATTTATACCCCTAAAAGATATTCATGAATTATTTCGTTTTCCTATTTGTTATTTATCCATTACAGACAGAATTATTCTAATTATAAAAAAGCTTCGCTTTCAAAAAGAAAATATAGATTGACGTATATGAGTTAAATTATTGAATCTAAAGAGGGTCATTTTTGGCGTATTTTACGTTATTATGTTAGCGTCTGGTCAAATGCGCTTATAATATTAAGTCAAACTTTTCTTAATTTTGACCATTTTATTCAAATACATTAGGTATACATTTTTTCAGAATTATTAATTGTTTGACATAATTAGCGCATTCGACAAGACGCTTATACCCATTTATAGAAAATACGTTAAAAAATGACCCACTTTGGCAGGCACAAGATGTAAGTTGGGAGATGGTTAACCATGAAAAGATCTCGGATGACATCATTCCTTCCAAAATAAACAAAAACAATGGAGGTAATAAGTATCAGGGATATAAAGGGATAAGACAATGGCCGATAAATTGAAATATTTCCCCAATGATTATGCATAATATTATTCTTTCTCTAGATTTCAATTAGTGCTTGAAAAGTTTGGACACTCAATTAAATGAACCAACCAATAAAATTCGATAAAAAACTTAAGGTTCAAGCCAATGAATAAAAAAAACTTTATTCTAAGACTTTGTAATAAATAGGCCATTATCTTGTCCCTCCCTCTTTGAATTTTTATATTAAAAATATTTAAGTAGTTGGTTGTCTATTTGTTAACATTGAGCTTATTAGGGTTTTTTTTTCATTTCAGAAAAAGAAAACAAACATATATTGCTAATAGAGTTAAAAAATAATTTATTCAGAAAATGTAGAGTTCAAGTTAGAAGGACCTATGAAGTCTTTATTGATGCGCCTGTCTTTGGAAAGCAGTTGTTATGCAACTATGGCTTTGAGGGAGGTTATGCGTATTCAGACTGATATCAGGTAACAATCTTTTTTGGCGTCCATGGTTACGAGTATTCAGATTGATATCAGTTAATTGAATGGATTTATTATTACTTGATTATCATATACCTACTCTAATAAAGTGATACGTTCAGCTGGCTGTTGCATGTAGCAACGAACTAATAAACATTAAAACACTTGCTTGGTTTTAGTGCGCGGTGCGCTAGTACATTTTAGTAATGTAGCAAAATATATTTTTGCAATATGGCTAATATAACGATCCCCCTGATCCACCCCCTTTACTCCAGCCCCTCCCCTCCTACTGGATGTACGAATTGACCAATAAGTGATGTCCATGTTAGCAACCTTAATTGACGACAATTTCCCCCCTGTCATTATATTAAAGTATTAGCGGCTACGCCCCTAGAGGCCTCTAGAGGCACTTGAGGAGGGGGAAGTTGAATTTGATAACCCAGATTCTTATTTTAGATTTTGAAAGAAAAATTTTAAAAAATAGTTATAAACCTTCCCGGGACTTATGAGAAGCTACCCTGTTAAGGAGAACCCGATCGGTTCAGCGGTTAGCGAGATCCTTCGGTACAGACACACAGACAGACATACAGACAAACATCCTGTTACTTTAGTATAAGGATATTCTATATTCTTTGTTAACAGTAATATGTTAACATTTAGAAATTAAGTATTATGTAGAGTAACAGTATTAAAAGTTGATTGATTATGCAACGATAAGATTCTAGTTCATGCTATGAGAGTTATTTCAAAATAAAGGGAAATGCGATTTAGTTAGCTTACTTTTTTGGGGATTTCTGATGACATACTTCACTTTGTCCGACTGACTGTCAATTATTGCTATGGGGATATTAGATTTAGATCCTTTGTTTCGCCACATATGAATTTTTTTTATGGATATTGTCATCCTTGTTTCATATCAAAATGCCTTAGGTTTTAAAAAAACTAATTGATTTAGAGATATATCTTTTATTATTTAGTTCAATGAAGAATCTCGAGGCGGGCTTAGAAATGGAAGAAGAAATTGAAACAAACGACGATAAGGTACACCAAGCGAGTATGATTGTATAATGTTATGATATTTATCTTTAATGGACGCTGAGAAAATCTTATTTTTTCAATGCAACTTTAAGCTAAAGTTGAGTATTAAGTTTTTTTTTGTTTGGGTCCTGTATTTGGAATTTGATTTTAAGTTCGATTTATATAACTAAGGAGGGGCTGTGATTCAGCAAATTAAGCTGAAAATTTAGATATTTTAGGGGAAGTGGGTAAGAGGGGGGGGGGGGGTTCGTCAGAATCCTGGTTGATTGTCCCGGCCCTGATAACTAGGAACATAGAATTTTACAATTATGTATTATTTTTGCATTTGCATTATTTTACATAGTGAATTTTTGTTGAACGGCAATTCCTAGGAAGAATAGGCACCATGCAGTGTAATAAGCGAGGCATCTTTATGATTAATTTAGTATACGTAAGCGCTTAAATAGTTTTAATAATCTGTTTTTTAATCTATTTGTGTTCCAAACATAGATTGTTCTGGTTTTTATATACAATTTCTTTGTTTGATAGTGCATGTTAATTGTTCAGTCTCGCTTTTATGGGTGTTCTCATCCTTATTAATCAGATATTTAATAATTTTGGTTGATTTACGTTATTTTCTTGAAAACTCTCAAAATTAAGCGTTTAATCTGAATAAGATTATCTTTTAAGTTTTAGTAAACCATTCTTTTTCTATAGATCTTAGGTTTTGTATACTGTTAAAGGTGATGTGCTCAAATCTCGGCTCAACTGCTACTATGTCAGATGTGCAACATTACTTGTTAGAATAGGGGGAATGCCTTGACCATAAACTCATTACCATACACAGTTTTGGTTGGTTGTCTGTTGGTGTCAATTAACCTATCACCTCTGGTGTTTGGACAAAAAAGAGATTGCATCCCTTAGTTATCCTTGGACATCTATAATACAAGGTAGAACGATGTCTGTCCGTCCGTCCGTCTGAAGCTTAAGATCTCGGTAACCATTGAACCGATCGGATTATACTCTTCAGGGAATATACCTACTGGTCCTGTGGTGGATTTAGGCTATTTTCTTGGGGGTTGGGACAAAAAATCCCCCCCATTTTTTTTGTTGTTTTTTTCGTTGAAGATTTCCTTGGTCCTTTTTTTTGCTGGAGATTTCCTTGGTCCTTTTACAAATTTCGCCGTAATTTTTTTTGATCACCTCTTGGGGCAAAGCCCTAGAGGATAGGGGCGAAGCCGCTAGTGACGTTATAAAATGTTAAAGTGTTATGGATTCCTACCTTTTAGATTTTTTTACGAGTTATCTTAGGTTATAGGTATTAGGGTGGGTTCATATCGAAATTAGACAAAGCGGGGATATGCAACAGATAAAATTAACCTTAAAAACATTTCTTACCGAAAAAGAATTTTAAAAAATTGAGTTTTAGAACTCGACCACTTAAAAATATAATTCATTACTTATTAGTATGCAAAGACGACATTCAAAAATTTGTTTGAATCAGAACTAGGGCTTCATGGTGCTCCCTGGAAAGGCCTTGAGGAGCTGAATCAGGAACTTTTGTCCGTTTCAAAATATCTCGTTCCTAGCCTTAGAAATCACTAAAAAACAAAAATTTTATAGGTTTATTGAGAATTGTCCAATTTGTAGAGGTTTTTTAGATTTTCTCAGGCTAGGAACGAGATTTTTTTAAACAGGCAAAAGTTCCTGACTCAGCTCCTCGAGGCATTTCCAGGGAGCACCATGAAGCCATAGTTCTGATTCAATAAATTTTTGACTCCCATTTACAAATAGCTATACAATTGAATGTCTGGTCGTCAGCGGTTTTAAGACTTAGGATAAATTTTAAATCATCCAGAGGTGTATTATATCTATATAAATTGAGTGCAGATCCCCGCTTTGGCCTCAGAAAAAAAATGTTCAAAATCGACCCACCCTAATAGGTATGTATTTCTCATACTACAACAATATTATATAAAACGCACCCTATGGACCGTAATATGTTGGTTTTAATTTGATAATATAAGATTCTGGGACGCTTTCCTTCAAAGTGTCTAGCTAGCAACAATTGCAACCCCTATTTTAAAAAAATAATAAAGGTGTATTTTTTTCTCTATGCGGGGACTGTACATTTTGTGCCCTAACCCTGCGGGGCTACCCTGTAGTGTACACAGGGTTGTCATTTTGGGCGGGCGCTTTTGGGCGGGCAGTTTTGGGCGGGCGGTTTTGGGCCGCCCGATATAAGGTCATTTTGGGCAGTTTTGGGCACCCCCCTTTTGGGGAGAGAAAAAAAGGGAAGGGGGGTAAAAAAGAGGGGGGGTGGGCCTATTTTTTGGGTGATATCCTTATACTAAAGTAACAGGATGTGTGTCTGTTTGTTTGTGTGACTGTGTGTTTGTACCGAAGGATCTCGCTAACCGCTGAACCGATCGGGTTCTCCTTAACAAGGTAGCTTCTCATAGGTTCTAGGAAGGTTTATAACTATTTTGGGGGAGGGTACCACCACCCTCCTAAGAGAAATCGCCCCTAGAAAAAAATTACACTCCCCCCAAAAAAACTAAAAATATAAATGGGGGGAGGAAACCCAAACCCCCCCCAAAAAAATTATTCCCCCCCCAAATTTTTTACATCTGACAATAATTCTGCACTAAAAAAAATAAATTGGATTTTGGATTGGATAAATAGGGCAAATAAAGAAAAAGTAGCAAGGAGTCATTGATCCAAGGGTTACGCAATAAATACAAAAAAATGACATACCTACTCAAAAATCAGTGGCCAAAATTGGGTGTATCCACCCCCTCTAAAACAGCCAAGAGGGGTGTCCAGTTAAAAGCAAAACGCTTTGACGTTTAATTAATTTTTTGTTCATCTCATATGAACGATTTACAGAATATGTCGGTGTATTTTTGTGTATGTTCCTCTTGTCAAGAAACATGTTTCAGTAGTGCACTTCAGTTGCCTGTATCTAAACAGTCAATAAGCTTTTCTCTTATTTTAAATACCTTATAATTGAATTATCAAATTTGACTCTCCCCTCCTCAAGTGCCCAAAGAGGCCTCTAGGGCCGTAGCCGCTAGTTAACTATTTAAATTAGTAACCCTTTTTAGGTATCTAGAATAGGATTTCGCTAACTGCTGAACCGATATGGTTCTCCTTTCCAGTGGAGCTTTTATAGGTCCTGAGATGGTTTTAGGTTATTTTATTTCTAATAATAAGTCTCGGTATGGTTTTAGGCTATATTTTATATGCTTTTTATAAGCTTTTTACGACATTTGCCCTAAAAGGGTGCCCAAAACCACGTTTGGGCGCCTAAAACCCTTTTGGGCAATTGGGCCGCCCAATATCAAAAAAAGTGCCCAATTCGACAACCCTGAGTGTACACAACAAAACCTAACCTAAAATGAAAAGAGCATTAACAAACGATAAAACTCAATCTCCCCCCCCCCTTATTTTCAATTTATTTTTTAGAACGGGAGGGGGGGGGGGGAGTTCTTTGCCCGACTAGGCAATATTAGGGTAACCGCCGATTCTTATAATCTTATTGAGTTAAAATAATTTTAGCTGAACAAGGGGGGGGGGGGGGAAGTTTTGCCACTTTCGCGTAAACAGTGTGCTGTGGACTAGGTATTGATTTTAGATTATAGGTTATTTAGGATAAAAGTTTACTTTTGGGTATTAGTTCACGTATATTTAATCATTTTTTGAATAGGTCTCCAGGTTCAGATGCTGCAGGCTGGAAGGTCGTTTCTGGACAGGTAAAAAAATAAAAAAAATTTGTTTGAAGAGTTAGAGAGCAACTTATAAAACAAAATATGCTTCCTTTTGAATGTTATTAACATATCTGCAGAAAAAATTAAATTCGGCCTCCAGGTTCAGGTGCTGCAGGCCTCCAGGTACACTCTGGACAGGTAAAAATTAAAAAAAATTATTTGAAGAGTTAGAGAGCAACTTATAAAACAAAATATGCTTCTTTTTGAATGTTTTTAACATATCTGCAGAAAAAATTAAATTCGGCCTCCAGGTTCAGGTGCTGCAGGCCTCCAATACACTCTGGACAGGTAAAAATTAAAAAAATTTATTTGAAGAGTTAGAGGTACACTTATTAAACCAAATATACATCTTTTTGAATGTTATTACCACATTAGAAGAAAAAATGACAATCGGCCTCCAGGTTCAGGTGCTGCAGGCCTCCAGGTACACTCTGGACAGGTAAAAATTAAGTTTTCTTATTTGAAGAGTTAGAGGTACACTTATTTAACCAAATATGCATCTTTATGGATGTTATCATCATATTTGCAGAAAAAGTTAAAATCGGCCTCCAGGTTCAGGTGCTGCAGGCCTCCAGGTACACTCTGGACAGGTAAAAATTAAAATTTCTTATTTGAAGAGTTAGATGTACACTTATAAAACAAAATATGCATCTTTTTGGATGTTATTACCATATTTGAAGAAAAAAAGACAATCGGCCTCCAGGTTCAGGTGCTGCAGGCCTCCAGGTACACTCTGGACATGTAAAAATTAAAATTTCTTATTTGAAGAGTTAGAGGTACACTTATAAAACAAAATATGCATCTTTTTGGATGTTATTACCATATTTGAAGGTAAATTGACAATCGGCCTCCAGGTTCAGGTGCTGCAGGCCTCCAGGTACATTCTGGACAGGTAAAAATTTTTAAAAAATTATTTAAAGAGTTAGAGGTAAACTTATTAAACCAAATATGCGTATTTTTGGATGATATTATCATATTTGAAGGTAAATTGATATTCGGCCTCCAGGTACAGGTGCTGCAGGCCTACAGATCCATTCTAGACAGGTAAAAATTAAAAAAATTTATTTAAAGGGTTACAGGTACACTTATAAAACCAAATATGCATCTTTTTGGATGTTATTATCATATTTACAGAAAAAATTCAAATTGGACTCTAGTTTCAGGTGCTGCATGCCTCCAGGTACACTCTGGACAGGTAAAAATTAAAATTTCTTATTTGAAGAGTTAGAGGTACACTTATTAATCCAAATATGCGTGTTTTTGGATGTTATTATCATATTTGAAGATAAATTGACAATCAGCCTCCAGGTTCAGGTACTGGAGGCCTCCAGGTCAACTCTGGAGAGGCAGTTAAAATATTTTTTAATACTTTTTGATTTGGACTTCTTACCTGGATCCTGTTGACTGCTGGTTGTTGGTAGCCGTTAAAAAATCCTAAATGGTTATTTTTGAATTTATAGGAATGGTTTCTAAAAAGAAAATGGCTAAATTATAATAATTTAGTATAATATAGCATTTAAGGCTCCAGACAGGCTGTAGGCGGCCTCTATTTAGAAACCTTTCCTCTAATATGAAATATTACCTTTATTGGAATTTACCTTGCCAGCGGCCACAAGCAGTCACCAGTGGTCACCAGGATCCAGGTAAGGTGTCCAAATCAAAAAGTATCAAAAAATATTATAACTGCCTGTCCAGAGTGTACCTGGAGGCCTGCAGCACCTGAACCTGGAGGCCGATTGTCATTTTTTCTTCAAATATGGTAATAACATCCAAAAAGATGCATATTTTGTTTTATAAGTGTACCTCTAACTCTTCAAATAAGAAATTTTAATTTTTACCTGTCCAGAGTGTACCTGGAGGCCTGCAGCACCTGAACCTGGAGGCCGATTGTCATTTTTTCTTCAAATATGGTAATAACATCCAAAAAGATGCATATTTTGTTTTATAAGTGTACATCTAACTCTTCAAATAAATTTTTTTAATTTTTACCTGTCCAGAGTGTACCTGGAGGCCTGCAGCACCTGAACCTGGAGGCCGATTTTAAATTTTTCGGCAAATATGATGATAACATCTATAAAGATGCATATTTGGTTAAATAAGTGTACCTCTAACTCTTCAAATAAGAAAACTTAATTTTTACCTGTCCAGAGTGTACCTGGAGGCCTGCAGCATCTGAACCTGGAGGCCGAATTTAATTTTTTCTGCGGATATGTTAATAACATTCAAAAAGAAGCATATTTTGTTTTATAAGTTGCTCTCTAACTCTTCAAACAAAAAAATTTTAATTTTTTTACCTGTCCAGAAACGACCTTCCAGCCTGCAGCACCTGAACCTGGAGACCTATTCAAAAAATGATTAAATATACGTGAACTAATACCCAAAAGTAAACTTTTATCCTAAATAACCTATAATCTAAAATCATTACCTAGTCCACAGCAAAACTCCCCCCCCCCCCCCTTAGTTTTATGAAAATTAACCTCAATTTTATACAATACGTAGTTTGGGGAAAAATTATATATTAAAGAGATAGGCAAGGCATTCGCACCGAATTTCAACCAAACGCCCGTCAATTCTTTGTGGCGAAGAATTCAATCGTTTAGTAACGCTATTCTATGATTTTCTCAGCTTCTATTTATATAAGATGGTAGATTTTTTTTGTGAATATTCTCTATTTCTAAGAGCATCCAGTATGCAATTTACTTTGTATGTCGGTCTGTCAGTCATGGTACAAAATTATGTATTAAAAAAGGTTTCGAGATATTTTCTCTCATTTAGGTATCTATTCTTGATTTTAACAAATACTGTTGAAAATCTTATCTTTTCATCCTTGCTTTAATAACATGAAGCACCATTGAATTTTTTCTTATTGCAAACTATTTTGGCTATAACCCTAATTTAACTGCAGCGATATCAACCTTCTGGATATTCCACAGCCGCCAATAAGTCAAAAATCCGCAGGAGTTGCCGATATTGAATTTTTGGAAATTCGTAATCCTGAGCAAAGTTGTTATTGTTTTAATATTGGCGACTGCCGAGCCCCGTAAAACAAAAATTAATAATTTAATTGATTCTTAAGTTACGGTAATTTTATTAAGATAAACCACTTAAAATAATTTTGAGAGAAAATACGAAGTTAGCTTAGAATTTGATTATGATATCCACACAGAGTAAGAATCCGATAGACTAAACCAGTGTGAGCAACACGGAAAAATCATGTATCGTTTATATTTCTACCAAAAATAAAATAAAAAACATAAATAACAACAAAACTGGAACGAAACATCTAATTATTTTATTGTCTTCATTACGATGCAATAATAGTTTATCGTTTCTTAATATAAACAGCTTTCCGTGGATATAAAAATATACAATAATAAGATTAAAATCAGTTTTGTTATCCCCGAGATGCCAAAGGCACGAGCTAATAAAACTAGTTTTAATATAATGATTGTACATTTTTTATATTAGTAGAAAACTGGATAGATATAATACGATACACGATTTTTCAATGTGGCTTATAACTGGTTTTAATCCACCGGATATTAATCGGTTTCGAAGCCATACTGGAAATCTCTATTTAGGATACAAACAAGGATGAAAATGGAGAAGCGGCGAAGAATGGAAACCAGAATGACAACAAGAATGGTGATGACAGTGAAGATTCAAACAAAAGAAAACTTGATGATATAGAAAGTTGTGATGCCAAGAAGGCTAAAGTTTAGAATAAAAATGTTGAAATTATTATGAAATTTGAATTAATATTTAATACAACTCCCCCCCCCCCCTCTCCTCCTTTTTTCACAATAAGTGAGGGGGGGGGGGTCTTCCTATGCTCGATTGGACTTTTAAGGACTTATATCTCTTCTACGCTCCAATTCTGCCTTTAATAGGTGAAATGTAAATATTGGGGTAAAGAACGGATTAAAGATTAATTGAAATGTGATAACCAAGAAATAAGGGGACAATGGGAATGTTATTACACTAGTCCCCAACAATTTATAATAACAATGTCTTAATTGTTGGCTTATCAACTTTGGGCAGTGAATTCTGATTGTTTGGTTTATTAAGTTGAATATTCAAACGTCTTAAGTAATAATTTTATACTACAGAAAGGGTAATTTTGTGCATCATCATTGGAGATGTACATTAATTTATCGGCCATTGTTTATCCTTTAATATCCCTGGTGGTAACCTAAATCTTTGTGCGTCCTTTTATTTAAATTTTGTATCCGATGTTGTATTTGTAATGAAAGGCTGTGAGGTTTTAAATTAATACCTGTCTTTTTTAATAATTTAAATAATCAGTCATTGTTAATTGTTATTTTTTTTCAGATAAAAATGGCACTGAATGTTACAGCTTTAGTCAATAGCTCAGGTGAGAATCTTTCTTGCAGGACCATAATAATTATAGGATCCTAAGGGATAAGACAATGGACGATAAATTGATATACACTCAATGATAGCAATATTAATACTTTCGCTAGCTACCATTATTAATTATTACCTTACCTCGTGATTCTCTTTCGATTTTTTAGTGAATATCTAGAGAATCCAGAGCATCATCCGCTTGTAATTGGATCCAATACTCTAACATACTACTATTACTAGTGTTATTGTTAATAACTGTATTTGTATTTTTCAGTACAAATAGACACGGACATTTTACTAGAAGATGAACAAAAACTATTCAGGCACAATTTTGGATTTGAAAATAGATAAACAAAGTTTAAAAATGTAATGTAAATTATCTATAAATGCAAAAATAAAATTTCTTTGATACTTTAAGCTGGAATAAGACGTAATTTTTCTTTGATAAAATTTCTTTGATACTTTAAGCTGGAATAAGACGTAATTTTTAATTCCATGGTACTAAAATATCATTCTTGAAACTTTTTTGTTACAAGAACAATTAAAATTGTAAAAATATACCTAGGTACTGTAAAAAAAAAACAATATAATATAATTAGATAAAAACAAGGTACAGAAGCACTAATAGTAACACCCCTCCGCCCCCCCCCCCCCCCCCCCTCCACTGAATTTGAAATCTATTGAACGAAATGTAGTTTTTTTTGTGCCAAATCTAAGCCAGGGAGCCTAACCTGACCCAATACGAAAGAAAAACTACCTCTCTCCCCCCCCCCCCCTCTAAAAAAAAATAAGCCACAAGTTGAAAAATATTAACAAAGATAATATGACAGACGCACTAACCAGACCATATTTATGTACCTATTTATTCTTACTAAAAGAATTTGTACGTTTAATAAAAAGATAGTACATAGATATACGTATAGGAAGATTTTTATTAAAAGTTAAGTCTATACATAGGGCAATTACGTCCGTCGATTTTCCTATCGATTTCAACCTTTTTAGTCTTATAACGGTTAGGTACGATTTTAAAAACTCTGATTATTAACAGAAAGTCAATCGGTCCATTTGACATGTTTTTTTTGACAACATGTCTTTTCATCTGATGTTTGGATAAACAGGGTATAGGTACAAGTTTGAAATAAATTTACTTTCAATTTATTTTGCTGACACTCTTTATACATTGCTGCTCGTTTGTGTCTTACCATCTTCGCTTTAATTAAAGTTGTCATTCTTGTTTAGGAATAAATTATTTTTTTATAAAAAATAGGATGTAATTTTTAGTTCAACAGAACACAAAAATATTTAATGTCGTAAAAACAAAAACAATTTTAACCAATAATCTGCGTAATCTAATTCATTAGGTAACAACCAATTTGACTTATTACTATAAAGATGGCTCATATTTATGTAGGAAATTACCAGAATCCATATCGGTTGAGCGGTTAGCGAGATCTTTTGCTACACACACACAGAAAGACTTCCTGTTAATTTTAGATTAATTAAGATTTTTAAAAAAACAATGAAGGAAATAACAGAAAAATGATTTTTATTAAAGTTCTCACATGATATTAAAATATTTTCAAAAGATTTATTTCTTCTATCAAAGTGAAATTATTTTTTTAAATTTCTTAATGTACTCATTCTTCAATTTTTTCCTAAAGTGATTTTAAGCACCTTCCAGCAGTGAATTTACCTACTAGGTTTATGTTTACTATAGTTATAAAAAATGAAGTTTTATAATGATTTTGTATAAAAAAAATTTGAAATGTTAAGCAATTTAGCAATGTCATGAAATAACGAAAAATAGTTTTAAAAATCGTTACAGGAATCGCGGTTTGAAAACGATTTGATTATTTTTACATGTCAATATTGACGTGTGGAAAGTATTAGTTTCAAATTCTATAGAAAAGAATAAGTAAGTATTTGACAATGATTTTTATAATTTTTAGTAGCGAAGCTACCAGGGTTGGTAAAAACCCGGTTTTTTTTAAATAACCCAGCCCAGTGGGTTTTATTAATAAAACCCGATTTTTTTTTATAAAACCCTTTTTTTTGGGTTTAATTGTTTTCCAAAGATTATTGCCTTGGGATGTTTTCCTATACAGGGTAGCTTTTCATAGGTCCAGGGAAGGTTTATAACTATTTTGGGGGAATGTACCACTACCCTCCCAAGAGAAATCGTCCCTAGAAAATTCCCCACCCCAAAAAAAACCCTTAAAAATATGTAATTTTTTTTTTTTTTGGGGGGGGGGTTCTATGGGCAATTTATTTTTAGAGGGTGGTATGACCCTCCCCCAAAGTAGTTAAAAACCTTTAACAGATCCGTGAGAAGCTACATTGTAATTGAGAACCATATCAGTTCAGTGGTTAGAGAGTTATTTTGGTACATGTAGACAGACATTCTGTTACTTCCATATAAAGATAAGCAGTTAAAATGCAGTTATACAATAGTGAAAATAAAATGTTTTTATAATTTCTATTAGTTGTTTAAAAATGTTACTCCTAATGAGTCAAAATAGAGTTAACATTATCGAAAAAAGGTACATTTTAACAAAACCCGGGTTTTTTTTATAGTTAAAAACCAAAAAAAATCCAACTTGATTTGCTCGGCTCCCATTAAAGAAAGACTGCTGAAGATTCCTATGACAAATTCTCATCTATTCTATACATTGTTTTGTCCATCTGTTTGTTAATAGGGGTGCTAGATCGATTCCTAGATTTTTATGTTTTTGTAATTTTCTCGACTCCTTTTCAAGATAGAGGACTGCAATTTTTTCAGGGATTAATTTATTTCACATTCTACATATTTTCACCAAGTGTTTTCAAGATTTTTTTAGTAATTGGGGTGCTAGATGGATTCCTAGATTTTTAGGTTTTCTTGATAGATTTTCTCGATTCCTAGTCAGGATTGACGGTTGAAATTTATTATCAGGGATTGAATATGCTTATGTTATTAATATTTCCATCAAGTTTCATAGAGATTGACGGCTAAAATTATCAGGTATTGTATATGCACATATTCTACATATATCCATCAAGATTTCATGAAGATTTGCTTAGTAATTGCGGTGCTAGATTAATTCCTAGATTTTTAAGTTTTCGTTATTATAAGGTTGCGTGATTTTAAAGGCTTTGTGATTTCCCTATTTTATCAAGTTTAATGATTATTGTATGACACTGCTCTATAAATTTTTTCCCGATATATCCATTCATGATTTTGAGCTTCGCTACTAATTGATGTTGTCATCCTTGTTATTTTCATTGTCTAGTTAAAACGTAGATGATAGATTCTTCATTTCTTCTGAACTTTGTGCGTTATATAAATATAAATAGGAAGGGTGGTGTATAAGCAATGTTTGTAAAAAGACCTAAAACAAAAATGAACTTGAAATGAATTACTTGGACTTGGCTTGCTTTAACGAAGTACTATATCATATATGATACTATAAAGAAACGGCAGCGGAACCACTGCTCCAGCCGAAAATTGCCGCATTTAATTGACATATTGTTTATATTTCTCGTCATATTAGACATGAATTTAGACAATATTTTAGTAAAAAATTTGCACTTTATTCTTCATATTTAAAACATTTTCACAGCTTCACATTGTACTACGCTAACCCAACTGCAATTCAAATTTTAGGTATGAATTTTCGTTTTTAAGGTTTCGTTACAAAAAGTGGATATTCCGCCCCCCTGCCACACTTTAACACACACAATTTAATACACAAAGGTTTTATAATAAAAGTGGGTAAAAATAACACTTCTTAAAAAATACTGATCTTGTTCACCTCTTATCAAAGAATCTAAACAATGAATTAAATTTAATTTCGTAACACAGTATTACAAAAGATTTTAAAACAAAAGGCTTATCCACGTGAATATTGCTGAGTCTTACTTAGTTAAAACAAGGCCAAGTTTGTACATAAGTAGCTGTGATAACAATCTACTAATATTTTTTATGGGAAAAGTACCCAATGTCAAGGAGTATTTACTAATGCATTTATTTACTAGCGGCTATGCCCCTAGAGTCTCTAGGAGCACTTAAAGTGGACAGAGAAAAGTGGTATTCCCGCCCCCCCCCCCCACCCATTATTAATTTGATTTTAATAAGAAGAAAAATTTAGGGATGTTATTTTTTCTTAGGAGGGTGCAAATACACTTCCCCATTGAAGTTAAAAACCTATAAGAAGCTTCACTGTAAAGGAGAAAATCATATCGGTTCAGCGGTTAGCGAGATCTAACGTTACAGACAAAAAAAGCTTACTACTTTATATAATAGGATTAAAAAGACAATTACCAAAAGTTATGTGAAATACCTTACAACTTTTACAAAATAGACCTCGAAGTTGCCAGTTTAAAATGTACTTTTTGTAAATGAATTTAAATTTAAAGTAGGTAAACTTTAAATTGCATGGACATACCTTAAAAAAACCTTTCAAGGTCCAATAAATCTTCGAATAATATTATAAAAATCCTCCAATACCATTCTAAAAATCTTCTAATAACACTCTCGCAATAACATTCTAAAAATTTTCCAATTTCAAAATCTCACTGTGCAGAGCCAAGTACCTTGGTGCCACCATCAAAGCCCTGGGAAGTTACACAACAAAAACTGTGGCGCTTCAGAAGGTAACTATTCATTTACACTAAGGGGGTCATTATTTTGCGTATTTTCCGTAGAGTTGTGTGCTACTTATTAGTCAAATGCGCTTATTAAGTCAAAATGTTATTAATTATGACCAATTTATATATTATACAGCGTGGCCATATTCTTCAGTATACTGAAAATCTTCAGTATTCTTCAGTATTTGGAAATTGGGGCTTCAGTATTTTCAGTAAATACTGAATATTCAGTATTTGAAAATTTTATTCAGTATTTTTCAGTTTTTGGAAATTTTTATCAGTATTTTCATTATTTCTTAAATTCCAAAAAAATTTGCATAAATAAGATGTTTTTTCAAGTAGTTGATGTCAGATTTTTTTCGGCGCTTCGCGCCTCACTTTACTTTCCTTTAAATTACCCTATAACTTTGTACATTAATTTTGGTTTTTATTTATGGTAATCATAGACGTCCAAGGGGGGGGGGTAAAGGGGCTTAGTATTACCCCCCCCAATTTCTTTTCATTTTACCCCCCCCCCCCGTTTAAAATTTACCCCTAACCATTAAGGAGGGGGTATTTACCCCCCCCCCTAAACAATTTTGTGGGGGTAAATACCCCCCCCCCAAAATAAAAATCTCTAACAAAAAAAAATTTGCGCGCTTCGCGCGAATTTTTAATACTAAATATTTAATAAAATTTAAATTACCCCCCTCAAAAAAAAAAATTTTTACCCCAGGGGGTAAATTTTGGGGGGAGTAAAAAAAATTTACCCCTGCCAACAGATTTCAGGGGGGGTAATTAACTCCCCTCCAAGCAAATTTTACCCCCGGGGTAAAAATTTTGGGTGGGGTAAAAAAAATTGCGACGCGCGAATTTTACCCCCCCCAAAAGCGAATTACCCCCCCCCCCCCCCCTTAAAAAAATTGTACCCCCCCTAAAAAAAATAAAAAGCTTGGACGTCTATGATGGTAACATACATTTTTTTTCAATTTCATCTCAAATATAAATTTTTTAGATATTTGAGATGCTTTTATACAGTATTTTTTTCAGATAATTTTTTTGTCTATTAATAGAATGAATAATCTAAGGTGAGTACTTTGCATGATTATTAAAGGTAAAGTTTTTTAGCATGCTCTTAAATTAACTAAAAAGTATTTAAATTTTGTAATCATTTAAAATATTTATCAGTCATTTTCTGCTTAATTGGTGCAAGAAAATCTAAGAAGCAAAATTAAAAGGTCTTTAAAATATCCCCCAAATTATAAAGGTATGATATATGAAATTTTGAAATGAGGAATCATATAAAAAAAATACTTATTCAGTATTTGTATTTTTTTGTTCAGTATTTCCTTTTTTCTTCTTCAGTATTTTCAGTATTTTTTCTTATTTTAGGATTCAGTATTTTCAGTATTTCCTTTTTTTTCTTCAGTATCAGTATTTTTTTGGTTGTGGCTTCACTGTATATATACATTTGATCATAATTAAGGACAGTTTGTCTTAATTATCGCATTTCATTAAACAGTAACAAACAGCTTTACGGAAAATACGCGATAAAAAGTACCCGCTTATTAACTAATAATTTCCTACGATGTATGAATTTTTTGTATCTTCGACATATTTTATCAAAGGGGGGGGGGGGGCGGATGTGACACTTTTTGAAACCAAAAGTAAAACGCTCATGATCTCAGCCCATAAAAGAGTTACAGCTCTAAAATTTGGCACAGTAGTTACTTTTGTGGAGAACTAAATGGAACTGTGAAGAAACGGCGGCGGAACCGCCGCTCTCGCCGAAAACCGCTGTTTCCCACCGAAAGTTTTTTTTGTGTTTTCTCGCCATAACAGACAATTTTCAATCATCTGAGATAAACTTTTTTTTCATAAAAATTTCCCTTATATTTTCACTTGACACTTCTAAGATTTTACACTTGCAATTTTTTTTTAAATTGACATGTTTGAAATATTACAAGTGTCACGTGAAAAAAGGCAAAAATAAATCGGTAGGAAACGGCGGTTTTTGGCGGGAGCGGCGGTTACGCCGCCTTTTCTTCACAGTTCCATATTGTTCTCCACAAAAGCAACTACTGTGCCGAATTTTAGAGCTGTAACTCTTTTATGGGCTGAGGTCATGGGCGTTTTACTTTTGGTTTTAAAAGTGGCACATCCGCCTCCCCCCTTTTAAGCTTTGTGCGTCTAAAAGCATTTATGGCCCTAATTCTTAGGGGCTACCCTATACCCAATATTACTTAAATTGATTGGTTGGATCAACGTTTTAACTACTGACTTTCTGAAGGGGTAATTTTGTGTATCATCATTGGGGTTATACATCATTTTTATTATCGGCTATCGTCTTTTCCCTTTAGATCCCAGCAGGTCCCCCCCCCCTCCCGACTTAATTTCTTATTTCTATAGAATAAGGATAGGTCGGTTCTATCCTCGATTAGGCCTTTTGAGGGAAACCGCCGTATTAATCGTCTTTGTTTATCAGTTACAGGAGCAGCTCTCGTCAGCAAACTATCCAGAGAAGAATGAGCTCTGCCTCAAGTTGTTTGTCATTGTAAATAGGATATTTGCTAAACCAGAAGAGCCAATACTCAATAGGAAAATCTTTATTTTAATACAAAGTAGAAAGATAGTTGTGAAAATAGCAAAATTTTGTAGAAAAACAGACAGATGTTTACAAATATGCCATCATCCAAAAAATTGCAAAGAACCAAAATGATTTTTATTCGGGGTAAATCAACATTACTCCTACACATGATATCAGTGTCAATATATAATTGTAGCATGACTGTTTGACTGACGGACCAAGTACATACTCATTTGTATATAAATCTTAACAAAAATTAAGCTTTTGTTGAAAAATACTCGGTTCATCTAAAATTAAAGAACCGATTTTTATATAAGATTGATTATTAGTTACTTCCCCGTATCTTAGCTTGTTAGGTAGAAAATATAATATTGTATATTCTACAAAAGTACGTCAACTAGTTTTCCAATTAATCATTATGTATATATATTATTTGGATTTATTTTTTCTTTTATAAAAGTTTATAGAGTTTTGTAAAAGGGAATGATTTTGAGAAAATATAGCATGTTTGGAAACTGTTTAATTGAATCCTGCATATGTAGTCCCAAAGTTTTATAATAACGTTTTCTTATTTGTTGGCTTAACAACTTTGGGGACTTTAGTGAATTTTGAATTGTTGGTTAGGTAATTAAGTTAAGTGTTCAAACTTTTCATCAACTAATTTTAATCTACAGAAGGGGTAATATTGAGGATGTACATCAATTTATTGGCCATTGTCTCATCCCTTTAGATTCCCGACTTGAACGTAATTGCGCATGAAAGGTAACACAAAAGTTTTCAAAAATCGGTATATAAGATTAATAGTAGTAAGACAGATAATGGTTAGTATTAATACATTGAAGTTACAGCTTTGTTTTAATAAAAGATTTCAATTGTTAAGAGTGTATGCTGGTAAATGCATAGTTGAACTAATTAAAGTGTCCCTAGCCTCTATGGATACACAAAGAGAGATGGGAACCAATATCTCACCACTTCTCAATGTTATCAATAATCTAGGTAAGATTTGGTATTTTTTTTTAAAGTGGAAATAATTTAGACTTTACCTATTAACATACAAAAGATAAACAGATAGATAGATTGATACACAAGTAGAGAGTTAAATAGATACAGATACATACAGATAGAGGGATAGACGGATACAGATGGAGAGATAAAAAGATAGGTGGATACACAGATAGAGGGATAAACAGATAGATAGATTGATACACAAGTAGAGAGTTAAATAGATACAGATACATACAGATAGAGGGATAAACGGATACAGATGGAGAGATACTTAGATAGGAAATACACAGATATAGATAAATATACAAAGATAAATGGATAGCCAGATTCAGAGAGAAAAACTTACATAGAAAAAGATTTAAAGGGTGTGCAAAAAATGCAGACCTTTTTAAAATTGAAATTGCGCGGCTTGTGTTAATAGTAGAAAAATACTACGCATACCGTTAGAACCGCTAAGAAGTCTATTTTTAGGAAATACATACGATTCCTGTGCTACGTTTAGTTTAGGAGCTACGTGTTAAAATGTCCCAACTGACTTAAAACTTGAATTGCGAGTAAATTTTGGGACATTTTACCACCTAGCTTATAGATTATTTGTAGCACAGGAACCGTTCTTATATTTCCAAAAAATACAGTTCATATCGCTTCTAACGGTATGCGTAACATTTTTCTACTATTAACACAAGCCGCGCAATTTGAAATTAAAAAATGTAGGCATATCTTTGCAAAATATCTTCTCTAATTTTTAGTTATATTTTAAAATTTACTCGCAAGTCAAGTTTTACATCAGTAGTGACATTTTAACACATAGCTCCGTAACTATACGTAGCAGAGGAATCGTTCTTATATTTCCAAAAATAGACTTCTTAGCGGTTCTAACGGTAAGCGTAAAATTTTCTACTATTAACACAAGCCGCGCAATTTCAATTTTAAAAAGGTCCGCATTTTTTTTGCACACCCTATAGACTGAAACACACAAGTAAGAGATATAGAATAATAAACAGATACAGAGATGTAAAATGACAGACAAACCAATTCCGATTCTGTTTAGATTGTCCAGAAGCTTGGGCGCCTGTCCTCAAACAGGTCATGACCTCTTTCCCTGGCGCCGTCGGAGCCTTCAGGTAAAGTTTTGCGTATTCTTCTGATTTTTTAGCTTATAAGTTTCAATAAAAGTTTTTTAGAAGTTCTGTTGGGATTTTATTTCTGTCATAACAGGATAATTATGTTTGTTATTAGTTTCCTTAGAGTTAAAGAGCCATTGAAGTATGCACTTATGTTAGTTGTCCAATTTTACAATATTGACATAATATTTATTTAATGATTTTTATAGTTGTTTTGTATTCTTTAAATTTAAATTATGAGTGATGAGAATGATTATGAAAATGTACAATATAGGTTAAATCATATACCTAAATTATATTTATTAAGATCTATGACTCTTTTCGGTCTTGTTTAATTTCAAAAGAAAGGGGGGGGGGGGGGAAGTTTTGCCACTTTCGCGTAAACAGTGTTCTGTGGACTAGGTATTGATTTTAGATTATAGGTTATTTAGGATAAAAGTTTATTTTTGGATATTAGTTCACGTATATTTAATCATTTTTTGAATAGGTCTCCAGGTTCAGGTGCTGCAGGCTGGAAGGTCGTTTCTGGACAGGTAAAAAAATTTATAAAATTTTGTTTGGAGAGTTAGAGAGCAACTTATAAAACAAAATATGCTTCTTTTTGAATGTTATTAACATATCTGCAGAAAAAATTAAATTCGGCCTCCAGATTCAGGTGCTGCAGGCCTCCAGGTCCACTCTGGACAGGTAAAAATTAAAAACATTTATTTGAAGAGTTAGAGGTACACTTATTTAACCAAGTATGCATCTTTTTGGATGTTATTACCATATTTGAAGAAAAAAATGACAATCGGCCTCCAGGTTCAGGTGCTGCAGGCCTCCAGGTACACTCTGGACAGGTAAAAATTAAAATTTCTTATTTGAAGAGTTAGAGGTACACTTATTAAACCAAATATGCATCTTTTTGAATGATATTACCATATTAGAAGAAAAAATGACAATCGGCCTCCAGGTTCAGGTGCTGCAGGCCTCAAGGTACACTCTGGACAGGTAAAAATTAAAATTTCTTATTTGAAGAGTTAGAGGTACACTTATTTAACCAAATATGCATCTTTATGGATGTTATCATCATATTTGCAAAAAAAAATTAAAATCGGCATCCAGGTTCAGGTGCTGCAGGCCTCCAGGTACACTCTGGACAGGTAAATATCAAAATTTCTTTTTTGAAGAGTTAGAGGTACACTTATAAAACAAAATATGCATCTTTTTGGATGTTATTACCATATTTGAAGGTAAATTGACAATCGGCCTCCAGGTTCAGTTGCTGCAGGCCTCCAGGTACATTCTGGACAGGTGAAAATTTAAAAAAAATTATTTAAACAGTTAGAGGTAAACTTATTAAACCAAATATGCGTGTGTTTGGATGTTATTATCATATTTGAAGGTAAATTGATAATCGGCCTCCAGGTACAGGTGCTGCAGGCCTCCAAATCCATTCTAGACAGGTACACAACTATATTCTTTACTGGAGTAGAAACATGGCCTCTTCTTTTCTTTCTCCTAAGACAAACAAAAAAAGATATTTTAGATCTTTTTAGAATATATTAAAACAAAATCACATTTTCCTTTGAAGTCTTTAGACTTAGACGTCATGACATTGTTGATAGACCAACAGACCAAGAAAATGCTTATTGGCATAGGGAATTTCCAACTAAAAAAAAGTAAGCATATTATCTTGAGTACCTAGTTGCCAAGAAATTTACATTTATTCCATAATATTTCCTACATATGCACAGACAAACAGTCGGCCATTTAGAATATCAGAGGAACTTTTAACTTTAACAAATATAGAATATAAAAATAAATACAAGGGGGGGGGGGGGAAGTTTGTACAGTTATAGTAAATGAAAATTCAGTATCAAATTTTGCCCTGGCCGTGTGGGCTTGTTTTTATAGTTATCAACCTAATTCTTTTTGTAAGATCTCTTATATGATTGGATCTACCTGTAAAATTTTGAAAATTGAATTTTTGGACTTTCCCTCTAGGGGCTAGTGGGGCAAAAGACCCCCTAAACACTAAAATTTTAAGTTATGAGCTTATTTTTAAAGATATCGAGCTGATTTTTTTAAATGGAACCTTTTATTACATAGATGAGTTGATTAGCCATCCCATATTTCATTTTTGCACTTTACTTCTAGGGGCTTGTAAGCTCAAAACTTAAAAATTTGCATTTGGGGGGGTTGTTTTACCCCAAAAGCCCCTAGAAGTAAAGTGCAAAAATGAAATATGGGGTGGCTAGTCAACTCATCTATGTAATAAAAGGTTCTATTTAAAAAATTAGCTCGATATCTTTAAAAATAAGCTCATAACTTAAAATTTTAGTGTTTGAGGGGGTCTTTTGCCCGACTAGCCCCTAGAGGGAAAGTCCCAAAATTCAATTTTCAAAATTTTACAGGTAGATCCAATCATATAAGAGAGCTTACAAAAAGAATTAGGTTGATAACTATAAAAACAAGCCCACACGGCCAGGGCAAAATTTGATATTGAATTTTCATTTCCTATAACTGTACAAACTCCCCCCCCCCCTTTTTGCCAGAAAGTGTCAGGCATCCCTGCCTTTTTCTTTAGACGTGGATTGAATATACAATCTAAGAATTTATTTATATTTTACTAACATGGATGGAGAATCTGTAGCTCTGGATGACATCTGGATAAAATTAACCTCTCTCAGTAGTAATTTTAAAATTATTTCACTAGCATCTATACTTTTGTAGGATATGGATAGTGCGGTTCACTATCTGTTTCGTGTTTTCAGCACTGACTCTCAATTTTTAAGGCCCGAACCTTAGATTATGGATCAAGTCCAATACGCGACAAACAAGTCTAAACCGAAATTATCTATTTATATGTTAAAAAACACTTTTCCAATAGAATCCACGAAAACAGTCCCTTAATATGATTAACGTTGGTTCAATGTGTTTAGCTAAAGTCTTAAATTAAGCCCAAAATACTATCTCCAATCCCCTATGATTGAAGATAGCTGCCACTAGCAAAAATCTAAGATTCTCCCTCTAGCTAAAGTAAATTATAGAGTACCTTGACAAATTAGATTAATACCTTTTTATTAAAAAATACCTTTTAATTGATTTTTATCTTTTTATTCACTAAACAGGACTAAACTACACAAGTACAATGATATTTGGTTCAATAGACAGGACAATTAAGTTAAAAATAGTATCTTAAGTTTATATGTTAATTAATATTTGGCACTAAATGGTTTAGGACAATAATTTCAGAAAATATGTTCTGGGGTTTATAATTAAATTGACAATTCACTATTCACAACACAAAACTTAAATCAGTAATGACTAGATAAAGAAATACTAAATCCTTATTTAAATTTGCTTACTTTGTGGAGAAAAACCTAATTTACTAAATGGTTGAAAATCAACCAATGGTGTTGTTACTTAAGAAAATGAACTTAATTCTATTTATTTACTTTAAGTTTAAGACAAAATTTATCCAAATGATTTATGCTAAGATTAAAATAGTTTAATTCCAGATTATTAAGATTAGTTAATGGATCTAATAATAGTGGATGAAACTCTCAAAATATTAGATTGGATTGAATGATTTCTTATGTGTAATGTAATAGAACTAACTTCTTAGTTATTTAATTTTCACTATAACTTTAATTTTCATAAGACTTTTGTTCACTGATAATCACTAGACACCTTTATTGTCTGTCACCAAGAGCTTGGTAATTCACAAATAGATGTTTACTTTGCCACTGCTGTCTAAAGAGTGTTGGATTTCTTCAAATGTCTCATATTTATATGAATTTCTTAACAGGGGGGTAACCAATGGTCACCTCTCTGTTGGGCAGGGCCATTTAGATTAATGTTCATTTGAGGTTATTTTATGTGTCATAAAAACACATAAATTCTTGAGAAGCTGTCACTTTTAATTTTTGGTCATTTATATTAATGAGCAATAATCTTAGTTTATGTGTCACAAGAATACATAAAGATAATAAATTCTTGGACAGTTGACATTTGTAATGATGGGTCATTTTGAATAATGGGCAAAATACACATTAATGTAATAAATTCTTGGAAAAATTGACACCTGTAATGTGATGTCATTTGAATAATGAGCAAAATATTTGGTTTTATGTGTCATAAGTACACATTAGGTTTAATAAATTATCACTGAGTGTTCATACTTCCCTTTTTTTGGGGGAGTGTAAGTATCTTTGATGTCTTTTTCACTTTGGGGGAAACTTCTTTCCATTTCTTTCTAAATAAATGGGTTAGGTTTGAATAGATGAGAGTCATAACTTAATATGGTTATTACATTTGAAATACATTTCCCTTTAAAAGGGGAGGGTGAACCACTTTTACTTTTAGCTAAAGATGCCATTGACCTTTTTAGTATTTTTGGTGTCAGCCAACTTGTGGTAATTTATTACCCTATTATTTTTGAGAGGTTAATAACTATTTATCTTATGATAATATCTTTTAGACAAAGATCTTAGCTTAAAACTTTTACTTGCACAAAAAAGGTAAAATTGGAAAATGATAAATAAAATCAAAAATAAGGATTTTTTAAGTAGTTGTACAAAAAGTTTCTTTCTTAATCTTTTAGCTATAAGCAGTTTTTAAATAATTAAATACTAATTACTAGATGAAGGACCTTTTAAAGAATTGATGCATTTTTGGTAAAATAAATAAAAAATGGAATTTTAGGCTTTGAAGATTTTAAATCTTGTTAGTTACTTAAAAAGAAATAAAAGATAGAAAAGATTTTACTTTTATGGTCCATTTGTCACGAAATATACATGATCCAATATTTATACAAAACAAAGATTAACATTAAAACCGAGTGCTTTTTGCATTTTTATCAATTCAACAAGGACGAGTTTATGGCTAGAAAAAAAAAGGAAATTTGCTTAAAGAGGACTATCCACGAACAAGAGCACGTGATTCTTAGTACCTTCCAGCATTGATCCTGAGTAGTTTCTTTCAAAATATAAAAGGTCACTATTAATAATTAATATATTGACGAGAAAATTTATGTTTCACCACTTCAAGTTGAAGAAAAGTAAAAAAATGTTCAGGTTTTTTAGTCAAAATTCTATCAAACGTTTTGTTGAGTTCGGGGTGTCTTTAATTGTCCATGATGTCAAATGATAAAAATTAAAAAAGTTAAAAGCACATTTACTATATCTCATATGTATGTTTAAATTAATGCTAGTATGGATTAATTTACAATCAATATAACATGAGTATTCGCATATGTATCATCAAATATCCATTTTATTAAAAGAATTAGCTTCATCAAAGTTTTCAAAATCAATTAAAATACCTAAAAAAAAATATGGTGAAACATAAATTTTCTTGTTAATACATTAATGATATATGGTGACCTATTATATTCTGAAAGAAAATACTTAGGATCAATGATGGAAGGGACTTAGAATCATGTGCTCTCATTCGTGGATAGTCCCCTTTGTGATTTTTCTACACTTTATAATCTGAATCCTATTGAAATTGCATTCCCCATTCTGAGTATCTGTAATATTATATCTTAGACAGAATTATATTTTGCATATGTGTGGAAAACCATACATAAACAAAAAGTAATAAATACAGATCTATCTAGCTGGCTCCTGGAGGCCACCTTGACCCTATCTGGAGAACAACTCAAACCTTTCATCTAAATAAAACAAATTATAAAATTGATTTTTTAAACCTGCCCAGCAGGCTCCTGGAGGCTACCTAGAGCCTGCCTAGAACAAAAATAGAAGACTTACTTAATAATTTTTTTCATATTATTATATTTTAATAATTTTCTATTTAGAAACCTTTCCTCTAATATCAAATATTACCTTTATTGGAATTTACCTTGCCAGCGGCCACAAGCAGTCACCAGTGGTCACCAGGATCCAGGTAAGGTGTCCAAATCAAAAAGTATCAAAAATATTATAACTGCCTGTCCAGAGTGTACCTGGAGGCCTGCAGCACCTGAACCTGGATGCCGATTGTCAATTTACCTTCAAATATGGTAATAACATCCAAAAAGATGCATATTTTGTTTTATAAGTGTACCTCTAACTCTTCAAATAAGAAATTTTAATTTTTACCTGTCCAGAGTGCACCTGGAGGCCTGCAGCACCTGAACCTGGAGGCCGATTGTCATTTTTTCTTCAAATATGGTAATAACATCCAAAAAGATGAATATTTGGTAAATTAAGTGTACATCTAACTCTTCAAATAAGAAATTTTAATTTTTACCTGTCCAGAGTGTACCTGGAGGCCTGCAGCACCTGAACCTGGATGCCGATTGTCATTTTTTCTTCAAATATGGTAATAACATCCAAAAAGATGCATATTTTGTTTTATAAGTGTACCTCTAACTCTTCAAATAAGAAATTTTAATTTTTATCTGTCCAGAGTTTACCTGGAGGCCTGCAGCACCTGAACCTGGAGGCCGATTGTCATTTTTTCTTCAAATATGGTAATAACATCCAAAAAGATGCATATTTGGTTAAATAAGTGTACATCTAACTCTTCAAATACCTAAGAAATTTTAATTTTTACTTGTCCAAAGTGTACCTGGAGGCCTGCAGCACCTGAACCTGGAGGCCGATTGTCATTTTTTCTTCTAATATGGTAATAACATCCAAAAAGATGCATATTTGGTTAAATAAGTGTACCTCTAACTCTTTAAATAAATGTTTTTAATTTTTACCTGTCCAGAGTGGACCTGGAGGCCTGCAGCACCTGAACCTGGAGGCCGAATTTAATTTTTTCTGCAGATATGTTAATAACATTCAAAAAGAAGCATATTTTGTTTTATAAGTTGCTCTCTAACTCTTCAAACATAAAATTTTTAATTTTTTACCTGTCCAGAAACGACCTTCCAGCCAGCTGCACCTGAACCTGGAGACCTATTCAAAAAATGATTAAATATACGTGAACTAATACCCAAAAGTAAACTTTTATCCTAAATAACCTATAATCTAAAATCAATACCTAGTCCACAGAACACTGTTTACGCGAAAGTGGCAAAACTCCCCTCCCCCCCCCCCTTAAAAAACTGATGTTGTTTGGTTTTTGGTCACGTGGCGTTGCGCTATGTGGATTACACAAGTAAGGAGAGGACCATTGTGTTGAATTGTAATTCATAATGATACATTTATTAATGTTCGATAGTCCACATGCCTGTTATGGCTGTTGTCATCCTTGTTAATCTACTTATTCTATTGTGATAAATATTAATACCTAATGATGTTTTTCATCGAATCATCTGTTTTTAATATTATAATAAATATGCTCGGTGTTTCATTTTTTTCTAGCTGGCAGAGATAATTAATTTTCAAAGAACTCTTAATACTAATATATGTATATAATGTACTGTACATATAAGTAGTGTACACGATCTTTTAATATCTTTACATGATTTAAATAATGTCTTTCTCTCATTTTCTTATTTTATACTCTTACTAGAGACTAACAACCCTTTTTTTGCACCACCTTTGATTGAAAGCTTTGCCCCAAGAGGTTTGATCAAACCAATTTATCGTGTTTTAGATTTAAAAGAAAAATTTAAAAAAAAGAATATTCTTTGGGGGGTGGTGGGGGGAAATTTTTTTAGGGGGGGAGTCGACCCCACTATTTTAATTTTAGTTTTAAAAAGAAATTGTTTTTTGTAGGGGGGTATTTTTATTTTTTTGGGGGGTTGGGGGTGTCCCACTTTTTTAACAACATATTTGTATGTGATGTAATCATCCGATTGATCTGATTTTTGGTATGATGATTCCTGGGACAACAAAGTATAATGTTATAAGCGAAGCAACTCTATAATCAAGTCCTAAAAATGTAAGTATGTCCATAACATTATCCTGTATCAAGCAGTTTTTCAACAAATTTACTTTCAATTTTGCCTAGACTTTTATACATTTATATTCTGATTAATGTCCGTTTGTCCTACCGTTTCAGTGCTTCGCTTTTGTTGATGTTGTCATCCTTGTTTAAAAATATTTTGCCTTAAATTACTTCAAAGTTTTTTACATCAATAATGGATGAGAGATTGGTGTAGTGATAAGTAAAATTATCAGTTAAAAAGATTTTAATCCAACGAATGAGAGAGCATGGTTTGGTGTGCTATTTATTATTAACACTATCTAACACCAAGAACAACAGGATATCTTTGGTTACCAATATAATTTACATTCCAATGTCTCCTCCCTCCATATTTCTAGTTTTAAATGGAATTTGTTTCAGAGGACAAATATTGAGGAAACTGTGCGGAGAAATTGGAGATGGTGAGTGTTTTATATTCTTAGCGATGCTAATCTTTAATTCGATAATTATTCATGACTCATCTGCTATATACGATTGGGGTAAGCGTTAAATTAATGATCTATTATATAAATCAACTATCAAATCTGACTTATATATCCTTATATATAAAGTAGTAAGCGTTTTTTTTCTGAACCGAAGAATCTCGCTAACCGTTGAACCGATATTGTTCTCCTTAACAATGAAGCTTCTTATAGGTCCTGGGAATGTTTTAAACTATTTTTGGGAAAAATTTTTCTGCTCTTTTGAAACTCAAATTTAAAATGGGATGGGGTCGTCTTTTTCTCCTCCTACCTTATGTGCCCCTAGAGGCTTCTATAAATAAATAAAAAAAAGTTATAAAGAGTTATAAAATGTTTTCAAGAGCTATACAAAGTTAAAAGTTATGTATAAATTCAGAAAATATCTACAAAAATATAAACAAAATTTTAAAAATCCTCCCCTGAACCTTCAGGAAATAAGCCCCTTGAGGCTAGGGGGCGAAGCCGCTAGTGTCTAATAATATGCTAAACATTATACGGGGGAAGAAATTCTACACGGCATAAATTACCCAGAAATTTTTTTTTCCTAAAAATGCTCTATTTATAACTGATGCTTTATGTTTATGCCAACCAAATGAAGAATAACTGCGCTTTCGTAACAAAATCTACACCTATGACATGGATGACATCAATCCTACAATTTTTTCCTATTGGTTGATTTATAGAGTTAGTATCTTAATTCTATCTGTTACTATTTGTTCTCCATATGCTTACTTCAGCCCCGATTGTGCGACATTTTATTTTCTGAAAACTTTATTTTTTTCCGGAAGAGCTGCTTTCATAATTGTAACCTATTTTAATTTCTTAATAGTACAAATTCTTTCAATAATGTAAATTTTTTGTAAGTCTTTTGTAACAATTTTTTTGATCTGTTATATTTAAATTCCTAGTACATTCTATTATTTTATGCTTGTTAGAGAGTTATTTTGAAATTTAATATAGTTATATAATAGTTTAATTTTCTTGATTGAATCATTCGGAATTTAATATTTAATTCATTTTTTTTTGCTAATTTTAAACTTATCTAGGTATCCAATATACCTACAATTTTGTTAATTTAGTTCCATCCTAAAAAACGGATGTATATAAAAAGGCCTCTAATAGACGTAAAATGTTGTCTTTTCAATCTAAGTATGATCAGCTGTTTACAAAAAATATCCTCAAGGGGACGCTTTATATATTTTTGGGTTTTTAGCGATTTCTCTTGGGAGGGTGGTGTTACTCTACCCCAAAATAGCTATAAACATTCCTAGACTAGAACCTTTTAAAAGCTACACTTAAAGGAGAATCATTTCGTCTCAGCGGTTAGCGAGATCCTTCGGTACATACAGACAGAGAGACCTAACTATGATAAAGTTAGCTGAACAAAAGTATGATTTAAAAAAAAATTATCAAGAATCTACTTTACTCCCGTGTTCATCTTTTATTTTTTAATTAGGGAATTGAAAATATTTCTATTTTAAAATGTTCGTTTTAAGACCAAACAATAGGCAATTAAAGTAAATTATATATTCGTTTAGAAAAAAATCTGTGTTTGATAATTCGGGTTTAAAACTGAAATAAGTTAAACGTGATTATAAATAAGCAGGAATCTAAAGGATTAGACAATTACTGATAATCTGAAACGTTAGTACTCTCAATTTAGTCAACCAACCAATCAAAATTCAATAAAAGTCACCAAAGTTGTTAAGCCATCGGATAGGAAAATGTTACCTATTATAAAATTTTAAGGACTAGTGTAATAAACAGCCCTATGTCCCCTTACTCACTCATTATGTTTACAACTAGCGCATCTAAAGCACACAATCAATAAATGGGAAAATATTTATGTGCGATAAATTATCACTCTTGATGACGGGGCCATATCTTATTAGTAGACCCGAAGGAACTAACAGCCGAATAATTGCAGACAACCAACCCTTTGATTGCACGATCTTTGTAGTAAAGTTATTGTAATAAGTTGCCCATGTTTATGGCAAAGGCACCTACTCCTACTATTACTGATAATGTCGCACAACAGATACAACTTTCAACGTCTTAAGTTACGAATACCTTCCAGTTTTGTTCGCCTGGGCCTTTTGGCTCATCGGGGCCAACAAAACTGGTTTTAATCTTATGATGTTTCATTTTAATATCCGCTGAAAGCTGTCTATAATACGATGTAAATAATAACTAATTTATCGTTTTTTAGGACGAATTAACGGAAAGTCGTTGGGTGAACTAATTGTCCTATTTCAACAAGTTGGAGGGGCTGGAAAAGACGGAATTGAACATCTACAGGAATACATCTATTAAAAGCAGGGATCTAAAGGGATAAGACAATGGCCGATTCTTTCCAATTTTCTACTCTACGCTATTCTAAGTATTGATTTAAATAGATGTATTTATTTTAAGGCTTTTGGTGTAGCTTTCAGTAAAATTGTGAATACTGCCAACGAAACACTAAATACCATTTTTGAAGACGTTCAGGAATCTTTTCTGCATTTTTTGTTATTAATCATGGAATTGTATCCGGAAAAACATGCACGATACTTCCAGTTGTAGCTTACTGTTTCTGGAATAATCATGCAAAGTTTGAAATTGATAGGACAATTTTAACATACCTAAATCAACGATAAGAGTTTAACGTTTAAGACGTACGGACCGACCGTAATTATAAAAAAGTTTTGCTGTTGAAAAAAGTTTTGGTATTGTCCTTTTCGTGACAACGCCTCTTAAGAGGCATTTACAGTAGATTTTCTCATGTTCCTATCAAAAGCTACTGTGAAGATACGACGAAACGCCCCTTTAGAGCCGTTGTCTATATTCAGAAAACTCTCTTCAGAAAACCCTAATGAGCGGATAATACGCTTATAAATCTCATTAAAATATTTCTAGAGAAGTCGTATAATTGCCTATAATAAAATATGAAAGAAAAGCTTAGAAGAAGCTTTATAATATTTTCAAAAAGACGTAGGTAAAGGTATTAAGCAACTGCACAAACTAGATTAAATGGTGATAAACCGAGCAACTTCTAGCAGTGATGTCAAGCATTTTTTGGGTGATTATACAGTATTTAATTAACAATGTAGTGATTTTTGTCGAAATTAGGTATAGCATGAAATAAATTTCAAAAATATAATTTTAAGATATAAGTACATTAATTAAACTTATACCTAAATAATGGAAAATTACCTTCCATTTTGCTAAATATGTGGTAAATATACCTAAAAAAAAGTTAAATTTTGTGTCTGAGCATTCTGAGCGGAGAAACTGATTTTTCTTGTTTATTTAAAGTAATCTATAGGATATTCGCAAAAAATTCTTGAAATCATTTGCTCTCATTCTTGAATAGTCCCATTAAATGCTAATTTTGCAGATTATGCTATTTAAGGCTTCATAAGAACTTAGGGGAATTAAGTTTACAGAACATGTAAATTTCCAGTACAGGTATAGAATTATATCCAGGATCTTAAGGGATAAGACAAAGAACTATAAATTTAGGTTAACCCCCAAATTATGATAAACATAAATATCCAATTTGTGAATTAAAGTTACTAATTAGATAGTTTAAACACAGATTTGTACAAACCAATCAAAAGTTGCCAAAGATTTTAAGCAACAAATGTGAAAATTAGTTTATAAAACAAGTTTAATTTACAGACAAATATGATCTTTTGCTTTCATTGCATGTAAAAATATTTATTTATCGCATCGTATTATAAACAGCTTTCCGCGGCCGGATATAAAAATGTACAATTATAAGATTATAACCAGTTTTGTTAGCCACAAGATGCCAAAGACACGGACTAACTAAACTGATTTAAATTTTATAATTGTACATTTTTACATTAGTAGAAGACTGGATATTCTACAATGCTATACATGATATTTCAGTATGGCTTAGAACTTGTTCTAATCCAGCGGATATTGATCGGTTTCGAAGCCATACTGGAAATATTTTAAATATAAAGAAAAGTATCCGCAGATGTTTGAGAAATTACCCAACACTCATAGTGAGGTTGTGCTACCTATCCAACATCGAGGTATGGGCTCCATTCCTAACCAACACTTCAAAGTGTCACAGGTATTTGCAATAAATTACTCTTATTCACATTTTACTCAAACTGGATTTTTATTAGCATTCAAACATTTGCTTATAAAATGATAGGTAGTAATAGTTTTGTTTCAAAATCCTTCTAACAAATAACAGGATCTCTGTCTGTCTGTCTACGTGTGTACCGTAGGATCTTAATAACCACTAAACCGATATGGTTCTCCTTTACAGGCAGAGATGGCATAAAAAAACCACGTGGTTTCAATCAAGTGGTTTAAACCAAAAAAACAAGCTTAAAAAAAACGAAAAAAACAAGGTGGGATGGTTTAAATGGTTTTTAAAGAAAAATATTTATACAAATGCCTATCTTTCCAGTTATATCTTTTCTTAACGTAAATAATACAGTAAATAACTGTCAGTCAGGGTTGTCAAATCGGGCGGGCGCTTTTGCGCTGTCCTTTTTTGGGTCCGTTTGGGTAGATTTGGGCACCCCCCGTTTCGGGGGTGAGAAAAAGGGGGAGGGGATGAAAAAAGAGGGGGGGTGGGTAGGCCTATAATTTAGATATTATTAAAAAAAAAACCTGGTTTTTATCAAAAAAAAGCAAAAAAAACCTGGTTTAAACCATAAAAAAACAAACTGGTTTGTTCTTTTATAAAAAAAAACTGTTTTTTTCCATGTCTGTGTACAGGGTACACTTACCTTAATGAATTAACTAATCAAAATTCACTTAAGTCCCTAAAGTTGTGAAAACAACGAATAAGAAAACGTTATAATAAAACTATAGGGACTAGTGTAATAAACAGCCCAATGTCCCCTCCCTTCTTGAAGACTTTGGGTATAGTTTCGTGACATAACCATGAAGGGGCGTTTTGTTGTATTTTTACAGTAGCTTTTCTCCTGTTTCTAGCCCCTGCAGGGGGCTCTAACCCTGCGGGGCAATCACCTAACATAATCTAAAATAATCTATCCGAAGCTACTGAGAAAATACGACAAAACGCCCCTTAGGAGGGGATGTCACAATAGGAACTATGTCCAAAACATTGCTTGCAGGCCATGGATTTGCTGGAGATGGAATGCTGCATGTTGACCAAATCCTTCAGCCAACCACGTGAAATTGATGTTGATATTCTTCTGCGCCAGATATCAACTGTTTTCTCCATCACATCAGCTGATATTCTCAAGGAATAATTGAGTTAGAAACTACTGATTTGTGCTTACGTAATTAAAAAAAAAAGTTTAAGAATTCTATAGGATAAAACTTGGTTGATAGTATCCAAAAGTAGCAAAGCAGGTAAATTAAAGCTAACAAAATTTTAAAGTTTCTTCGGCCAGTCTTTCGGAGCCGTTTGATTTTGGTGCGACTCCGGCTCCAGATTTGGCTTCGGCTCCGATCTCCGGTATTTTCTATAACATTTTGTGGGGCCTATACCTGCGATAATAGAAATAGAAGAGTAGAAGAATATTCTGAACCCTTTTTTCGTCAAATCTAAGAGAGAACATTCCTAGCAGACAAAAGTATTGTTTACTTTCGACTCAAGCTGATGTGGATTCTTAAAAAATGATAGACTCGCTATTCGATAGTGAGGCAAAATTATTTTTGTGAAAAATCATCCAAAAGCACATTAAAAATCTACAAAAATTCAACAAAATCATATGTTAATAACCCTCTTAAGATTTTATTTCATTTTTGTAAATTTTTTTATTCGATTTTGGAGGATTTTTCACAAAAAAAATTTTGCCTCACCAGCGAGTTGCCAACCTAACTTTTTTTTTAAGAATCCAACTTTGTTTCAAGCTTTCAAATTGTAAACGAAATTTTTGGGCAATTAATTCTGATTCCGCAAAGCTTTCTACTAAGAAAATATACTGTTAACAGCTGACTTTTATGTATGTATGAAATGAAAAAAAACATGCCTTCGTAGGAAAATGTGTACATGATTTTAACCAATGAGATCCAATGTAAATTCCGATGCGATTCTCCTATTGGCTCAATCAGACATTCCCTCTCTTTCTTAGTACCTTTATTCCTGCGATATTGTATGTCGTTACAAGAAAGGACAGTTGTCTTTTTTCTTCATCAAAAAATGCGTTGGTTTTCATGAAACTTATGTTGTTCAAGATATGTTTTTAAACCTCTTTTATGGCGATAGAATGAAAGTCCCCAAAATCTTCTTGTGAATTTGTTGCTTCCAAATATTCAAGTAAAAGCTGCTCAACTTCTGCAGGTAACTTTTCATTGCCTAGTTAGGGTGTTGTCTTCTTTGGCTGCAAGTGATCATTAAAGGATCTGTAGGGTCAATTTATCATTTTAACTGAACGTTATGCTTCACATTAAATGGCCCATATATCCAGAAATGGAGTATATATTGATTACATCCCTGTGTGTGTGTGTGTGTGAGTGTATGTGTATGTGTAGCCATAGTTTCTCAGTGTTTGGACCTAAGTCACGGAGTAGGACCAGACACTTTTGTATGCTAGCAGCAAGGCCAGCTCAAGGTCCACGCTCAAGTTCAAGCATACCTGCATTACTTTTCAAAATCTTCAGTGGTGCCAAAATAATAAGATCTTCATGAAGACCTTGATCTTCATTTTTTTCGGCGTATATAAGTGTAATTTTTTTCACGTATTAAAAAAAGGTCCTAGGTAGATGTTGTATTCAAATGCTCTTATTAAGTCAGGCTGTTCTTAATTATGGACCATTTCATTATTATACAATGGGTTATCATTAAGAAAACTAACTTAATAAGATTATTTGACTACAACTCAACACTCAACTTAAATAACCCTGTTTATGATTGTACAATGGGGGTGTAGTTCCCCGACCCCTAGGAAGCTCTGTCTTTTGCAAGTAGTGTCTTTTACAAGCTGTGTCTTTTCTCTTACAAGCTCTGTCTTTTCTCTTGCAAGTCATGTCTTTAATCTAGAAAAGACAGGGCTTGTATTAGAAAAGACACAGCTTGTAATACAATCTCTGTCTTTTGTGATTGCAAGTCGTGTCTTTTCTCTTACAAGCTCTGTCTTTTGTGGATTCTGGCCTTACAAAAGACACAACTTGCAAAAAACAGAGCTTGTAAGAAAAGACAGGACTGCAAATGAACCTGTCTTTACAAGCTCTGTCTTTTCTCTTACAAGCTGTGTCTTTTCTATGCAAGTTTTGTCTTTTGAAAGGCTAAAATTCACAAAAGACAGAGCTTGTAATAGAAAAGACAAAACTTGCAATTACTAAAGACAGAGGTTGTAATACAAGCTGTGTCTATTCTATTACAAGCCCTGTCTTTTCTAGATTCTGGACTCACAAAAGACATGACTTGCAAAAGAAAAGACAGAGCTTGTAAGAGAAAAGTGTCTTTTCTCTTACAATCTCTGTCTTATGTGGATTTTGGCCTCTCAAAAGACAAAACTTGCAAGAGAAAGACACAGCTTGTAATACAACCTCTGTCTTTTGTGATTGCAAGTTGTGTCTTTTCTCTTACAAGCTCTGTCTTTTGTGGATTTTGGCTTCTCAAAAGACAAAACTTGCAAGATAAAAGACACAGCTTGTAAGAAAAGACAGGACCTGTTTTTGCAAGTTCTGTCTTTTCTCTGACAAGCTGTGTCTTTGCAATGTCTGTACAAGACAGAGCTTGTAATAGAAAAGACACAGCTTCATTTGCGGTCCTGTCTTTTCTTACAAGCTCTGTCTTTTCTCTTGCAAGTCGTGTCTTTTGTGAGGCTAGAATCCACAATAGACAGAGCTTGTAATAGAAAAAACACGACTTGCAAAAGACAAAACTTGCAAGAGAAAAGCCACAGCCTGTAATACAACCTTTTCGTGTCTTTTCTATTACAAGCTCTGTCTTTTGAGGATTTTGGCCTCTCAAAAGACACAACTTGCAAGAGAAAAGACAGAGATTGTAAGAAAAGACATGGTGGTCCACAAATAAACCTGTTTTTGCAAGTTCTGTCTTTTCTCTTACAAGCTGTGTCTTTTCTATTACAAGCCATGTCTTTTCTCTTGCAAGTCATGTGAGGCCAGAATCCACAAAAGACAGAGCTTGTAATAGAAAAGACAAAACTTGCAAGAGAAAAGACACAGCTAGTAATACAACCTCTGTCTTTTCTCTTGCAAGTCGTGTCTTTTTTAAGGCAAGAATCTACTAAGGACAGAGCTTTGATTAGAAAAACAAAACTTGCAAGAGAAAAGACACAGCTTGTAATACAACCTCTGTTAAGGTTGCCTGACTTTGGGGCACCCTTATGAGTGACTTTAGACTATGGGTTCAAATGGTATCTATATACACCAAAAGAATTTCTGTATCTCATCTGTGGCCTGAGCTAGACCCATTTTTGTGCTTTTCACACTCCCAACCCTATCCTCCATATACGCAACCTGGGGCACCTGTACGAATACTTAGAGTGACTTTAGACTATGGGTTCAAATGGTAACTACTAGTAGAATCTCATAACGAATTCATAGACACCAAAAGAATTTCTGTATCTCATCTGTGGCCTGAGCTAGACCTGTTTTGTCAACCCTTTGTAGCGCTTTTTTGCTCCCTACCTTCTCCCTTGTATACACAACCACTATACCGTACTTGCTCCAGTACCTCGTCTTTGGCGCTCTACCAGCAGAGGTACGGTTGAGATATCAACACCAAACTTGGTGTGGACATTCTTGTGTGCTAGTAGAATCCTATAAGCTCTCCGTAGACTCAAAAACGATCTCTGTATGTCATCTTTGGCCTAAGCTAGACCCGTTTTGTCAACCCTCACCGCCACTTTTCTCGCTCTATTGAACACCATTCCTTAGTCAAGGTGACTACTAGTATGCTCGCTTCAGTACCTCGTCTTTGGGAGTCTACTAGGCTGCCTATAGTAGACTCAGTTTAACTAAACTTAGTATGTGGTATCTTATGGCATCACAGATCATAACACATTGAAGTAAAGTGCCCTCTCAGACAACTGTAGTCAAACCAAGGACTCTAAGCTGAAATCTTGGAAATCCTTGTCAGCCTATCATTTTCAGGGTACCCTAAGGTCTAGAGTGACTTTAGACTATGGGTTCAAATGGTAACTGCCCTTTTAAGTACTCTAAACGCTCAGCATGGCAAGCTGAACAACTTTTATAAAAAGCCTTTTGGACAATTTTTGACTCCTTAGGGGGGTTAGTGACCCCCAAAGACGAGAACTGAGAAATTTTCAAAATTTGAGTTCTTGTATGAATTTTTTGGCCCATAGAATCAGTTCTAGGCAACCAAAACCACTTTCAAAGGTGTTTTTGGTGTCAGGGGACTATGCTGGTTCATATTAGATAAAAAAAATCGCGATGTCAAAATTTTGACCCAAAACCCAGATTTTGAGATTTTTAGTCACCGACTTTGGGGGGGCACCCTCCCCTTGAAAGTTGGACTAGAGATTTCCCAAGCTGAGCTGTGTCTGAGCTAGGAGGTGCTCAGACAAATGCTCAAGAGTATCTGTATCAAATTTGAAGTCATTATCTCAACTTGGATGCGTTTTACAGCACTTTTACAAAAACCCTCCAAAATGGCCATTTTTGGCAAAAATGGTAAGGCATGAAAAAATCATTGATTTTCATCAAAAATCATTTTGTTCTAAAAATCATCATAAATCATCTCAATGGACCCAAAACTAAGATTGAATGCCTTTGGCCTGCTCGATTTTCTTATTTGAGATATGACTTTACCAAGCTAGGAGATGATAGTCAGATGCCTAACAGACACTATACAAAAGACTAGAGGTCGATATCTCAACTGTAGCCTGACTTGTGGCTTGCCAAAGTCAAGACTTGGATTTAGTGCTAGGCTGGCAGCACCCTTCAGATTGACTACCAGTGTCTTCAGGGCGCCCTAAGTACCCTCTAGAGTGACTTTAGACTACCATATGTGTCGAGTTATCTCTTCAGAATGCCAAGAGCTCTCCATAGACACCTTAACCTCCGTTCTAGCTCAACTGTAGCCCATAGGGTTGTTATATTAGGCACTTTTTTTGATATTGGGCGGCCCAATTGCCCAAAAGGGTTTTGGGCGCTCAAAAGTGGTTTTGGGCACTCTTTTAGGGCAAATATCGTAAAAAGCATATAAAAAGGATATAAAATAGCCTAAAACCATACTGAGACTTATTATTAGAAATAAAGTAGCCTTAAACCATCTAAGGACCTATAAAAGCTCCACTAGAAAGGAGAACCATATCGGTTCAGCGGTTAGCAAAATCCTTTTTTAGATACAAAAAAAAGCTTACTTAATTTATAAAATAGTTAATATCACCCCAAAAATATGCCCGCCCCATCCCCCTCTTTTTTACCCACTCCCCTTTTTTCACCCCCTCTTTTTTACCCACTCCCCTTTTTTACCCCCCAAAACAGAGGGTGCCTATTAGGGTGGGGTCGATTTTGGACATTTTTTTTCTGAGACCAAAGTGGGGATCTGCAAATGAATTTTATGAGTACAATACACCTCTAGATGATATAAAATTTATCCTAAGTCTACGGTGATGACCAGACATTTAATTGTATAGCTATTTGTAAATAAGTGTCGAAAATTTATTGAATCAGAACTATGGCTTCATGGTGCTCCCAGGAAAGGCATTGAGGAGTAGAATCAGGAACTTTTGACCGTTTCAAAAAATCTCGTTCCTAGCCTGAGAAAATCTCAAAAAACCTCTACAAGTTGGACAATAGGGTGGGTCGATTTTGGACATTTTTTTTCTGAGGCCAAAGCGGGGATCTGCACTCAATTTATATAGATATAATACACCTCTGGATAATTTAAAATTTATCCTAAGTCTTAAAACCGCTAACGACCAGACATTCCATTGTATAGCTATTTGTAGATGGGAGTCAAAAATTTATTGAATCAGAACTATGGCTTCATGGTGCTCCCTGGAAATGCCTTGAGGAGCTGAGTCAGGAACTTTTGTCCGTTTCAAAAAATCTCGTTCCTAGCCTGAGAAAATCTAAAAAACCTCTCTAAATTGGACAATTCTCAATAAACCTTAAATTTTTTTGTTTTTTTAGTGATTTCTAAGGCTAGGAACAAGATATTTTGAAACGGACAAAAGTTCCTGATTCAGCTCCTCAAGGCCTTTCCAGGGAGCACCATGAAGCCATAGTTCTTATTAAAAAAATTTTTTGAATGTCGTCTTTGCATACTAATAAGTAATGACTTATATTTTTAAGTGGTCGTGTTCTAAAACTCAATTTTTTAAAATTCTTTTTCGGTCAGAAATGTTTTTAAGGTTAATTTTATCTGTTGCATATCCCCGCTTTGTCTAATTCCGATATGAACCCACCCTATTGGACAATTCTCAATAAACCTTTAAAAATGGTGGTTTTTTAGTCATTTCTAAGGCTAAGAATGAGATATTTTGAAACGGACAAAAGTTCCTGATTCTACTCCTCAAGGCCTTTCCAGGGAGCACCATGAAGCCATAATTCTGATTCAATAATATTTTTACTCTGATTGACAAATAGCTATACAATTGTATGTCTGGTCGTTGGTAAATAAAGGATAAGGAAGCAAAATATGACTTTGACTGACTTATAGTCGAAAATTTATTATATAACTGGGGAAATGCACAAAAAAATTTAGCCCTCTAGCACTACTAGGAACTGAGATAATAAGTAAAGAGTACTTAGTTTTATCTGTTGCACATCTCCTCTTTGTCTAATTCCAATATGAACCCGCCCTAGTGCCCATATCTGCCAAAAAGGACTGTACTCAGAAAATATGGTAAACCTTAAATTAACAATGACAATACAGAACCTCCCTGGACCCTGGATAAGTATTTATATTTTATATTGAGTTTTACTCCTCGAAAATTTTCTTTAATATTATGAGAAGGCAGCAAAAGAGCCTTAAATCATACCAAAACTTATTATTTTAAATAAAATAGCCTAAAACCATCTCAGCACCTATAAAAGCTCCACTGTATAGGAGAACCATATCGGTTTAGTGGTTAGCAAGATCCTTCACTGAGAAGAAGAAACATATCAGTTCAGCGGTTAATGAAATCCTTCTCTAGATACAAAAAAAAGCTTACTAATTTATATAATAGTAAATATCACCCAAAAAATAGGCCCGCCCTCCCCTCTTTTTTTCACCCACTCCCCTTTTTCTCCTCCCCCAAAAGGGGGATGCCGAAACTGCCCAAAAGGACCTTATATTGGGCGGCCCAAAACCGCCCGCCCAAAATGACAACCCTGCACATGGTGACTTGCACTTGTTTTCCGGATCTGCAGTTACTACTTCCGTCCTGCTGAGATGGGTTGCGTATGGTAGAATCTTCATAACTCCACTCTCCGTTAAGCTAGAAATGAGTTTAAGTACTCTAAAGACTTGTCTTGACAAGCTGAACAGCTTTCCGGACCATACTAGGGGTCTGGTGTCACTCTAGAGGGAACTTAAACCCTGAAGTCTAGATTTTGGGGTACCACAGTTCAGGGCGCCCTAAGTGCTCTCTGATATGTGATATGCCCTCTGATGCCCAAGGGTGCCCTGTACCAAGTTTGGTTATGCTAGTCTTCTCTAGGCTGCCTGGTAGACTCCCAAAGTCGAGGTATCAATACGAGCGCTAGTGTCAAATGCTATACAGTAGTCAAACTGACTTACCCATATACTCGCTCCGGTACCTCGTCTTTAGCAGTCTACCAGCAGAGCTAGGGTTGAGATATCAAAACCAAACTTAGTGTGGACATTCTTGACACTTTTTGCTCTATCAAACACCATTCCTTAGTCAAGTAGACTACTGTATACTCGCTCTGGTATACGGTCTTTGGCATGCTTCTAGCAGATGTAGGGTTAAGATATCAACATCAAAATGTGTGGACATTCTTGACAGCATTTAGAGCATCTTTTATTAATAACTTTTTCAAATTGGGTCGCTCCTTCTACCGGTTAAGGTTGCCTGATTTTGGGGCACAGAGTGACTTAAAACTATGGGTTCAAATAGTAACTGCTAGTAGAATCTCAAAACGAATCCATAGACACCAAAATAATTTCTAGCTCATCTGTATAGTGTTTGACACTAAAGCTCCTGGTTCCTCGTCTTTGGCGCTCTACTACGGGAGTAAGGGTGGAGATATCGACGTCTAGTCTTCGCCAGGGTATCTAGGCACTGAGAGAGAAAAGACACAGCTTGTAATACAATCTCTGTCTTTTGTGATTGCAAGTCGTGTCTTTTCTCTTACAAGCTCTGTCTTTTGTGGATTCTGGCCTCACAAAAGACACAACTTTCAAGAGAAAAGACAGAGCTTGCAATAGAAAAGACACAGCTTGTAGTACAACCTTTGAAGTTGTGGCCAAAGATTAAACTGACAGGCTATCATAATCATTGCAATAAACTTTTTTCACCTGTAATATCATGTTCAAAGATAAAAAATGTGTTCATTTGCATTATCATTTAAATTATTAAATAATTTTTTTATATATTAATTTTACTTCATGGCAAATCTGTAATTGTAATCAGTAAAATTGACTTTAAAAATCTTAATTTGTGTCAGAAATTTTTTAATATCTTTTAAAAATCCACGCTTAGAAAATGAAGATCCATGCTTTTAAAATGAATTTACATGCTTAAAATAAGAAGATCTATGCTTAAAAAATGAAGATGCACACTTTTAAAATGAAGATACACTTCTAAAAAGAAGATCCACACTCAGAAAATAAAGATCCACACTTAGAAAATAAAGATCAATGCTTAAAAAATGAAGATACACGCTTATAAAATGAAGATACACGCTTATAAAATAAAGATCCTAGCTTAAAAAATAAAGATCCTCGCTAAAAAATGAAGATCCACGCTTAGAAAATGTAGATACATTCTTTAAAAATAAAGATACATGCCTTTCAAATGAATATACACGCTTAAAAAATGAAGATCCACGCTTTAAAAATGAAGATCCATGCTTTTAAATGAAGATCCATGCTAAAGAATGAAGATTGAAGCTTTAAAAATGTAGATCCATGCTTTAAAAATGAAGATCCATGTTTTTAAAATGAAGAAAAATGCTTAAAAAATGAAGATACATGCTTAAAAAATGAAGATACATGCTTAAAAAATGAAGATACATGCTTAAAAAATAAAGATACACGCTAAAAAATTAAGATTGCTGCTCAAAAAATGAAGATTGACGCCTAAAAATGAAGATTGGCGCTTTAAAATGAAGATTCATGCTTTCAAAAGGAAGACTGAAGCTTTAAAAATGATGATCCATGCTATAAAAATGAAGGTTTATGATTAAAAATTGAAAATCCACGCTGAAAAATGAAGATTTGCGCTAAAAAAATGAAGATTGATGCATTAAAAATGAAGATACACGCTTTTAAAATAAAGATTGAAGCAAAAAATGAAGATTGACACTTTAAAAATGAAGATCCACGCTTAAAATATGAAGATAGACATTAAAAAATGAAGATCCATGCTTAAAAAATGAAGATCCATTCTTAAAAAATGAAGATACATGCTTAAAAAATTAAGATCCATGCATAAAAAATGAAGATCCATGCTTTTAAAATGAAGATTGGCGCTAAAAAAAGAAGATTGATGCTAAAAAAATGAAGATTGACACTTAAAAAATTAAGATTGACGCGTTAAAAATGAAGAAATAAGCTTAAAAAATGATGATTGACACTTAAAAATGAAGATTCCCGCTTTTAAAATGAAGATCCACGCTTAAAAAATAAAGATACACGCTTAAAAAATGAAGATCCACGCTTAAAAATGAAGATTCCTGCTTAAAAAATGAAGATCCATGCTTTTAAAATGAAGATTTGCGCTAAAAAATGAAGATTGATGCTAAAAAAATGAAGATTGACGTTTAAAAAATGAAGATCCATGCTAAAAAACGCTTTTAAACTGAAGATACGTGCTTGAAAAATGAACAAGAATTAAAATATTTTACAGATTAGAACTATAGATTTTCCATGAAGTAAAATTAAGATATAACAAGTATTATTTTATGATTTAAATGATAAAATAAGTGAATACTTTGCTATCTGAGAATCTAATATTTATGGTGAAAAATGTTCATTGCTACGCTTATGATCACGTGTCACGTTTATCAATGGCCAGTCTTCGGTGGCGTTTGGGTGGCGAAAACCCAAGTAATGCAGGTATGAGTTCAAGTACTTGCCCCGCTGTCTTAAATGACCTCTTTGTTACCTCACCATGGCTGAGTAAGGGTTGCACTGATATTATGTACGTGACTTGACTATTGAGTATCCAAACTACCCAATTATCGCACTTCTTACACAATTAAGGGGAAGTTGTGTGAATGAATTGCAACTGAAAAATTCGAGTTACCACATAGGGATTTGAAATCGAACTCCCACCACCGTAACTCAGTGCGTTACCTCTGAGCTACGACGCCCCTTTTGATTACATCCCTAATAATGATAAACATAATTACCCCTTCTTTAGAATAGTTAGTGGTTGAAAAATAAATTTTGACACTACTAGTTTGGACGAACTCCTAAAGATTTTGTAAAAATAACCAAAGTTTTAAGCCAACGAAAGTAAGATTGTGTTTTAAAACTTTATAACATATGCTAAAACTTCTAACTTATTAATTTACAATTTCCCTTCCTGCTAATATAGTTGAATTTTATCAAAAATGAAACATCTTTTATTTAGGCAATGATAGTGAGTCTTGAAGAAGATTTAATTCCAGAGGTTGCCACCATCAATAATTTCTTTATAAAAACTCTGCAAGCTGCCAAAATTCCAAGGGTGAGTACTGAGTAATAAGGATATAAAAGTAGCAGGTTGTCTGCAATTGTCTGTCGGTTTTGTGTCGAAGGATCCCGCTAACCGCTGAATCGATATGGTTCTCCATTACAGGACCTGGGAAGGGACTATTCTGGGGAAGGGTACCAATACCCTCCAAAGAGAAATCGCCCCCACCCCCCAAAAAAAAGAAGTTTTTTTCTTTTTAAGACTGAAATTGAAAATGTGATAGGCAGTGCAGGCCTTAGGGGGCGTAGCTTCTCGAATCTCTATATATGATTCAAAATGTCCGTGTGCCCGTCCGTAAGAAGCAGAAATGGAGAAACTTAACTTTCTCGGCTCCTATTCAAGATAGACGGCTGAAACTTCTCGTCAACATTCCCACTATTAAGAGGCATATTTAAGAATAAAAACATAACAAAGCGGTCTGACTGCTTTTAAACAGCTTTTCAGCAAATGGTTATTTTTTGTTGTAAGTAAAAAAATCTGAATATAATGTCTTTTTTTAAAATCAGATAGATAGATTGACTGATATTGAACATTTCACAATAATTCTAAAGAAACTTCATAAGAATAAAAGTTCAGTCGTTAAAAGAATCCATAAAAAATTTTCTAGTATGGCTTTGAAAACCGGTTAATATCCGCTGGATTAGAACTGGTTCTAAGTCATATTAAAAAATCACGTAACGTATCGTATTATATCCAGTTTTGTATGAATAAAAAATGTACAATCATATATTAAAACCAGTTCGGCATTTCGGGGCTAACAAAACTAGTTTTAATTTATAATTGTGTACATTTTTATACCCGCGAACATATGTTAATTATACGATGCGATACATTTGATCTTATTAGAGAACTGTATTAAAGGGGGGGTGGGGGGTTAATGCAACCATCTCGTTATCAATGATAAAATGGCACTTAGAATTCGAATTTTGATCTGAAATTTTTCATGAGTAATCCTTGGTAGGTCTATTTTCCCTAAATCGAACAAAAAGTTGGAAAAGTAACGGCTGGCGGCTCAGTCGTTTAGCCGTTTTTTGCCTATTTTCAGGGCAAATTCATCATCAATTACGAAGGAATCAACTTTTTAAATATTTTTGGTTTAATTCATGTTAAATGATAGCAATAACCATTTTTTGAAAAATTTCTAGTACTAACAGCTACCGGCTAGAACCGTTTGATAAGGTTTTTGAGCGACAAAAAGTATTATGTGAGATAGTTTTCGTGACTAATATGCTCTTAAGATTGGCAAAACGGCTAAGCCGCCAGCCGTTTACCGTTACTTTTCCAACTTTTTGTTCGATTTTGGGAAAAAAGACCAACCAAGGATTATTCATGCAAAATTTTAGATCGAAATTTGAATTCTAAATGCCATTTAATCACTGATTACGAGATGGTTGCTTAACCCCCCCCCCCCCCTAAAATTAAATGTATAGGTATAACCTTTAAATACGTTTAATTATGACAGATACACACTAGAAATTTTTACATAATACGTGGATATTGTAACAGGGGATTTTTTTTATTAATTAATGTTGTTGATAATATAGTCATCAGCTATTGGTCAATGCTTTTCTCCAGAGGAAAAGGGAAATTGGGTGTGGTAAAGTCATAGGAGGTGGAATTTTATTAAAGTAAGTAAGACTCTGGGCCAATGTCTCAAGTAATTCTATATCCATTCCATTAGAATCTATGCCAGAAAAAAAACAAGAAAAATAACCTAGGTAAAATGCTACTTATAAAAGATTAATTAATTTTAAAATATTATGATTTTTAAAACTCGAATAAAAATCATTTTATATCATAAATTTTCAATAAATTTCGATCATTTTTGGACTAAACACCTATATTTTTTAATTCGCGACATATTTTATTTTTTCAGTGAAAATTTTTAAAGAAAAATATTTCTATATTAATTCCACTAGAATCTATGCAAGTACAAAAAGTAGTTACAAGGAAAATAACCACTAAAATACTTCATATAAAATTGAACTAATTTAAGTTGATTTTTAAAGATCTTCATTTTTTTGTTATAGATAAAATTATTTGATTTTTGGAATATTATAATTTTAAAACAAAATATGTAGGTTGTTCTTTTGTGGTACAAATTCATTGTTTGACGTTCAAAGAAAACAAATTTCCGAAAAAAACACCTACATGTTCTAAAATCTGCAACATATTAAATTCTTCGCATGGAAAAATTGATGCTTCTTTGATAAAAAAGGCATACCTATTGTTTTTAACTTTTCTCCAATTGACTTTAGGAACCTACAAAACAATGATCTCCAAAACAATTGTCAATCTCACATTTTAAAAGCATGAAAGCTTATCTTAACCTATTTTCATATTTTAATCATTGGGCTATTTAATGTCTTTCTGCCAAAATAGTAAGCTTCATCTATGTATGTCTTTCTATAAGAATTTTTCTAAATGGCCATTATTGTTTTATGGAAATATTTAGCTTGAAGTATCAGGAAAAAGTTCTATGGGGTTTCTTATATCTGAACACGGAAGTACCTACAGTAATTTTATTTTGGAGAGGCATTATTTTTCATGAAAACTGATCTTGTTTCTTTTCTATTGTCTATGTGTTTCTTTTATATGATAAAATTCAGATTAATTCTAAACATAGTTTTCTCATTTATATAGTATTTTGAGAGTTTCACAAAAACGAAAATTTATTTGTAATAGAGACTTTATCCTGTTATTTAAAGTAGTAACCGCTGAACCGACGTATGCCTCATAGGGCTTTGGAAGGTTTATAACTATTTTGGGGGAGGATATCACTAGCATCTCAAGAGAAATCTGCCCTAGAAAAAAATGACCCCCAAAATTTGTTTTTCTTTTTAAAACTAATATTATATATCCCCCGCCACCACCTCAAGATCCCGTAGGGAAGAAGGGGGGGGGGGTGGATTTAATATAAGCAACCAAATTAGTTTTATTTTCAGGTCATTGAGAGCCTTCTGAAGACGCTGAATGTGTATGTATCTCTTCTTGGTCCCTGTACAGGCTTGAACTTCTGTATGGACAGGATTATACCTGGCTTTGCTCAACATATAATTCCACAATCGGTATGTTGAGATTCAATTTATATAAATAATATTGGATCATAGACAGAAATCGAAGTATTGGCCCCGCAGGGTTAGAGCCCCCTGAAGCGGCTAGAGTTTGAGTTACTGTGAAAATACGACGAAACCCGCTACGTAGTTTTCTTTCCATGATCCAGAATTTTCTATCTAACTATTCAACTACATATCTTCTATCTATCCATTTTTAATGTAACTAACATTCAAACTATCTATCTATTTATGTAACGTATATTCAATCTATCCATCTATATAAGCAATATTCTATCTATCCATCTATGTAAGCAATATTCTATCTATCTATCCATCTATGTAACTAATATTTTTTCTATTTAACCATCTATGTAAACAAGAATAACACTTATTTTTTACTTAGATTGCAGATAGATTCCTTCATGCATCTGACTACCTTATTATACTGTTCTATCAATATATATCAATTCATCCATCTTCAATCCATCTTTTTATTTACCATTTTCTTTGGGGAAAATTTAGAATTACAACATACTCGGAAGAAAAGGGGTAAGAGGAAGGATAAACCACCATATATCTTTATCTATCCATCTCCAGAGAGCGAGGGGACAATGGGCTGTTTATAACACTAGTCCCAAATGTTTTATAATAACCTTTTTCGTATTCGTTGGCTCGCCAACTTTAGGGACTTAACTGAATTTTGATTGGTTGTTTTATTAAGTTTAGTGTTTAAACGATTCAAGCAATGATATTACTCTACAGAAGGGGTAGTTTTGTGTGTCATAATTGGGGATATACATCAAATTATCGGCCATTGTCTCCCTGATCCATCTTTCTATCTATCCACTAATTTTTCTGTTTATTGTAGGAAAAGTTAGTATTGTTGGGAACGCAGAAAAAACGTGGGAAGAAGAAGGGTAAGCAAGTGATGCAGGATTACAAGACAGCCAACAATACATGCACAGGCACCACTGTCAACAACAAAGTTGTCATTGCTGCGCTAAACTGTCTAGGTAAGTGTATTACAAAGGGGATAATTTTTTCGCGTATTTTCTGTAAAGTTGTTTGTAACCTTTTAGTCAATTGATATCTGTTGCAAATATTCTGCAACATTGTAAAAATGTCTGGCGCTTCACGCCGCTCCGACCAGAACAAGAACCATGAAAGGATTGCAAGGCAGTGTGTTTTGAAATGTGAAATTGTCTATACTTCAATGTTGTTAAGAAGAATAAAGGCTTGAATACAAAGTTTTCTTGAGTTATATGAAATGTTTAAATATATCAAACATAATGGAGGCACTGAGAGTTAAATTATAAAGGGTAATATATTTTTTCTGTTAAATATATTTTGCTTTAACATCTTTTTAAAAAAAAGGTGGGGTATTCCACTAGCGTCACTTATAATTATTTAAAGGTAGATTATTCACTAGCGTCATTTATTAATATTTATACAAATTTGTATAAATATAGTACTATAAATACACTCATATCAACATTTCCATATTTATATGTATATATTAATTTTTATATTATTGATTATCTCATACAATGTTAATCAATTTTATCAAAAAAAGGTAATTCTGAAGGTTGTGTAACATTCTTTTTATAACTTGGTTTATACAAAGTTACATCACAAATTTTGAAATTGAAACATTTGTATAATGATTTTTGCTACAGTTATTTAATTCTTTCTATATTAACATAACTTTCTCAAAATTATTAGAATAAAAGGTATTTCTAAAAATCTAATACTAAAGGTTAATTCATATCAATATTCATATAATAACTTTTGCTAAGTTAGTTAATTCTTACTATATTGACTAAACTTTATCAAGAATGCAAAACAAGGTGTATAAATTTTGAAATTTGGTTAATTCTTACTATATTGACTAAACTTTCTCAAGAATGCAAAACAAGGTGTATATATTTTGAAATACAACTAAAGGTTAAATCATTTTAACATTCGTATAATAACTTTTGCGAGCTAGTTAATTCTTTCTATATTAACATAGCTTACTCAAGATTTTATATAAATAATAGGTATTTCTAAAACTCTAAAGCTAAAAGGTTGAACGTATTAGTTAAATAATTTATCAAAATATCAGGTTGAAAAACAAATTAAATACTCAAGTGTTTTGTAACTTCCCTTGGTAGATTTATATAAAACTGGCTAAAGACAGTCAAATAAATAAAATTGAAATATTTAACAAACAGTTAATATCATCCATATTTTATATAAAGTATTTTCGTTTATATAATCAAACATGTCTCAGTCCGACGATGAAACATCTATTGGTATGCCACGCTTATTTAATCGTACTTTTGGGCGTTTTACAAACCAAAAACGTCCTCAAAGACAAGATCAGCAAAATTATCCTAGCAATAGTAAACAGATAAATACTTTGCAACAAAACATGTCACAAATGGCAACCATGATGGAAGATATGCAAAACACTTTACACAATTTAAGTGTTCAAGGTTCTGATACACAAAGTCCTAATTTTAGCCCCGGTAATAATAATAATAGATTTATGTCGACGGATGTTCAAATCAATGCTAAAGGACATAGAGATCAGAGTCCTACAGGAATGTCTAGAACTCATGCTAAGGAATTACTGACCTCATTAAATGAGTATGTTACATCTTCTAAAGAATTGGACGACAAACATAAGGAAATACTGACTGATCAAACTAGCAATCATATCAAAGAGATATTTAAAGCCCAAAAGCGTGAGGATGCTTTTAATACACCTCATATAAGGAGTTCAACTTATAATTGTCTGACCCCTACATTTTTACTTAATTCCCCGTCAACGTATAACGCAGATAAGGTATTTCTGAAAAATAAGGTGATATACAGGCAAATGATAAGTTTAGAGCATGTTGGTCTTAAAGCATTTTTGAAACAGTTAAATTCTTTTGATCTCAGAACTTTCACTCAATGCGAGTATAATTGCCTCATACATATGATGCTTTCAAGGGATCTTAAAGAAAAAATAGAAGTTAGCGGAGGTAGCCCGTTAGAATTGTCTACTTCTGATTACTTAGATAGGATTAACAGAAGTCTCAACGGAAACATTACTAATGCATTAGATTTTGATGAAAGATTTTCTAAGTTTAAACCAACTTCAAAAAACATTTTGTCGATAACTCATGAATATAAAAAATTTCTTGAAAATGTTTCAAATAATATAATTTCAGATGTTGAAAAACAACGTAAGATAGTTTCAGCTGTAATTAAGTTCATACCTTATAATATACGCCCATTACTTGATGCTACTGCAGCTCTCCAAGGAGGCAACATTACACTAGCAGCCTTCGAGAACTTCATCAGAACACATGAAAGTTCAATAGATAGGTTTTTGAATAAAAACAATTTAGTACAGAAGAGTTATATAAAAAAGATTGATTCAAATCTCTTCGAACAAGATGTTTTTTCAGACCAGATTTATGACCATTATGATGAAGGTAACCGTGATGATTATGACGATTATGCACACGACTCTCTAGATTATGCCCATGGTATTCATAAGGTTAACAACTCATATCAATCTAGACTTACATTGAAATGCGATATTTGTAAAAGATGGGCTCATTCTGACAAAATGTGTATATTCAATGAAAATGATACCCTGAGACTTGCTAACTTAAAAAACACACGTATCCGTCACTGCTTGCTTTGTAGAAGTTTGTCTCACAATGACACGGAATGTACGTATTTTACAGGTGTCAAACCGTCTGCTACAAGCTGTAAACATTGCCAAGATGCAGGATATTTTCAATATCACCATTCAGTTGAAGCATGTATTAAAAATAATTTTTTAGAAAAAATCAAAGCCTCAGATTTAGCAAAATAAACAACAAAAATTTAGAACAGAAAAATACTAATGCTAGTTTATGTAATGATGTAAATATTGTAGTTAATAATTGTTCAAATGAAATAAATAATAAGAATGTTTTTATAGATGATTGTTCTACGACTATTTCAGATGATTTATCTATCTTAAATAAAAAGGTTGATTCTTTTGTTCCCAATTTAGAAAATAAACCAATTGTTAATGTTTCTCAACAATCAGAAATTTTTGAAGAAGTTAATAATTATCAAATTGATTCTCAAACAACTAATACATTACCATATTCTGATAATGAAACCAATGGTAATATGGCTAACATTATAAATGTTCAAAATCATGCACCTGACAAATTCGATGATTTAATAAATAAGCGTTTCTCTACATCTAATGCCTCAATTGTTTATTTTAAGAAAATATATTCCATTATATCAAATGTGTATAACAAAAATAATGATAGTTTTGTTATGTGTGCATCTTATTTTTTGTATTTAATGATTATGTTTTCATGCGTATACCTAATTCATACAAACCCTTATCTTTCTACTTATATTTTTGGATTAATTATTCCTAGTTTGTGTTTTATATTTATTATGCGAGGATTGTTTCCAATTTGTACATACAAAAGAAAAAAATACCCAAAATTTTTAATTCCTAATAAGTTTAGAAAATCTTATATTGGACGCGAGTACAGCTCGTCTAAAGTAAAAATTAAGAAAAAACCTAAAACTGTTAATGACATTAAAAATCAAATCGTTTCTAAACTAAAAGTTAATACGGGGGTAGAACCATATATTTTTGATATTTTTTATAATGACACTAATTTAAAATATGAATTAGACACAGGGGCAAGCCAAAATATTATACAAAAAGATTATTTAGAAAGCAAAATTCCGGATTATGAAAAATACTTCTCTAAACATGTAAATTATCCTATCAGATCTGTAACTGGGCACACAATTAAAAACTGTGGGATTTACAAAATTCCTTTTATTGTACCAAATTATGGAAATATATGTTTAGATATATTAGTTGTCACTAACACGATACCATATTGTTTCTTATTAGGTAGGGATTTTATTAAAAATACAAATCTGACTATGATTTATGATAAATTAATAAAAGGTGTTAAATTAGCTTTTGGTGAAAAATTGAGTCCTAAAATAAGAATTAATGATCATTTGAAATTTGCAGCTTTTGAATCTAAGAGTATTGTTGGTAAAATAATCAATAATAAACAGAATACATTGTACAGAATCAAAAATAGTATCCATAGTCCTTTGCATTTTGAACAAATAAAAAGGGAACAAAACAATATTTATATAAAAGTTGTTAACAAACTAAACAAACCATTGAAGCGTAAGATATCTTCAATTACCCTAATGGAAGAAATAAATAAATGTAACATGTCTATTTTTGAAAAATTATTGTGTCACCCTTATTTTAAAACCATATTTCCTATTTTATCTTATTTATACATACAATATTGGGTTATTCTCATAAATATAAAGCTAACAATTGACGACATTAATCAGGTAATACCAGCTTTTATTGTTAATTTTATAAACAATAATTCGTTTTTTAAAATATTTTCTATATTTTCTAAACAATCAAATATTGATTACATATGTAATGTTCAATCTACAAACAGTATCGATGAAAATGAATTTTTTGAATCTTTTCAAAAAGATATGGATATTGGATTAAAAATCGAAGATATCATTCAAAGCAAATTATTAACACTAAATGAGATAAAATCAAAGTTGTCTTGTCAGTTTGAATGTGTTAAACATCGCATAGCTAACTTATTATACGATTTACAAATTTACTCAAAACATACTTTTGATTGTGGGACCCTTAACGAAGATTTAATTCCCAAAATGAGTATTAAATTAAATGCCCCCATTTTCAAAAATACAAAACCATTCAATCTTAAAGAAGAGGACCGTAAAGCAGTGGATAAATTTTTTGACCTTTTACTTGAGCACGGGTACGCTTCTGTTGCCCCCCCCAGTCAAAGTTTCGGTAATCCTGTATTTACTGTCCCTAGCAGGTCCGATGATGGCAGTAACATGCCTAGGATAATAATCGATGCAAAATTCAGCAATGAAGCCGTTTCAGGGGGTAGCACAGCATCTTTACCAGACTACAAAAATCTTTTAGGTCCCATAGTTCAGAAAGCTCGTTTTATAACAACTATAGATCTTAAAAAGTGTTTTTATTCAATATTGGTTGATGAACAGAGTAAATTATCCGGTGCCATGAACGTCCTTACAGAACGTGGGGCGTTCGTGATGCACCGAGCGTTAACAGGATTTTGCCAAACACCTTCTTATGTAACTCAAACTTTTCAAAAATATTTACATCTTGATGAGAAAGGAAAATTAGATTTTATACAAAATTTACTTATTTTTATGGATGATTTGATACTTTATTCGGAATCTAACGAAACATTAGAAGAGCATATGTTAAATGTAGAAAAGTTATTAAAGAGATTACATCTCATTGGCGTAAAAATTTCTCCATCCAAATGTACAATAGCATGCGATTTAGATAGTCAAGAAGAAATACATATCTTAGGCTATAAAATTAAAAATAGAAATATCTCTTGTCCTGATAAAAAAATAAATGAAATATGTAATTTAGGAGAACCAGATTCGTTAAAAAAAATGCAAAGTCTCTTAGGTAAAATAAACTATTATAGATCTATATTCCCATTGCCTATTCATGAACAATGTAATATACTTTATAAAAAGTTAAATCCCTTTACATATGATGTTGAAGCAAAAAAAGCTTTTTTTAAAATTAAAGAACTATTGAGTAATGCAGAACGCAACATAAATGTGCGACACGATAACAGTATAAATGTATTGCTTACTGACGCAAGTCATTATAGTATTGGATCTGTATTATTAAGTGTAAACATGGTTGAATGCGTTAAAACTTTTCAAATACAATCTTTTCCTTTTTCTTTTCAAATAAATCATCTGTATCCTTCCGAAACTGAATACATTTACCTATGCGATAATTTAATTGAATGCATTATAAAATCAGCTAAAAAATTGCATTACAAAGCGTTTTCGGATGATCTATCTGCTTCCTTACATTTAATATATACTTCATGCAATCTTTTTGAACAAGAGTTGATTGAATTCTTGCCATATTTGAACAATAAAAATGAATATCTAAATTATGTACATAATGAACTGTTTTGTAAAAATATTGAAGATTTAACTAATGATTATTTGTTCTCAAACCCATTTATAATGACATATATTTTGTTTGGTTTAAGTAAAACACTAAACACCACTTTGATTGTTTCAAGTGATTGTGGAACAATAACAATAGGAAAATATAAAGAACAATTGTGTTTTTTAATACATGATGACGTCGCTTACGGTTTAAATATAAAAGAAACACAGGCTCATTTAACTAAAACAATTATGCGTTTCAGTCCGAATTTGATCACAAATAACGAATTTAAGGTTTATTTTCTTAAAATGATAAAAGAAAACACATATGAAATAAACAAATATTTAATAAACATTGTAGGATTTTATAGTAAAGCAATGCCAATGGGTTGTATACAAAAAACCGGTATAGCATGCCTTGAAATTTTTAGCGTGTATAAAGGTCTCAAACATTTTGAACCTTATATAACAAACAAAGTTACTTATTTACTTTTGGACAGCATGGTCGTTAAATCATTATTGACTAAACAAAAACCTAGCAAAAGATCAACAACATTAGATAATTTAGCTAATCGCCTTTATTTTTGGTACAAGGGCACAGCATTATTTTTCATTCATGTCTCTGATCACCAAAATTTAGCTGATGTATGGTCAAGATTATGTCCAATTGAAATTTCGACATTTAATAATGAAATTAAACCTTTCTATCAAGACGATTATTTAACAATATCAGAATTTAAAGTTTTACAAAATAATGCAATTAACTCAATTACAACAGAAAAAGATAACAAAATAGAATTTAAAAGGTTTCCCCACATAGGAAAATACTTTGTAGAAAAATTTAAAAGTTTCTTTTCAACACACAAATTTATAAAATTACAATTACAGGAAAAAAAGGTGTCTGATATGTTACCACACTCTGTTAAATATTTTCAAAATAAAATCATATTACCCCAAGTTCTTTACTTACCTTTTATATCTTTTATACATTATTCGTTAATGCATATTGGAATTCAAAAACTTTGGACTTACGTAAACACTTATTATTATTTTAACAATAAAAAATTAGCTAAAATGATTTGTGACAATTTAACTTCGAGCTGTGTTTATTGTATTAAAAATAAACCTAACACGCTCAGACTAAAAGAGGGGTTTACTTTTGATAATTCTATAAAAAGCCCTAATACTTTAATTTTTTCGGATCTTTTAGAATTCCCCACCTTTGAAGGAAACGTCAGAAAAAAAGACCCTAAAGCGCTATTGATAATAAAGGATGTTTATTCTAAATACACAACAATTTATATTCTGCAAACAAAAACGTCACAAGCTATAATAAACTGTTTAGCGAATTATTTCTCAGTTCATGATATTTGTAAGAGTTTTATTAGCGATAATGCATCAATATACAAAAGTAAACAGATATTAAAATATTTTAAAAATTTAAACATTAGAGTTTTAAATAGCAGTGTGTTAAAATCTAAAAGCAGGGGCTTTATAGAAAGGGGCGTAAGATCAACAAATGAACTTATTCGTTTTTACAGATCATCGTACACTTCTTTAGATATAAGTCACATTTTGTCAGTCGCTTCAAGTATGATTAACAAAATACCGTTTCATAAAGAAAAATTGTCGCCTTATAATATACATTTTCAATCCACTACAGGCCTTATGGACGGAGATTATTTGGACCCTACTACAAATATTTTTGAATACAAATTTAATGAAAAATTCGGTTCTTACTCACTTGAGTACAGGCAAGAGTTAGAAAAAATGATAATCGACTGTCATACTCGAGTTAAAGAATATAAATTCAAAAATTCTTTAAAAAGAAATAAAAATAGAATTTTCCATAATCTTTATATTAATGATATAGTTGTAGTAAAAACAAATGATAAAGGATATGAATATAAATATCGCCCGATATTCGGTTTAGTTCCATACAAAATTATAAAAAGTAATAAATACGTCCTAGAACTAGAAAATCAATTCTCTAAACAAGTTGTTTATAGGCATGTTTCTCATGTGAAAAAGATAGATTTTGAAAAACTGTCAAAACTAGAAATAGAAGATTTTTTAGCAAGGTCTCTTTCGCTTCTCACTCTATCCAATTTAGATGAAATGTTTGAAATACCAGTAATGATACCACGAAAATTACGTAATAAGATTAAATTAGACAACATTGATGAAAATTCGTCTTCTAGCGATGACGATGACACACCTTTAAATAACCAAGCAAATGGTTCTACTCTACCTACCTTAATAGAGGTAGATGAAATAGAGGATTAAATATGTTTTTAGTTAAATTTTCAGTATGTAATATATTGTAACAGTTGACCATAGCTATTGTTTTCTTACTATATTCAATAGCTATTTATTTTATATTCTTAATAAGCCTTCTTACCATAAGCTTTATTATAACTCTGTATATAAAAGAGTTGACCATAGCTATTGTTTTCTTACTATATTCAATAGCTATTTATTTTATATTCTTAATAAGCTTTCTTACCATAAGCTTTATTATAACTCTGTATATAAAAGAGTTGACCATAGCTATTGTTTTCTTACTATATTCAATAGCTATTTATTTTATATTCTTAATAAGCTTTCTTACCATAAGCTTTATTATAACTCTGTATATAAAAAATCGTAACAATCATAGCTATTGATTTCTTACCATAGTCAAAAGCTAATTGTTTTATATTAATAATAAAATCTCATTCCATAAGCCTTCTTACCATAAGCTTTTGCGAGTATTATAGTGTTTAAATTTAACCTTGTAAATTTATGGTCATAAGAAATTAAATATTTTGCACCTGTTACATGGTATATTAAATTCTTTCTATATTTAAATATATCCACCTTATAATGTATATAACCTGAAATATAATAAATTATGTTGAATTCTTTCTATATTCAAATATATCCGAATTATAATGTATATACAAGATATTTTACGAATTGTAAACTTTAATCTAAATGACGCTAGTGATAAAATATAAAATGTTCATACAGGGGAAAAAACGCTTAAAATATGTAATCATAAACCCTAATAAATATTATGTTTCAGTTGTTGCCCTAAAAAGAAAGCCCATCAGTCAAGTTTTCTTCATATAACTGCCTCTATAAGAGGTAACTTTATTTTATTAGCTGTTCTTTTAAACTTAGTTCAACCCCACCTTAACTGGTTGGATGGTTGGAAGATGGGGGTGAACTAAGTATAGTATGTAAAAAAGGGGCGGCCTGTATATAACAATAGTCTAGCCGCAAACTTATAACAAACCAACTTGCAAATTCCATTAAAGAGGGGAAGCAAGACGTACAAGGCTAAAAAAGGGTATAGTCATACATTACACAGCATGACTGAATCAAACCAGCCGTACAAGGTTTGCAAAAAGGTGTTTTTACATGATAATCCAATTGAAATTTTTATTTAGGATATGGATTTGTGTTAGAACTTCACCTCTTATAATATATGAGTAGATTGAATATGTATCTCTAAAGGTAAATTATTTTACCCCACACAAAATATCCTTAATATGATTATACAAGCGATTAATAACAATATTCTGAGACCATTTAGTATTTCATCGTTAAACGTTAATCTGTTTTCAACAGGCAATTAATAACATATTCTACAAAACGCTATCCTACAATTTGTACGGTTTTTAACAAACATACTTAATTATACTAGCTCCAAGCTAGACACTTTCACAATTTAAACTTCAACAAAGTACACTCAGAATAATATTTAATGTTAAAATTATAAGCAAAACTATTCCAAAATAATTCTTATTATTTCAGGGTTGACCACTATCAGACAAATGATAAGAACACTAATAACTCAACTAAGGTATATTTTGAAATAAACTATTGTTTGTTTATTAACACATAAATATACCCATTGAATTTTTAATTTATAAGCTTTAAACAACCATTGTATTGTTTACATAAATAAATATTTTTAAATATTGAGTAATGAACAGTAACAACAACTATAACAAATTTATTAATTTTAATTTATTAATTTTAGTTAGACATACATATTTTTTAAAATAAAAAGAACAGGTTTACAAAAAAAGATACTAACAATCAACAATTATTAAAACTAAATTCTAAAGACAAATATGTTGAAAAGAAAAGCAAACATTAAGTTTAACAGTTTAGCAGATAAATTTACCTCATGGATTATGTTCAATAGATACCTTTATGTTCAATAGAAAAGCTAAGTTCAATAGATTATGCCCAATAATAATCGCTTTAAATTCAAATATTAGGATTACAAAGGTTTTATGGCTTCTGGTCTATTTTCGCTCAAACATAAAAGAAATTCAGGATTAACAGTATCACCTGAACTTTTACACATATACAAATGGTTGTTGATTTTGGCTAAAGCAAGGGAGGGATCGAATGAATTATCGGATTGATCAATTAAAACGTTTGTTTCAGGGACAGGATGGTTTAAGTTAATTTCCTGAGTTGGTCGTTGCTGTCTCATAAGAGTACTCTGCCTTATTTTGAACTGCTCAACCTTGACCTCCGCTAATCGCTCTGCCTGAGTCTCCAGACGCACGTTCTTCTCGTCTTGACGTCTTTTCCGGTAAGCTCTAGATTTGTCTAAGATAAAGGCTAACATCCGGATCACTTCCAAACAAGTCTAAAACAAATAAAATTATTGAAAGTTTTTTTCTATTTCTTTTTTTAAAAAAAAGCTAAAGGATTTTTAACACAAAAGAAAAAATAAAACACCTTTAGATGAAGGTGATAAAACAAAAACAAATTAAAAAATTAATCTTACAAAAAATCAGGTGTTTAAAAGAAAACAAACAAAAAGCTACCTTAGTAAGTTGCTTTAAAAAACACACGAAATATGCCCTTAGTACAGGTATACAAGTGTACATATATTTTTCACAGGCGGGTGTATCCCTTAGTCCCGGACTTCTTATTATGAAAAAAAGAAGAAAAACGGCCGTCACTTATTAGTAAAGTCAAAAAGTGTGAAAATATATTTAAAATGGATATTTGTAATAATCGTTTCGCTTTTTAAAAAAAAAGATCTAAAATGACTTACTGTAATACAAGCTAGAGTCAAAAGAACAAAAACAAGGGCAGATTGTTCTCCGCAAGCATCATTCTTGGAATTTACCTTCTCCTAAAATAAAACTTATTAATAAATATATTAGATAATACATTAAAAAATATATATCATTTTTCATATATCTGCACACATATATCTGCGCAAAGGATAAATATGATATATATATTTCGTAACCGATTTACATTAATATACATATTTTTATTTTTATATGTCTACATAAGTACAGATATGGTATAATTATTTCATAAACAAATTGTCTACACATTCCCATAAACCTTGATATGGTAACAATTTTGTAGACAATTTAGTAACGGTTTTTCATTAGGTTTAGCGATTCTTGAAAATTCAAATCTCAGATAGTGCATCATGTTTTTACGATACTGACACAAACAATAAAGTGCGCGATAATTAAATTCTATCTTCCTATTTTTTCAAGTAAATAGCGTTTTTATGCTTAAAAACATCCCGACAGATTACAAAAAAGTAGTAGGAATTACATGTTAATGTAAATTAATAATTTTTTTGAAATTAAAATCCCAAAAAAACCGAACATCTAGGTATAAAATTTTCGGTTTTTCGAGTGAGCGCTACATTAATCGGAGCGCCGAATATCAAAGTTTAACTCATAGATACTACAACCCATTTTCAAGACACAAAATATACATACATATATACATGTATATAAGCATTTAAATATGATTCATTTTCATTAAACAAATTTCAAAGCTGTATTTAAGGCAATCTATTCGAATTTTAAACGTAATATTTAAGCTAAATTGACCTTAATTTTATGTACTATAAGTTCAATGTATATATACAAACATTGTTTTATTTTAGGTGAACTTGATATCATTAAATATAATTAAACAAGAACGACACACATACACACATACAAGTTTGTAAAAAGGTAACATTTAAATAGAAATAAAGAATCTAATCTTTTTAACTTACCTGATAAGTTGCAAATGATGAATACACCGCATTTGTCAAGCGGTGGTTAAAGTTTAGGTTGTAGTGCTTGGTATCGTTCCAGTGATCACTAAAATTAAATTAATAAAATAAATTACTACCATATTATCAGTCTGATAAAGTAACATATCGTTCCAGTGATAACCGAATGAAATCAATAAATTATTATCAAACAGTCGAAATTTAAAATAGATAATTAAGAGACCATAGATAAAATTAAGAAAAAATTTAATTGTATTTTTTTAAATATAATTAGATATTCAACATAAGTACTAAAAACAAATATGAACCTAAAAAATGAAATGAGATGAATTTGTAATAAAACATTACCTTAAGCCTATGAATATAGCATTCAACTTTTCCACAGTTTGGTTTTGCACATTAAGCATACCGTTGTACGCTTCACACTTACTGGCACAATCGTCAGCGTTACTGCACAGCATTTTTGTAACTAAAAATACTTCCACATTGTATCTGAAAATAAAAAGCTCATCACTATGATTTTATTTAAAATAAAAACTAAAACAATTATATTATAGTGATACAAAATATAATATTTAGGTAGAATCAGAGCCATTCTCTATTTTGACAGAAGAAGGATCAGATTTGACAGCGTTAAAATTTCTTAGCTCCGTTGCAGGTACTTCCTTTTTGCGCTTATTCTTTTGCTGCGCTCGAACTAAAATATAAAAATAGTAACATAAAAATGTCAGTGATGAATTTACTACATCTATAGTAAAAATTAATTGAAATTCGCTCTGTTAATTATGCAATACAACTAGAAAATTGTTATGTGATATATACAAAAACAATAAAAATAATTATGGATCAATATTCACGCGCCTTTCTATTTACTGCGCTAAAAACGAAAATTACGAATATTATATACATCATATTAAAATTTTTAAGTGTATATTAATTTCAGAAAAGAATAACCATGGATACATCATTTGAAAAAACAAAGCTTTGGACCCTGGAGAACAAGAAATTTAATATAAACGGCAAGGTAAACGCCGCTCCTGATCAAGCAACAAACTTTGAAAAATTTGAAATGCACAATCTAGAATCATCTATTAAAGGAACGCTGATTTTGACTTATAGACCACACATAGATGCTAACCGCAGTAGAGACTTTGAAAGACTTCAGTACAAGGAACTGGAGCAAAACGAAAACCTGATTAATAACTTCATAAACTTGTCTCAACGTCTCAACATTGATGATTGTATGAAAGGCGTGTACTGTAACATAAGAGATCACTTAACAAAACAAATGGAAAAAAAGAACTTCTTTGACTGCATAATTGTAGATATCAACATGTTTGACTATGGTTCAAAATCTTCAGACATACAAGGCCATTTTCCTTTGCACCCTAAAGAAAGCAGTGATAAAAATGCTGAAAATAAAAAACCTGATTATCGTGGAAACTTTCCCACAATGTCTCAATTAAGAAAGGTCGCAGTAATTATTCAAAATATTCATTATGCCTGTGAAAAATACTTAATTGGGCGAAAGGAAATCCAAGTAGTCTATAACGAGGCACTGATGTGCAGTCGTTTCGACCTAAACCCATTTACTGTGAAAAGTGTAATACAATTAGAACATTATGTACAATTGTGTGATACAATCCTTATGCAATTAGTAGACGAGATAAAACAAATCGATCCTGAACTAGTAGAAAAAAACATGAATTTTGTGACTACTGAAGCTATATCCTCTGCTCTGTGCCTTTTTACCTCAGATTTGAAAAGATATTTAGAACCAGAATATTACAACAGACCTGGACTTCTGTATCTTCACGGAGCGTTACAGTTTAGGCATGGTTTCCAATACAAACAGAGTTTAAAAGCAATGCTTTTTACATATAGTCTGATTAAAAATAACGCTATAACCAGTTATTTGCATAGGTTAAGCGAAGATCCTGAAGTAAACCTAGCCAATTTTCCTAAAGAAAATATGAATGTAGCGTACGTTCAAAGCTACCAACGTTTTTTTGGGACAAGAGGATACGTGAGATGGCTATCTTCTTTATGCACAGCATACAAAGATAACGTAGGAAATAGGTTTCCCCTTCCTCCACCTGTAATAATAGCTTACAATGAAGAAAAATTGAAAAATTATCATTTATACAAACCTAGCACAAAACCTGTTTGGAATGATCCTATAGGTGATAGTGTTGAATCAGTTGCTCAAGTCATGGTAACCTACCCTCTCAAAATCAATGCTATCCACGTTTTTAAACCTAAACCTGAAACCAGCAAAAACCTTGCTCAAAAAGCAAAACCGTCAGGTCGTAAAAGATCACGAAACCTCTCTACAGATAAAGATCAAATTGAAATAATAGAATTGGATAAAGAGGATGGGCCACAAATATTGGAGCCTGAAAAGCAAAAAAGCGCTAATGTTGAGATTTTGAATATTTGTAACAAAATTTTAACTCAAACAAATGATTTAAAACCTCTGAGACAAGATATAACAAACCTTTCTGCTCAACTCAGCAAAACAAAAATAGACAGCAACACAGAAGAATTGAAGCAAGAATCTATTTTACTAAGAGATAAAATAGATAAAATGACATCAGAAAACATATCAACTATGGAAAAGTGGAATAGTGAGAAATTAAATCTGTACAATGAAATAGAGAAACTAAAATCAGAAAACAAATCATTGACAAACGTTAATAAAACATTAGCAGAACAGAACATAGTAAGACTGAATGTATCAAATGAAAATGACAATCTTAGTGAGCAATTACAAAATCTCTCTCAAATAATTGAAAACATTAAAACTATGTACGACATTAGAGAAACATCGCAAGTAATAAACGCGTTGTACAATGCAAAAAAACAATATGAAGAAATAATATCAAACCAATCTCAAGCAACTATAAACTCAGATTCTACACTAACAGAAAAACTAAACAAAATACATGCTACAAATGTGGAAATTACAGAAAAACTAAACAAATCTGTTGAAGAAACTGCTGATTTAAAAGACAAACTTAAGGATGCTAAAGAATTTATGTTGGTAATGTCAACCCAACTTCCAATATGCTATCCTAAAATAGATGAATCATTTATAGATGAACCAACACTGCATAGCCTGCGACATACTTGGCTGAAAAATGAATTTACTATTGCACAAGAAAGAAGCAACAAAAGTCTTCAATTCACCAAACAAATAATAGACTTCCTAAATACAGCATCAGACAACACAAACAATGAATTTAAAAATAAATCAGAAAAGGAACGTGCACAAATTATATCTAGCGCTATAATCCAAGTCCTCAAAGATAGCATAGTAATGGAAAATTTAAACAATGGTCAAGACTTTATAGAAGCTACCATAGCACACACCAACCTACTAACTTGGCCAACTCCAAATCAATCAAGTGCCCAAACAAACAAAAAAAAGAAAAATTAATACACTTGTATAGGTTGAATTGTTAACAAAAGAAAAATATTTTTGATATGTAGCACCCTAAAATTATAGTAACAATAGAACTATGTCTTCAGCGCCGTATCAAAGTATGAATTCATTTTGATACAGATAAAAATAATTGTATACCATAATATTGAAGTCATGTTAATATAATGAAAACGATATATTTGTGCTGGATTCTTTCAATTATAATCCATTCACATTAGTATGGTTCAAAGACGTAAAATATGAATATAAATTTACATATTATATACATGACAGGTTTCTTTCATTTATAATCCTTTCATGTTAATTTTTAATTGAAAATCAGGTAAATATTAAATAATGATAAATCAGTATGTAAAATTGCTGAATTATTGTGTCGAAATAGCAATTCTTTCAATTATAATTGCTAATATTTAAAAATTGTTTGATTATAATAATCATTAAATTTGTTGTATCAGAATCTATAGCAAATTCAAAGTCGTGTAATTATAAAAGACAAATTACGTATTATATACATGACGGATTCGTTCAATTATAATCCTTATGTATCAGTTTATAATTTAAAATCGTGTAACTATTGAATAATAATGTGTTGTTGAATAACTTACTACTCTAATATATCAATTTAGCATTTCTTTCAATTATAATTGCTAATATTTAAAAAAAGGTAATGTTATGTTAAAAAACTTGCTACTCTACTGTATCAAATTAGCATTTCCTTCAATTATAAATGCTAGTATTAAAAACTATAGTATATCAAACAAGTTGTGTAATTATAAAAAACAAGTTACACATTATGTACATGACGGATTCATTCATTTATAATCCTTATATATCAGTTTATGATTTAAAATCGTGTAACTATTAAATAATAATGTGTTGTTGAATAACTTACTACTCTACTATATCAATTTAGCATTTCTTTCAATTATAAATGCTAATATTAAAAAAAATGCTTTCAAATATTATTATAACTAGCTTAAATTGTTTAAATTGTTAAATTATATTATCATTCTAACAATAAACATTAAAAAGCGTTAGACTTAACTTAATAAAAATTATTCACCTTTAATAAGTAGCGCAGCTGTAATGATTAGCCCATATGCTAACAGCGCAGCCACTATAGCATACAAAGAGGTCATACCAGAATCTCCTTCATCACTCTTAGTAGATAACCAATTTACCGCCACTCGTCCGCAAGATATATGGGTGGAGATGTTGAAATCCTTAACAAAATATTTTTATTTAAAATTATCTTAATTGGTAAGGTAAAGGATAAATATGAATAATTGGTTGACATTTCCTATAATATAGATATAGATTATGTTTTAATAATCTTACGCTACACGTATCGGTTATAAAAATCTATTAATAATAAAAATGGTGTCAATAAAATATGTTTACTTCATAGTTTTTAACAATTTGCAATTTTGCATAGTCATACAAAAAAATATATCGCTCAAATTTCACGCTACATTTAGTTTTAATAAATTGTTATTTCATTAAATTTAATAATATATAAACTAAAATATTTTTTACACCTCAGGATTTAACAACAGATAAAAAAATAACCACGGATCGGAATCTAAACAAGAATCAGGGTCCATTCCTTGCACAATCAACTTATTTAAAGAGTCTTTTAATCGGTAAGCGTCCATTTTTCTGCAATAAAACACAAACGATTAAAAATAATTAATATAATTCGAAACTATATTATTTCATTCTCTAATTTTCCAATTTATTTTTAAATTTATTTACTTACAGTACGTAACACAATTAAATAGAAAACCTTAAAAACCTATTCTACAAATTTGCAGTCCCCTAACTGATTACGAATTATCTTTAAATTTCTATTTTTAATGTCCTTTTTTAAATAAATAAAAAAAAGGGGGGGGTGTAAAACTTGTTTACAAATTAAAACTCGTTTCCTAAAATATCATTAAAGGGTAAATAACAATCGTTAAATTAAAATTGAATTAAATTGTTCGTGTACAAAATATCTTAAATTTTTTATCTTTTTCCATAACCTTATTATATGTCAGCACAATAACAGATATGGAAGAATATTTTCATAAGTCAAAAATGTCAACGCTCAAATATAAGATTAGATATGGTCTTTTTGTTTGGCGATAATCGGAAAATTTGAATTTCAAAAGTCGTCCAAGTTTTTACAACACGTTTACAAACAAGAACCTGCGCGTTTATTCTTTTCAAGATCTCCCAATTTTTGCCTAAAACGCAAATTTACACATAATAACGACTTTATTACAATAAAAGAATAAATGAAAATGCATATCAATGTGTATTAATTATGTTTTTAATCTAAGAAATCCAAAAGACACCAATTATTAGCCCCCTTAATTCCCCGTTTTTATGCGTTTTTATGCGCGCGCTATATTAAATAGAGCGCCTAAAATCAAGGTTATATTTATATCTTATTTTTACATATCATTATTTTGCTTTGCATATTAAAATATAACTTGATTAAATTTTTATATTTATTTTCAGACAAAAATGACAATGATGGCTATTTTCATTTTGGTATTTACAAACATCAATGTTCTAACAGGAAACGATGACAATGACGTTCAAAAAGATCTCGGTAAGAGTCATTTTTCACCAACAAGAAACATTGAACACGTATTATCGGAAAGATCATTAATATCTGTAAAAGTAGCCGGTTTAGATGAAATTTTAAAAGTAATAATTCCAAATAGATCATTTTTTACCTCCATTTTAGCCTCTACTTCTAGTCCAAGAGCGTTAGAAACATGGAAAGAAATTGTAACCGAAGCTAAAAGAGTAAAACAAAGCTACGATGGTTTTTATGACCATACCACAACAAACTGCTATATCACAAATGTTCAGTCTGCTTTTATGTACCTAATCCAAGGCATAAATGACAACAAGGTTAAACGTAGTGTTAATTCTGGAGACACATCTAATGATGATTCAAATACTGATTCAAACACAAATACAGGTTCAAACTCAGATTTAACAGATGAACAGTTACAAGTAGAACTCAATTATGCAATGGACTTAATAAAAAAACTAAAAACCAACGTTGCTAATGGCCAAGATATGAAACTACAAATAAATACATCGATCTACCACTCTATAAGAGTAAAATTCGCATGTTGGACTAATAAAGGTTTACGAAAACTATTTCAAATGGTTCAATTGGAACTTTACAAAATAGCCAATATGCCTTATTCACAAGAGCTACAAGAAAAACACAAATTTATAGCATTAAATGAACTAAGAAAATCTACCTTAGAGCTAGTAAGGATTTCTGTTAATGGAAAATTAATCTGGCCAGTTCAACCGGAAATTCCTACTGATCTTGATCCTTGTGATGAAGAAAATAATGAACCAGAACTATCCTATGAACAATTAAGAGAAACTGAAGAACAATTAGCAGTAAAATCTTTTTGTACATCTACACCTGCTATGTGTATAGGAAACACTCCTAGACAAACCATTAGAAAAACAATACTTCAATTTGGAGTAGCGGTGGATGATGCTATCCAACTAATGCAAGAAACCGATGAAGCTACTATATACAGAAAAGCCCTGGAATTAAATAAAAACCAACTATCAACATACACACTAACCCAAAAATTAAATTATGGAGAAAAGTTGAACATTGATTTTACCATACTATCGAACAAATTTAAAGGAGGATATTCTTCAGACGAAACGATGAAAAATTTACTGTATCCATTATTAAATGAACTAAAATTCTTAAATATAGTATATGCAACGGATTTAAAACATAAAAACAAACCTTTATCTTCATTGTTGTTTAATTGCGATAGCTTTAAGGACACAGATATATATGTGAATCATGGAAAAATATATTCTTACAGTAAAAACTACACAAACAAATATATTTACGAGCCAATGCCATTTTGTCATGACATTTGTAAAATTCTAGAAAGTAAAGCTTATATTGAACTAGAAGAAAATAAAATTGGCATGATCACTAAAAGAAATGGTAACGAATATGGTTTTATTGAGGAAATAAAGGAAAACAAACCAATATGCGCTATGCAAAAATCACCTACAGACATATGCGTGTTTAATACTATCCCTTATGCTCAACAAATATCTATAATTAAAACTTATGTATACCATTGCATGAAAAAATCGGGTTGCAATTATTATTTAGAAGGGAAATTCATATCTGCTGGATTTATTTCAACTTCAGAATTTAAAACAAATTTTGAAACATCAGAAACCACTGTGGAAAATTCTTTCTTCGAAGATGATAATGAGGTATTAATAAAAGGATTGGTATACTCTTTCATAACTGCTATAATATTTGGTTTTATTGCCTGTGTAAAAAGAGTTTTTAAAAGTTGCAAAAACCACGCAACCTCGTTTATGAATTGTTCTTGTTGTAGAAAACACGAAACCTCGCGTGTTAATAATAGAGCAGATTACACCTCTTCAAACAATCAGCAAGAAATGAACTTCTTGCAGCCTAAATTTAATCCTAATGCTGAATAATAAGTTTACTAATATTATTATTCCTATCCTATTTTAGTACCTCTTCTGTAAGTTACCTTTAATTACTATGAATGACTTCCATACTGCAAGTCCAAATAAGTTAATAATATTGACAACTTCCATACTGTAAGTTGATCTAAGATAATGCTGCTAAATTAACTTAGAATAATATTGTATTGAACGATTTCCGTACTGTAAGTTAACTGACAATAATACTATAAATGACTTCCATACTGCAAGTCTAAATAAGATAATAAAGTAATACAGGTGTTTGCCCATTTGCAATAACTTAGTAATTTTAATCTATAATTTAATAATATGGACAACTTCCATACTGCAAGTTGATCTAATATGATATAAAGTGTTTCTTCCTTACTGTAAGTAAACATTAAATGTTATAAATAATGAACAACTTCCATACTGTAAGTTGACCGGCATTATGCTGTAAATGACGTATTTCTTCCTTACTGCAAGTAAACGTTAAATATTATCGTTAACTTTTCTTCTACAAGTTAACCTAAATCGTTAAATAAATAAAGTGTTTCTTCCTTACTGTAAGTAAACATTAAATGTTATAAATAATGAACAACTTCCATACTGTAAGTTGACCGACATTATGCTGTAAACGACGTATTTCTTCCTTACTGCAAGTAAACGTTAAATATTATTGTTAACTTTTCTTCTACAAGTTAACTTAAATCGTTATCGTATTTAGTAAAATAATTATTTACCCTGTACTTATACTATTCATGTAATTATTTTTGTAAGCAATGAAAAGTAAGCAAAACATTTTACATATTTTTATTATTTTTTATTGTTATTTTTTTTTAAAAGTAAAAGTACATAAAATTTTTGTATTTAAGATATTATACATGTAAACTAATGATTAAAATTTATTTTTATGTTATTAATGTTAAATGTATTACATTCATTTTTGATTGTTAATCAGGAAGTGATCTTGGAACAATGAAGAACCTCGAAACGCCTGAAAAGAAAATTAATTGTAATTGCTATGTAATAATATTCTTGCAATCTTTACATCGTCCTTCTTGAGAGGGGGAGGAATGTTGCAAATATTCTGCAACATTGTAAAAATGTCTGGCGCTTCACGCCGCTCCGACCAGAACAAGAACCATGAAAGGATTGCAAGGCAGTGTGTTTTGAAATGTGAAATTGTCTATACTTCAATGTTGTTAAGAAGAATAAAGGCTTGAATACAAAGTTTTCTTGAGTTATATGAAATGTTTAAATATATCAAACATATCATAAAGAAAAAAAAATTTATTGAAAAGTGAAATGAAGTTACCTAACCTAGGGTAATAAAATGCACTATGTCCCAATTCAGGTTCTGACACAAAAGTCAGATCACCCTTTAAACGCACTGTGGTAAATGATGGTCTTTTACACTTATACCTATTGCTTGACACCTTTCTTCCACCCTAACCTAACCTAACAGAACATTCAACAAAAAGTCTTTGTTGTCCAAATGAGATGAGAGGCCAAAAAGTATTTATTTTTCATTGATTTCACACCAGATTATTATGTACTCTAATAAAGTAAAATTTGTAGCTGGCTCAAATATCGATCTCCCCAATACACCCTCTTTAGTTTTACACTATATCCTCCCCTCCTTTTTGATGAATGAACTGACAAATAAATGATGTTTATGTTAGCAACCTAAACTGACGACAATTTTTCCCCTGGCATAATATCAACGTACAAATATTCTATTATCCATTGAGGCATACCACCATCCTATTATATAAAGTAGTAAGGTTTTTTTTGTCTGAAGCTTAAGATCTAAATAACTACTGAATTGATTGATATCTCATTTTTAGGAAAGCTTCACTTAGATACCAGGATAGTTTTAGGTTGTTTTATTTAAAGACTTCATTCTTGGGATGGCTTTAGGCTATTTTTTATAGCAAAAATAGATGATTAGAGATAACTAATCTATATCTTGATATTGTTATAGATACAATAGTGGAAATTATCGGATGTTTACTCAACAATGAAGACTATCTGTCTATCAGCAGTTTGGTTGTTCGTGCTGCCCTGAAAAGACAAGTTGAAGACAGCCAAGCTATTATAAGGTAAGACTTTTAATTAGGGATTCTATGTGATAAGACATTGGATGATTTGATTAACAGTTACACCCGAAATTATGATAATAAATTAAGCCTTATGTAGATGTGAACTATTTGTGTAAACGTTTATACCAACAAATCAACCACCCTTAATTTTTCTAACTAATGATAGAATATGTTAATAAAACTTAAGGTACAAATAAAATTTATAATCCTATGTCTCCTCTCTCCCAACTGTTATTGTCCAATTCCAAGTCACCTTGTTATTGTGTAATATATGTTTGTTTATATCCCAACTTGTAGTTTAATTGTTCTTGTTCAAGGCGAAACTTTTCTACATTTTGGGTGCGTCCGTATCGGATAGCGTTTAAAATTAATTTGGGCATGTTGTTATTGTCCTATCCATTTCACACTCGACATAAAGATTTCTGTAACAGTTTGGTACAATTTATAAAGCATAGCAACTAAAACTCTAATATATTCCAAAAAGTCATAATATCAAATTTATATAGGATGATTATTAGCCTTTTAAAACCGTATTTTATATGATATTATCATCCTATTAACTAGATTTTTGGAATATTGAGAATTCCTAGGAACATTTGGTATAATGTTACAAATCTTATAATGTTAGTATGTTCTATCCGTATTTAGCATCTGTATTTGGAAATTTTAGAATATAATTTTAGAGCATTTTTCTAGATATGGTTGAAAATTTAATTATTTTGGCCTCATATTATAGCTTTTCTCTTATGGATGATGACATCCTTGTTTTATTTAGTTTGATTGGATTAGTTGGTACCCTGTCAAGAGTGTCTCATCACTCCTTCCCAACTCCGCTCAGACTATGTCTCAACTTCTTACAGCTGAGCACACATCATTCAGAACAAAGTAAGATTTTCATTCTTTACCACTCAAATCCGCGTCATAACAAAAGACTCTCAAAGGATGACTACTGCTGCTATGGCATACGCATTATTCCTTCTAAACTCTATTGATACTTTGCCTTATTCCACAAATTGTTAAAAATCAGTAAAGGTTGTGAGTTTTAAGTTCAAAACAGTAGGTAGTAGAACGATACACATATTTAGTGAATATTACCGTTCTACTACTATCTTCAAGCCTTAAAACTCACACCTTTACGGAGTTTTAGCACAACCTACTCCACCCTTTAAAGTAAGTAGTTATTTTTTTGGAGCTAAGGTATTATATAATTTATTTTGTCTGTCCGTCCGTCAGTGATTTTCTTGGCTGTTAAATACATGATAGACAGCTGAAACTTTGTGATAAGATTCCCTGTACCAATAAGCATCCAGTTTATGATTAACTTGGTCCATTGGTCTATCGATCATGCTATAGTGAAGGGGGTTAGGTTTACTCTTAACCTTCAAATTTTCCTATAATACAAAGCAGAAAGTATTTTTGTTGTTGTCTGTATTCAATAATTTTCTTTGCGTTTTCCAATTTTGTGAATCAGCTTTAGAATCAAAAGGGAAATTTTCTGTAGAGGCAATATCTCCTAGCATAAGATGTATCTTTTTACTTTTATGTCAAACATTATACTTATGTCTTATTATGATAAGTTTATCCTTAAATAGTTATCATTTTTGGCCTACAAACACCCCCCCCCCCCCCCCCAACCTCTTGGTTTTTTATTTTAACCATATCTATTGTTTTATAGAGGTATGTATAGCTGCCAAGCAAGCCCTGTCTGTTTTGTCCAGCTCCATCCATCCAGCCTGTCCAACCATGGCCATACCTGTCCTCACCAACCAGGATATGGATAATATCATTAGGAAGGTTAGTCAGATAGTCAGATATTCTGATAGTCAGATAGTCAGATAGTCAGATAGTCAGATAGTCAGATAGTCAGATAGTCAGATAGTCAGATAGTCAGATAGTCAGATAGTCAGATAGTCAGATAGTCAGATAGTCAGATAGTCAGATAGTCAGATAGTCAGATAGTCAGATAGTTAGATAGTCAGATAGTCAGATAGTCAGATAGTCAGATAGTCAGATAGTCAGATAGTCAGATAGTCAGATAGTCAGATAGTCAGATAGTCAGATAGTCAGATAGTCAGATAGTCAGATAGTCAGATAGTCAGATAGTCAGATAGTCAGATAGTCAGATAGTCAGATAGTCAGATAGTCAGATAGTCAGATAGTCAGATATTCTGATATTCTGATATTCTGATATTCTGATAGTCAGATAGTCAGATATTCTGATAGTAAGATATTCTGATAGTCAGATTCAGCCTGCCCAACCATGGCCAATGCCATACCTGTCTTCACCAACCAGGATATGGATAATATCATTAGGAAGGTTAGTCAGATAGTAGGATAGTCAGATAGTCAGATAGAAAGATAGCCAGTTAGTCAGATTCAACCTGTCCAATCATGGCTATACCTGTCCTCACCAACCAGGATATGGATAATATCATGAGGAAGGTAAGTCAGATAGTCAGCTAAAGGCTAAAATTTTGGAGGTACATTATATATCCCCTCCAAAACTTTGAAACCCCTTATTATCCCCAAAAAAGCTTGGACGTCCTTGTTGATAACTAAATCTTTAATTTAAGATGTTAAGAGTTGAGGTGGCCAGAAAGGAAGATGTTGAGAATGAAAGTGATGAAGAAATCAATATGGAAACAAATAAAAGTGAAATTTAGGATTATGGAAAGAAAACAAAGTAGCTGGTTTCGTCGTATTTCCACAGTAGCTTTTGATAGATAAATGTTAATGATTGCCCCGCAGGGTTAGAGTCCCCGCAGTGGCTAGAAATATTAGAAAAGCTACCGTGAAAAAGAAGACGGACCCCGCTTCTTCGTTTTCCTTCCATTAACCAACTTTATTACCCGTTTATTCTTTAATACTAATTTGGCAACATCCAGACGAAGTGCAGTGCAAAATTTTTTTTTTCCAGTATGGCTTCGAATCCGATAAATTTCCGTTGTGTTAAAACCGATTCTTTGCTATGTACTGAAATATCAAATATCGTACCGTATTTAAGAGAATTGTTAAAGTTCTATAGGGCCTATTACTGACAGACGGATAGTTTTCAAATCAAGAGAGGCTTCGCTATTCTTATAATGGTATTATAAAATATAGTTGTGAAATTTATTTATATTAAAAATCTCTTTTTATCTTAAAGATAATTTAATGTTAATTTCCTAATTGATTGAATCTTTCCTATTTGTTGGAGTAAATTATAAAAGAACATGCAAAGTTTGGTACTACAAATTAGATTGGTATACACACGTAGAGTAATAAACCATTTAGTATTTAACTTATGCGATTCCCATTACAACTAGGTACAGTGGCAAGGACGTCCAAGGGGGGGGGGGGTAAGGGGGTGAACCCCCCCCACCATATAAAATTTACCCTTACGGCACCCCCAACCATTTGGAAGGGGCGGGGGAGGGGAGAAATAAATAATCCCTTAAAAAAATGTTTACTTCCAATATCAAGATTTTTTACTACCGTCCAAAATCAAAACAGTTCTGACAATCTACAAATGTTCGTTTTTCCTACCATTTCAGAGCTTCGCTTTTATGGATGTTGTCATTCTTTTTTGTTTTGTTCAGATGTGGTCATGAGGAGAGAACCATCACCAGATAGCAATACCAATATAAAAACAACTCCGTCTAGACCACAGAAAAGTCAAGAAACTTCTGATAAGGTTCAAACAAAGGTTAGTTAACCATAAATACTTGAAAAGTTAAATTCTATTATTAGTTCATTTAATAGGTATAAAAAAACCGTTAACAATATTACAAATTACCATCCCTTTTTCTAAATTAACATTTTTCATTGAAAAAGTTTACTTTTGTGTCACAGTTTTTTTTTATATAAAACCATGGAATAACTTATTATTTTAAATTTATATTACGATATTAAACATAACCCTAGAATCACCTGCTCTCGTTCGTGCATACTCCTCTTTAAATGCTTATCCCGTATTGCTTTGGATTGTGTATTATTATTTTATTCAAATAGGAAACTCAAGCACAAGACGGAGGAAAAAGCCTGAAAAGAAAAATGGTGTCACCACCTCCTGCCAACGACTACCCAAGTAGTGATGACGAAGACACTAGCAATGAACTTGCTCATAATATTAAACACATTGAGGAAGTCAAGCGTATGAGAAAAGAATCTGAATCTGTTGCAGAAACTAATACAAAATCAGCTGTTAAAAAGGCGGGAAATAAAGTAACAGAGGAAAACGCGGGAACGAAGGAAACTGAGAAAAATGCGGGACAGTCCAAACCTGACAAAGCAAGTAAGAGCAAGAAAGAAATAAAGGCGGGAAAAAAATTGCAATCAGCTGATTCTACCCAGCAAGTGTCAATGGTGCCTACTGTCGCTGCTTCCAAAGAGGCTGTCAACACTGAAGGAGAAGATATTGATGTTCAAACCATGTTGAATGACTTTTCTGACAAGCTGAACGAAAATTTACTGCCAGATCCCTTCAATGGATCTGATTCTGACGAGTAAAAGGATAGGAACGATACTAGAATATCAAATTTTGAACACAAATTTTGGTTATTTCAACTAGTCCAAAAAAGTTCCATGTAATTTTTGCAGCTTTTAATTGCATAGGGCTTGCAGTTTAACAAAAAAATTGATTATCAACGATTATTTTTAACTGGCATAAAGATAAATAATTAAAGTCTGTTGTTTCAAAATTTGTGTTTCTTTATTTAACATTGTAATTATATAAACATTTAAAATCTAATTGGCTGTGATACATTTTTTTTCATTGTTAATTTTTTTTCAGAAAAAATTATAACAGTAGCAGCATGCCTAATGGGCCTTATTTAGGTATTCATATAGGTAATACAGCTTGAAAATAATCTAAAGGTTAAGAAAATGAATATAAGTAGCTACTATTAACTACCTAAGTCGTTAGAAATAAAAAGTGTTTTTTTTTACAAACAATTGAGCCTTATTATACCTCTTTAAAATGAGGCACGAATTTTAAGCTTTCAAGGATGTACTTAAATGTTTTGAACACTTTGTTTTACGGGATACCCCTGTTCTTACTTTTGAGGCACCTAGGTCTGCAGGAGTAGATAAAGGGGGTCATTTTTTGCGTTCTTTCTGTAATGTTAGGAGTAACCCTTTAGTCAAATGCTCTTATTAATTCAAACTGTTTTTAATTTTGGACGTTTTAAATATATACCAAACTTTTCAGAAAAAACGCGAAAAAAATAGTCCCTTTCTTGAATATAAATTGTGAAACGCCCTTTTAATGATATTTTCAATGTCTGTACTACCTGATGATAATGTAGAAAATGAAGATGGGGAGTGGGTGGAGCTTGATGAGGAGGGGGAGGAGGAGAGCAGCGACCCGGATGATACTTTCAGGTATGCTCAGGGATCTAAAGGGATAAGACAATGGCCAATAAATTTATGTATATCCCTATTTATGCACAAAATTACCCTTTCTGAGATCAATCAGTAGTTCAATCCTTTTTTTCGGGGGGGGGGGGGGGAATTTATATTTTGGGTTAATTAATTCCCTTTATTTTTTTTGTTAAAGGAGGGGTGGGGCGGCCTGGGGCTACACATTTTGGTAGTGGTATGCCAGAAATTAATCTAACTTGTAAAAATTGAGGGCTTCTTCATTGTTTCAAAAAATGGTAGGGTAGGGGGGGGGGGGCCGGGCTAGGGTAATTACCCTTTTATCCCCTCCACTCTTATGACGTCCATGCTACTGTATGTGCTGCTCTAGTTGCATGACCAACATACCAACCATAGAGAAAAAAATAAAAGAGAGGAATCGAAGCAACTAGAAGATGAAAATAGGCAGTGGGCCTAGAGGCCTACTCAGCGCTGTTGCCGCGCTAAAATTTATTGCTATTCCACTACTTTTCAAATGGGAGGATTAAAAATTATTTAAAAAAATATTTTTTTACTTTTTACTATTTCCATATTTAGGGCAAGAATATTAGATTATATATTTTCGTTTTAATGTTTTAATTAAAAATTACATAGAATTTTATTTTTATTTTAAAAAATTTGTTCATGAAAGATGAATCCTTCTATTTCTAAAAAGGGGGAAATTTTTTTCATAATGAACATTCAGCTGATTCTGACCGCCCACGGCTGTTTGCTAAATATCGCTTTTCTTTTTATTCACATTATTATTTATGATTGACTTACAAAAAGCCCTGGGCGGTTTTTGATTTTCGTCTGCTTCTAAATTTAGGGATGGGGAAGTAGTATTTTACCATGAAAAAGGGGTGAGTATTCATCCTCTTATCCTTTTTCCTTATGATACCAACGGAACAAGTTTTACACTGAATGCTCTTCACTAAAATCAAAAGTCAAGCAGAGGAAACCACATTTCCCCTGTAACGTTACAGAATAAAGGATGGACGGACAACGTGAATTCGTTCTCAAAACATATCTTAAATTTAAGTGAGAATGGAGAGACTGACGAAAATTTAGATGAAAATCAAGATGACCCTTTACATGATGAAGTTAATAAGTAAGTAAATAGATATAAATAAATTGTGAAAAGATTATTCGATAGATAGAAAATTAGAAAGGTAGATAGATAAAAAGTTATATTGGTAGAAAGATAGTAAAATAGATAAGGGAGGAACGGACAAAAATGGAAGTTAAGATACACTAATACACGATTAGTTAAAAATTGGAAAAACTAAAGGCATAGGGGGGGGGGTATAATGGTTTTAAATGCTTTATTAGATTTATTTCATATTTAATTACCCATATTATATGTGGCTAACTATTGGGCTCTAAGAAACATATTAAAATATTTACTTTATTAGAACTGTAAGGAGAAATTAAAATGGACCGAAAAATAGCGTAAAAACCTTAAAAAGACTTAAATCTAGAAATAAATCCGCCAAAATCAATACCGGAATCTATGTGAAGCTTCCCTGAAATAAAGAACTCAATTAGTTCAGAAGTTATTGAAATCTTCTGCTAGACTAAAACTGTAAAAAGGATACCTATTCATGTTATATTGTATTACTTACCTATTAAAGCTTTATCATAGTCTAACATCCAAAATACCAAATGAAATGTTTTGTTCCCCTTTAGACGTGCTGGGCACATAGCTGTTCAATATGGAGAGGGAGCCCTTGTTTGGGGAGGTAAGAAACTTTTCATTTTCGGTTCGAAACCGATTTAATATCCGCTGGATTAGACTGGTTCTTAGCCATAATGAAAAATCTTGTAATTTATTGTATTATATCAGTTTTCTAATAATATAAAAATGTACAATCATAATATTAAAACCAGTATTGTTAGCCCATGCCTACGGCATATTTGCTAGCAAAACTGGTTTTATTTCTATAATTGTATATTTTTACATACGCGGAAAGCTGTTTATAATAAGATTCGATTATCATCTATTACTACCACAGTACAACAAACCCTTTGATTTATTAACCTTTTTCTAAAAGCATGATAATGACATTGTGTAATTGTATTCCCCATACATGAATTTACCTGTTATCGCTGAAAGATCAGCTTAGTAAAATGTCAAAACTGATCGATCAAAAAAAAAATACTTTCAGGATATTCAGAAGTACCAAGCTATCTTGAAGGGCATGAATATTATTTACCAAGTAAGTACCAACAACTTAGAAAGCTTAGAAACTCAGTATGTCCAGTATAAGCGAAGCATCTCTATCATCAAGCCTTGAAATATAAGTATGTCCATATTGATCATCCTGTATTTGAATTATTTTTTATTAAATATGGGATTTTATTGTAGATTTTATATCTACTCGTTAACTTACTTAGTCCGTCTGTTGGTCCATGACGACGCTATGGTAGAAATCTTTTAGAGATTGCTGTTTTATTTACTCGGCTGCTAATTCATCGAATAGTAAAATTAAAAATCATAATATTCATAGGCGTCCAAGGGGGGGGGGTAATTGGGCGATTACCCCCCCCCCCAAACGATTTTGGGGGAGCCATAGGCACCCCCAAAATTTATTTCATTTTACCCCCCCCCCCCCCCCCATTCAAAATTTACCCCTACCCTGGGGGTGCCGTAGGCACCCCCAACCATTTAGGAGGGGGTATTTACCCCCCCCAAACAATTTTGGGGGGGTAAATACCCCCCCCCCACAGTGGGTTTTTTGGCTGTTTTGGGGATTTTTTAACTTTATGAGTCATAAATACCAACAAAAGCTTATTTTATCTAAAAATAAAGTTAAAACCTTTCATATACAGGTTATAGCTTATGTAATATAACATATTATAAACATATTATTGTGATTTTATATAAGAAAAATGTCCCTAGAACTAATATACTCATATAGTTAAAAGTTCGAAATTTCTGAAATTATTCATATTAAAAAAAAATTATTTTAACATCGACTGAGACCTCAATTAAAACTTTTGGAGAGTTTTTAAGGTGTATATGATTAATATACATAATATATTATTCTAAGTTATCAATAAATAGTATACAGGGCTCGGCAGCTGCGCAACAGCTGTGACTAAGCCGTAAATTTAAACCCGTTATGATGCTTTAAAAGATTTTTGATAAGAGGGATTGTTATACTTGGGTCAGGTTCAAACTTTCAGTTGATATTTAAAATTGTAAATGGTTTCCCGAGGTATACAGGCTGCCGAGCCCTGCAAACATACACCATACAAAATAGGAAAAAAATGTGATGTTCTTCAAGATTTTATATGCATTCTCAATTCGATACTGATTTTAAGTAATGATGTTTATAGTAAAAATATTCTTCTATTCTTCTGGAGTCCAGGGGCTTTTATTTAAAGGGACAGCGAAGCGCTAGAAAAATAGCCTAAACCCATCCCAAGTCTTAATTTTGAGAATAAATTAGCATAAAACCAACACAGGATTAATTTAGAGAATCCAATCGGTTCAGTATTCACTGAGATCTTAATCTTTGGACAAAAAAAATCTTACTACTTTATATTATAGGATATCTAAGAGTTTTTTTTAATGTATCGTGGTATTACTTATACAAAAGTTTTTTTTTAACTTCCTTGTTGATCGTTTTCTTTTAACTATCTCCTATTACTTATCAAATATGACTTTTTAAACATTAAAAAAAAATATAATATATGATATCAGTCTGTAACGCTACGGGGAAAATGTAATTTTCATAGCTAAAATATATGTGCATCTAATCTATACATTGTCTTGTCCGTTTATCTGTCATGCTTCAAAAGAGTTTTTGCATATTATCTCTCTCTTTTTATGTTAAACAACTGCTCTATAACTCAAGTTGCCTTTTTGTTTATGCCAAGTTTTTTGGTGCTTTATTACTTATGGATGTTGTCATCCTTATTATATTGTAAAATCTTTTTTAAAAGTGAAGCTTTTCTATAATTAGGGTCCGTCCGTACGTCTGTCAATCTGTTTGGAACGGATAACTTTTTTTTGTTAATATAGGCATGTTAGAATTGTCTTATCAAACTTATCATACTTTGCATGGTGATTCCTGTAGTAGTTACGTACGATTTAGAATGTGTAGCAACTCTATAATCATAACCAGAATGTCCACTTTTAACATGGCAATTTTTAACTGTTTTTAACAACAAGTTTTGTAATTATCCTGTAATTATTAAGTTTTTCAACAAATTTACTTACATTTCTGTTCAACTTTTATACATTTATGCTCTGATTATTTATGACAATCTATAAGTGGTAATGTTCGTTTTTCCCACCGTCTCAGAGCTTCGCTTTAATGGATGTTGTCATCCTTATTATTTTCAAATTTTAATAGTTGGATGGAAAATTTTAGTAATACAGTAAATGAAAGTGGATTCAGGGACTAATATAAATTTAGAAACCAAGACCATTGAAAGGAAAGAACAATATAAATTAAGTATTTCAAACAAAATTAAAGGACAGACAGAAAAAAATAGTGGCTTAGAAATCAAATGTTTCAGAAATACAGAAAGGAAGACATACGCACATTTATAAAAATTGAGCAGCTTTGTTACTAAAACTATTTCATAGTAATCATTGTATATATGTTTTCAGTATATCCTATAATATAAGGTACTAAGCTTTTTTGTGTGTAGCGAAGGATCTCACTCACCACTGAACCGATATGGTTCTTCTTTAGAGGGAAACTTCTTATAGGATGGTTTTAGGCTATTTTATTTTTATAAATAAGCCAGAGTATTGTTTTAAGCTATTTTTCTGCCCTTCTATATCCCTTCGAATACCCTAGATGCTAGGGGCACAGACGTTAGTTTTATATAGAGTAGATTACCATCAATGAGGTAAATCTTTACCACCTCCCCCCAAAAAAAGCTGTCTATCTAAAATTACAGCGAAGCTTTTCTATAATTAGGGTCAGTCCGTACGTCCCTACGTCCGTAACGTTAGCTTTTTCGTTAACTTAGGCATGTTAAAATTGTTCTATTGATTCCTGTATTAGTGCTGTAAAGCGTATCAACCCTATAATCATTACCAGAATGTCCATACGTTTATGTTGATTTTTAAATTATATTATAAGTACAATATTATAAGCTAAGCATCTCTATAATCAATTCCTAACAATGTCCGTATACCCTTAAACAGTATTTTATATTTAAGAACTTTTGCAAAAAATTTAGGCAAAATTTTGACAAGACTTATTTATATATATTTTACATATTCACGCTCTCCATGACTTAATGTTTGTCTGTCACCCCGTTTCAGAGCTTTGCTTTCATGAATGTTGTCATCCTTGTTCAAATATAAATCAACTGGTGTCAGACCATTACCGATAGACTGAAGGACTTAGTAAATTATAATCTGGATGCTTAGTCTTTTAAATAGCAGCCGAGAAATTCACGTTTTCCCTAATAATGTTTCTAACGGACAGATGTACCGACAGACGGACGTATCATTTACAGAATAGCTTCACTATTAAAAACGGAAAGGTAACCTTTAAAGATTAAATATGTGTGTTATTAAATTATATCAATTTTTAGTAGTTTGACTTCATAATGGTATTTAATTTATATTAATACAACTTCACAGTATCTATTTTCTAAGCTGGATTTCTCATTTGGGGCTACGAGGTGCCAAGAGTTATGAACTAATCCTGAATTATGAATACTTGAATTTAATCAGGGCCTAAATAACTTTTGGCACCTCGTAGCCCCAAGTGAGAAAAACCTTTAAACGTAAAAAATACATGTTATTTTAAGATGCAATATTAGGTGTTCTTGGATTTTAAATTACAGATTTATGACAACTTTTCTTATTTTTCTTTGCATTTTAAAGTAGAAACATCTGTATATATCAATGAAATATTGTTACATATCATTTAATCAGATTTTTACACCAATTTATTCTAGGAAAAAGTAGGAAAAGCAATGTATGATGATTTTAATGAAAAAATTCACTTTTTAAAAATATTCCTTTGACCACGTTCAGCAAAACGGCTGTATTTTGCCTAATTTTGTAGTATATAAAAAAATCTGTTGCATGGCAACTTTTGAATGGTAATGGGACATTTAACTCAAAATTGAGGAAATTTAAAAAATGACCAAAAATCCCACTGTGCCCCCCCAAGATAAAAAATCTCTAATAAAAAAAAATTTTGCGCGCTTCGCGCGCATTTTTAATACTATATATTTAATAAGATTTAAATTACCCCCCCAAAAAATTTTACCCCGGGGGTAAATTTTGGGGGGGGGAAACTAAATTTACCCCTGCCAACAGATTTCAGGGGGGGTAATTACCCCCCCCAAAATTTTTACCCAGGGGGTAAAATTTGCGGCGCGCTTCGCGCGCCATTTTACCCCCCCAAACACGAATTACCCCCCCTAAAAAATTTTTACCCCCCCCCAAAAAAAAAGCTTGGACGCCCCTTATAATATTAATACTATTTTTGTTAGCCCGGGCTTTCAGCCCTTTGGGGCTGACAAAACTGATATTAATCTTATAATTTTTCATTTTAATATCCCCGGAAAGCTGTCTATAATACAATGCGAAAAATAACTATTCCAATTTGTATCCATAATATTTATTTTAGGTGAAGTGTGGCATTATTCATATTTGAAAAATGCCTGGAAGAAATTACGGACAACCGGAGAACTTCCAAACAGGTATTGTGAAGATCTTAATGAACAGATAAACATAATTTTTCTTTTTATCTTGCCGTGATGATATTGAGAGGTTCTATGCTTCACCTCAAAATGCCTTTTTGGGAACAGGAACCTCTTCCTCCCCTATTTTTTTAGTGGAAAATTATTTGTTCAATGATATAAGGGGGGGGGGGGTTTAATGCAACCATCTCGTAATCAATGTATAAATGGCACTTAGAATTCGAACTTTGATATGAAATTTTGCATGAGTAATCCTTGGTAGGTCTGTTTTCCCTAAATCGAACAAAAAGTTGGAAAAGTAGCGGCTAACGGCTGGCGGCTCAGCCGTTTAGCCATTTTTGGGCTATTTTCAAGGGAAATTCATCACGAAACCTATCTACACATAATACTATTTTCCGCTCCAAAACGTTTTCAAACGGTCCTAGCCGGTAGTTGCAGGTACTAGAGATCTAAAAGATGTCTTTTTGTATCATTTTACATGATTTAAAGCAAAAATATGTTTCAAAAAGTCGATTCCCACGTAATTTATGACAGATTTGCCCTAAAAGTAGCCTAAAAAAGGTTAAACGGCTGAGCCGTTGGCCGTTACTTTTTCAACCTTTTGTTCGATATAGGGAAAATAGACCTACCAAGGATTAACCCCCCCCCCCCCCTTATGTATGGCTCAGAACCAGTTTAACTGAATCAGTTCGTAGCTGTTTTAGAAAATATTGAATTGAACAATTTAACAGAGTAGACAAAGATTTTATTTTCAGATGTTCTGGTGCAGGGGCATGTGTTATTGAAGATTTTCTGTATATTGTGGCTGGTTACCATCAAGTTTCAAATAATAATACAGAGTAAGATATTATAAACTGAGCTAACACAGGGAGCTAAAGAGTTAAGACAAAGGCCGATAAATTGATGTACATCCTTAATGATAAAACACAAAATAGCCCCTTCTGTAGATTAGAATTAGTGGTTGAATTGAAACGTTTGAACACTCAACTAAATAAATCATCCAATCAAAATTCAATAAAAGTGCCCAAAGTTTATAAGCCAACGAATAAGAAAATATTATTATGAAACTTTGGGGACTAGTGTAATAAACAGCATAATGTCCTCTCCCTCCCTGAAGATATCATCAACTTTCAAGTGAAGCATCTCTATAAAGGCATCTCACAAAGGACGTGCAAGGGTTGTGGGAAAGATATAGGGATGATTATCTACATATCTGTCTGCCTCTGCCTATCTACCTGAATCTAACTTATCTGTCTAGCTGTCCCTGAATCTATCTATATGTCTGTCTATATATCTACTATATCTATCTATCGCTTTGCCTGTCTATCTAAATCTGTCTAGCTGTATCACAGTGGTCTATTTTGGCCTTTTGGTGGACATTTCACCTACCTCTACTCAAAGTAAATTTTCTCAGCTTGTAGTTGATAGAATCGTTCAAAATAAAAAGTGTGCGCCTTATTATTACCTAATACAACTCGTATATGCATCTAGAGAAGAAAAACAAAAGCCAACTGGCCTAGAAAATACTTTGAAACTTAGCTAAAATTTCATATTTTTTTATTTTTTTCTGAAGTCCTAGAGAGCCTAAATTCGATGTTTTAAAGCAAAAAAACATTTAAAAACCTTGAAGCATGAGTAATTATTACTGTAGAAATGATTATATAAAGGTAAATGATCTATCACCAAACTTTGTACAACATACATTTGATACAACTAATTGAAGTTTCTTCGCCCTTATTTTACGAAGTTATTTTCTCTTAGATAATTAATAATACTTAATGTAATTTAGTAATAAAGAACAAGGATAGGTTACTGGCAAAAATTATTTTATTGGAAAGGAATTTATCTAAAAATGTTGTTTTTGTGGTAACCCAAGTCGTTGCTTCTAATCACGAAATAAATACACAGGGATATGTTACTTGAAGACAATCTTTTTGGCTCCAAAAGAATATTTCATACAGCATGCAATTGCAACGAGGAAGGGGACATACGACCGTAAATTACACTGGTACCCAAAGTTTTATAAACACGTTATCTTGTTTGTTAGCCCAAAAACTTATTATTGAAATTGATTGGTTGGTTTCAAACTAGAAGTGTCCAAATTTTTTTACCAATAATAAAAGGGATAATTTTGTTCATGATTATTAGGGATGGATATCATTAATAATTAATCATCCATTGTCTAATCCCTTTAGATTACTCATTCAATAGTACTTAAATGGGAAGGAAAATGATTCAATTCGATGACTGAAAAGCCTGAGGCTTTGTTCCTTAGATGCCATATCTTTGACGAAAATAAAATTTCCAGATGGTTTTAGTCTAGCATTGGATATACTATTACTTGAATGTTACACCATATTTTTATGTTCTCAAAAAAAAGGGAAACTCGCAGCAGACTGAAATAACTATACCCTCATCCCCCTCCTTTACCCCATCCAATCTCCTACTCGATAAATGAACTGGCAAATGAACGAGTTCCATGTTAGCAAGGGAAACTCTCAGCGGACTAAAATAACATGACCCCCTAATCCACCTCATTTACCGCATCCCATCTCCTACTCGATAAATGAACTAGCCAATAAACAAGTAACATGTTAGCAAGCTAAATTGACAACAATTTTTCTCTGTCATAATATCCACGTATATTCTATATCCATTAGTCTAGCTGAAACCCGAGGCTACAGCACAAAGGGTAATGCGTTTGCTAGTTTTTATTTTGTGTAAAATGTAATCATACTAGAGACGTTAATAAAGGCTGCAGCTTTGTTAGGCACGTTACTTTTAGAGTATGAGCATCGCATTGGCCCTTGAATTGATAAATGTAACAAGACATTTTTTATTGATATTATACCTACTAGTTTAACAAAAATCAAATTATTGTTAGAAAATCTGTTTTAGATATCTTACATAACAAACACACAAATTTAAACATTAATGATATTATGTTATTGAGAAGAAATAAGTTAAAATGCACTTAAGATTAATATTAAAAAAGAATAAACAAAAAATTTTTTTTTCATCAATTGCAATTTTAGAGTTTCCCTATAAAGTTAAAGTTAAAATTTGAAATAAACCGGGCCCCGTAACAACCTCAACTAAACATCAAACTATAACATTATACCTGTATATTAAGAATAATATATGGTTTGGTATGTTACGGGGCCCGGTTTTTGGTCAAAAACTTAAAAAAATGAAAATTATTGCCAAAATTTATTGCAAAAATATTTAGGAAATGACCTAAAAAAATTTTAAAAACAACTATAAAATTGATGAAAAAAGTAAAAAATATAACTAAAACCCCAGTTTCCTAATATATCATGCAATATTATGAATATAAATAGGTGAAGAAACTTCATTGTATCAATGCAACACTGAAAAAAAATATTTTTTCCAAAGATGGTGAAAATTCAAAAGGTAAAATTTATGGAGTGAAAATAATCCTGAACCTTCATGTTTCAAAGTTCATAATTCATCAACCAGTAGTTGAAAAGACTAAAACTCTTCGGTTTTATATGAGATAGGGTATATATTTTCAAAATAAATTATTAATTTTGAGAAATTCTAATGTTGATTTTTGGCGAAATGTCCGGCCTTAGACCACTGTGTGTCTGTTTGAATCTATCTATCTACCTGTCTATCTATCTTTCTATCTAGTGGATATCCAGACGACAGTAGCGATGAAGAATTAGATGATCAACCAAGTGTTCAAATATCCAATAGGAAAGATTCAAAATCAAACTAAAAAAGAAAATTATAAAATTACGCCACTTGAGTGAAATATGGGGGGGGGGGGTAGATATAGTTTTTAAAAAGGAAAATTAACAAAAATATTTTTTTTCATAGGAACGATTTATTTTCTGGAGAATGGTTGTACCCTCCTCAAAATAGTTAAAGACCTTCCTTGGACCTGTCAGAAGCTTCACTATAAAGGATGACCATATTAGTTTACCGGTTAGGCTACAAATAGAACCGATGTGGTTCTCTCCTTTGTATGGAAGCTTCTTGATAGACCCAGGAAAGATTATGATCACTTAGGGGAAGGTTACCTCCCGGACTCTTGAAAAAATTAATAATAAAAAGTGCCACTAGAGGTTTCCAGAAGCGTAGCCGCAATACCTATTAGTATTATATGACGGTATTGATTTGAAAACACTTTCTTTAGGCTATGGCGACTAAATTTACAAAACCTTGCTTGGCAAAAGCTTAAACCAGGTAAAAGTAAAATTTCAGATAGTAACCATTACCTAAAGAATAAACTATATGTGGTTCTAAAAACAGATGAATTATTTTTTTCTCCGCTCCTTGAAATAAAGAGACCGAATCTTCCTTTCAATTTACTGAATTCCTCATATAAAAAGTATCTGAAATGGTTCTCTTTTACAATGTAGCTTCTTGTAGGTTCAGGGAAGGTTTATAACACCCACCCTAGTGAAATCACTAAAGTACCCCCAAGAGTGCTTTAGGGGCATAGCAGATAAGTTTACAAATAGATAGCACGGGACCTACATGAGGCATCTCTAAAATGAAATTAATCGTTTCAGACAAATATGCTCAATGAGTCAAAGCAATAGGTAGGTATTGTATTATTTAAAAAAAAAGATTTATAGACTTATTTTATTGCTTTAGATGGCGTTCCTCCGTTGTTTTGTGATAAAACATCTTTAATGACCTATTGTAAAAAGGTGAGCACTTATATTTTTTAAATACCTTTTCCTTAAATAAAAAAACCATACTGCTATTCATAGACGTCCAAGGGGGGGGGGGGGGGGGTAATGGGGCGATTACCCCTCCCAATCGGCACCCTCAAAAATTTTTTCATTTTACCCCCCCCTCCCCCCCTTTAAAATTTACCCCTACCCTTGGGGTGCCCCCAACCATTTAGGAGGGGGTATTTACCCCCCCCCCCCCCCAAACAATTTTGGGGGGTAAATACCCCCCCCCCCCCCAAAATAAAATTTTAGGGGGGTAAACAAAATTTACCCCTGCCAACAGATTTTAGGGGGGGTAATTACCCCCCCCCCCCCCAAGCAAATTTTACCCCCGGGGTAAAAATTTTTTAAAAAGCTTAAAAGTTGAGCTGATTGATATATAATTATTAATCTTTTCTTAAAATTGTAAACCAAATTTTAAATATTTAGCACCAATAGACATCCAAATGTTAAAAACAAAGCAGGGAAGGAGTGGGCTGTAAATTATATTGGTCCTCAATGTTTTTTAAACAATTCGTCTTATTCTTCAGCTTTAAGGAACTTGTTCAGTTTGTTTTTTAGGAGAAAGGGGACAAGGGCCTGTAAATTATATTAGTACCCAAAGTTTTATAACGATTTTATATTATTCGTTGGCTCAAACACTGTCGGTACTTTTTTTGATTGCAAACTAATAATGAACAAACCTTTCAACCAATATTTTAATCAAGAATAATTTTAAATTATAAATGGGTATTTCCACTATCTTTCTTATTTGAACACAAGAAAAATTTAATTTAGGCTTATATGTTTGGTGGGTTCGGACCCCCACCCAGGGAAGACCTACATGCACAAGTAGCAAAACAATTTACGGTAATTTATTCTTAATTTGGCTAGCACAGCTTCTCTACTTCTGATGTTAACCGTGTTATGTTTGAATTAATGAATAAATAAGATTGCTTGTATTTTGACTTACCTATTGACAAGGCTGAAATTTCTGATAATTGTAAACTGCGCAAATTGTAGCTGTTACAGAGATATTTTCACCAGGGCTCGGTAGCCTCAATTTTAATTGTTTTTTTAAAGTTATTTTTATTTGAATTTTGTCACATTTTTCTAGTACTGTGAAGATGAACAAAATGCCGCTGCACATTATGGACTAGCTTATGCCAGAGGATGGAGTAATCAGCTACTTTATTATGATGAGTAAGTCTGTTCTATATATCTATCCATCTATCTGTATATCTATCTATACATATATCTAATTGTCTATTACATTATGGACTATCATATGTCAGAGGATGGAGTAATCAGCTACTTTACTATGATAAGTAAGTGTATCTGTATGTATATCTGTCCATCTATCTGTATATCTATCCATCTATCTGTATATCTATCTATCTATCTCTATAGCTATCCATCTATCTATATATCTATCCATCTATCTATATATCTATCCATCTATCTGTATATCTATCCATCTATCTGTATATCTATCCATCTATCTGTATATCTATCCATCTATCTGTATATCTGTCCATCTATCTGTATATCTGTCCATATATCTGTATATCTGTCCATCTATCTGTTTATCTGTCCATATATCTGTATATCTGTCCATATATCTGTATATATATCTGTCCATCTATCTATATATCTATCCATCTATATGTATATCTATCTATACATATATCTATTACATTATAGACTAGCATATGTCAGAGGATGGAGTAATCAGCTACTTTACTATGATGAATAAGTGTATCTGCACATTTATCCATCTATCTGTATATCTATCTATACATATATCTAATTATCTATTACATTATGGACTGATATATGTCAGAGGATGGAGTAATCAGCTACTTTACTATGATGAGTAAGTGTATCTGTATATCTATCTATACATATATCTAATTATCTATTACATTATAGACTAGCATATGTCAGAGGATGGAGTAATCAGCTACTTTACTATGATGAATAAGTGTATCTGCACATTTATCCATCTATCTGTATATCTATCTATACATATATCTAATTATCTATTACATTATGGACTGATATATGTCAGAGGATGGAGTAATCAGCTACTTTACTATGATGAGTAAGTGTATCTGTATATCTATCTATACATATATCTAATTATCTATTACAATATAGACTAGCATATGTCAGAGGATGGAGTAATCAGCTACTTTACTATGATGAGTAAGTGTATCTGTATATCTATCCATCTATCTGTATATCTATCCATCTATTTGTATATCTTTTCATCTATCTGTATATCTGTCCATCTATCTGTATATTTGTCCATCTATCGGTATATCTGTCCATCTATCTGTATATCTGTCCATCTATCTGTATATTTGTCTACCTATCAATCCTTCTATCTGTCTATCCAACCTATCAATCTTTCCATCTATCTAATTTGGAAACTTATAATCAGTAATCAGTTACTTTACCTGTTATAACTATGTATCTGTTGTAATATAGAATATGCATTTACTCTAATTATTTATCTAATTATCTAGGGACCTAAATAAATGGATCTGGCCTGAAACACATGGTGAACCGCCCTCCCCAAGAGCTTGTCATAGCACCGCCGTTATTGGGTAAGTCAATACTTTAAAGGGAAGATGGGGGTATGACACTTTTTGAAATCAAAACTAAAAGTCAAAGGAGACTATTTAATTTTGGATATGTTAGGTACTGGATTGCCCCGAAATATTCGGGCCCCCCAGAGGCCCGAGGGATTAGGCATAAGTATAAAAAACGGCTCTCCCCTACCTTATTATTTTCAATGCATTGAAAATTATGTGGGATTGGGTTTCAGTGCTCGAAATTCACTTTAAGAAAAAGTAATGATTCCTATGACCAATTCTGTATATTTTAGGGACAAAGCATACATTTTTGGTGGAAGACACAATGAAGTAAGGTATAGTTATATATTTGTATATATAGTAGTAAGTCTTTTTTGTCTAAAGCCAAAGGACTCGGGAATGGCTGGTTTGAATTGATTGTACTTTGAAGGAAGTTGTAGAAATATCTTTGGATGGTTTTAGGCTGTTTTCTTGACCTCATTCGCCCTCCCATAGATGCTCTAGGCGAAGCAACTAGTAATAGTATAAAGTAATAATTATCTCACTCTAAGAAATTTAATTTTAGACCATAATTCTTTTTTCAAACTGTTCTTAATTATGATGAAATGTATTTTATGAAATGGTCATAATTAAGAACAGTTAGACTTAATAAGCGCATTTGAATAGACGGTTACACACAAATTTACTGGAAAAACGAAAATAGTTAATGGTTTGACACCTATAAACATTTGTATTTACTGTTTAGAAACCTAGCATATTGTTATTATTTTGTAGACTAAATGATTTATATTCCCTGGACATGCGCAGTCATACCTGGCGACTAATTCACATGCCACATGATTCACCACCTACAGGACGGTCATGGCAGTCTTTAACACCTTTATTTACAGGTAAAGATAGGAAGATGGATAAACAGATATATAGATGTTTAAGACCTTTAGCATAAAAAAGAGTGGTGCATGAAAGGGGAGACAACCTCATTTATATCGAGACCTGCCTTTTCCTACGTTTTTCTCTCGGAAGTTTTATCCATCTCCACTTTTCCCCTGGTAAAACCATGTGATCGCCACTTAAACGCCATTTATAGGTTTATATTAAATAAATTGAATGAGTTTAATTTTGATTTAAGCAAATTTCCTAAAGCATTCATAACCAGTGAAATTAAGTGATAAGACATTATTCTATAAATTTCATTCCCAAGAATCATAAACAAAATTACCCCTTCTTTAGATTCTGATTAATTTTTTGAAAAGTTTGAACACTACTAGTTTTTAACTAATTAACAAAAATTTAATAAAGGTATCTAAAGTTTTAATGCCAATCAAAAACTTTGGGTGCCAGTGTTATCCAAACCCCAATGCACCATCCCTCCCTGACTCATACCTATTATTTGTATTGTAGGGAATGAAGCAGGGGCACTCTTGTTATATGGAGGATTTGATAATGATTCCAATGCTCTGGGGGATTGCTGGAAACTAGATCTGTCTAAAGGTAAGGTGTTGAAGAAGATATTAAACAGATTTTAATGCTTTGATCATTTGATGGGTGGCTGTAATGGACCCCCCCCCCCTTCGATTTTTAATTTTATTTTAAAAAAAATTTTGGAACACAGTAATAGTGTCTGACTCATTATGACGTAACAAAAAAAAATTAGCCAATGAGAGGCCACTATAAATTTTACCATTGGTCAATAACGGCCTCTCATTGGCTAATTTTTTTTGTTACGTCATAATCAGTCAGACACTATTACTGTGTTCTTTTTTTGGAGATGTTCGTTTCCACGAACATCTTACTGTGAACTGTGCTAGATCCTATATTTTTAATATCTATCTATCTAGATGATAAAGAATGGACCCATATGAAACACCTGGAGCAAGGGACAAGATTATGGCACTCTGCAGTTGCTGTCAATTCATCCACAATTATTATAGCAGGTGAGAATCATCCTATCGATTTAAAAACTTGTATCGTTCGTGACTATAAGTTAAGTTCTTATAAGAAAAAGTAAATTATAATCATGTTAGTCTTTTTGACACGATTTATTTACATTATACATAGTTGTCTTATTAACCTAATTCTCAAACAATGATTCTCATGACGATGGGCACAATCAATGTTATAAGCAAATCATCTGTACAATATTTGTGTCTTCATTAGTTTGGCTTCGTTTTTGTGGATTTTTTTATTCTTGATCTCTTAATATTAATAGCATAGTTATTTTTCCATCATAAAAAAAATGTTATACCCCCAATTATCAACAAAATCAACCTAATGTATTATTTAGGGTTGGGCCGGATACTTTTTTTGGCCGGATATCCGGCTGATTTCAAATGCCGGATATCCGGTAACCGGCCGGATATCCGGCCAACGCCGGATATCCGGCAAATATCCGGTTATCCGGCCAAATTACCGGATATCCGGCCGGATAACCGGCCAAATTACCAGATATTTAAGTAGTAAAAAAAATTTCTTCAGAAATCTTATATAAATTTACATAAAGTTAAACTTATTCAGAAAAAATGTTCTTCTAGCTTCAATAATAAGAAAATTATAGCCATTTATGATTTTAAAAAGCAGAGATTTTTGGTGTAAAGTATAAAAAATTATAGAGCCGGATATCCGGCCGGATAGTTTCAATATCCGGTATCCGGCCGGATATAAAAAAATGGCCGGATATCCGGCCACACCGGATATCCGGCCCAACCCTAGTATTATTTAAATGTTTTTTGAGTTAGACACTGCTAGTTTTTATCAAACAATCAATATTTGATAGAATTATCCAAATTTTTGTAATCCAACGAATAAGAAACGTGTTTATTTATCTGTATGATTTCCAGTCCAATAACCCCTCCCTCAATGGGCAAATTTAAAAAACTTATTCGTTCGTCGTCACTCTAGTCAAGAAATACCAAATTTGTAGTTTTTAGATTTCAACAAAGCGTTTGACAAATTACAAATAGATATATCTTTTTTTAGGAGGTATAACGGACAATATTCTTTCCCCTGCGCATATTGAGAAACACCATGCTGATAAAGTAAGCTATAGATTCTTTAGAAAACCTAAACTCATTATTTCGTATCATATAAAACACACATAAAAATTGAGTTTTTAAATGAACGATCGTTAAAATAAAGGCAGTAATTTTCGACAATAATCTTTTTTTCCAGTATGGCTTCAAATGGAAATATTTGCTTATTAAAACTGCTTCCTTACCAAATAAATGTATTGGCATTAATGTAAACTTGACAACTACCTGGTTCCAGGTGTGGGGACCTTTTTCGTCTGCTAGCAAACGACTTACTGCTTTTTTAAAACGACTTGGCTGTGTAATATTTCCGACGCTATGAACTGATTTTCAATGACCCAATTAAAAGTCACCCGTGAAGATACAGTTATTTAACCTCTGTCCCTCTAATATCACTGTAAGCTTAGGCATATTAAAGAGTAAAAAATCATGTAATAACAAAACTGGAATTAATCTACATTTTAGTATTTATTTTACTATTCGTAGAAAACTGTCTATAATATGTCAAATAATTATCATACTTTATGAACAAAGACAATTTTAGAAAATACTCTTTTTATATCATTTATATTTCAGGTTTTATTTCTGGAGGTGAATCCTAAACGGCTGTTAGCCTCTGTCCTGGAATACATTACAGCCAACCATAAAATATACAGCAGCCAATTCGAGGAGTTGCCGCAACATTTAAGGAAAATTGATTTTTAACTCGTAGATTTTTCATGATTATATTAGTAATAAGAAAAATATTAAATCATTTATCAAAGATCCGCTAATATAGTTCTATGTAATAAACTTACTGCTGTTTTAACAAGGATGACAACATACATAAACGAAGCACAGAGAAAGCATGATTGGACATACGGACAAAGGTAGTTAAAGAAAATATGTAGGGAAATAGGAGGGATGATATTAGAAAATCACGAAATAAATATACAATGTACAATGAGCGACAGACTGACGGAATAAGTAATTTGTATGTCCTTTGGAAAGGGGTGTCTTCACCAAAGATATTAGCAGTATTTCTTAAATAGTAGCTGAGAAATTCACATTTCCCCCACAGCGCTACAGACGGACAGACTAAATTAATTGTAGAATAGCTTCGCTTGTAAATTATCTACGACAAAAAAATCTTAATTCTTATTAGAATATTACTGGAAGCAAGATTAGAAGTAGAAAAATCTAGCAGAAACCAAGGCGGATAAACTGTCAATCAATCAATCATCACCATATTTTTTTATTAAGCTTATTATTGTAAATCTAAAAAAATTCTAAAAATCCAGTCAACTAATTTTATTTTCATGAAGTCATAAATTTAAATTAAATTTTTTGTCTGCTAATGGCAACGGCAAAGCAGCTGGTTGCACTGTTCCATCTTCGCTGTTGGGGGGAGGATGGAATTGACCACCCCCCATTTTTAATTTTAGTTTTGAAGTCAACTTTTTGTGGGGGGGGGGTGGTATTTTTTTCTAGGTGCGTTTTATCTTGGGAGGATGGTGGTACCCTCCCTCATATTAGTTATAAACCTTACCAGGACCTTCGACAAGCTACACTGTAAAGGAGAACCATATCGGCTTAGAGGTTAACGAGATTCTTCGATATTGACAGACAAACATCATGTTACTTTTTTATAAGGATTGATAAAAACTCACCCAGGCTGGCCACAAACATACTATTTCCACTATTTCCACTATTTCCACTATTTTTGCATACTATGCAAACTATTCCAAAAAAATATGCTATTTCCACTATTGTCCAAAATTGCATACTATTTCCACTATTTCTTTGGATTTCAGATAAATCTTCAATTTTTAGGTAACTAAAACAAACTGATTTTTTTGATCATGAAAAGAAAGCCAAGTAGCAGGTTTCATCGCATTTTCACAGTATCTTTTCTCCTATTTCTAGTCCCTGCGGGGGGCTCTAACCCTGCGGGGCAATCATTAACACTTACCTAACCTAAATGCCTATCTATGCTACTGTGAAAATGCGGCAAACTCGCTACTTTGTTTTCAATTTTTTTTTAGAAATGTTTCCAGAAGAAAGTAGTCTTTCAGTTCAGATTGTTGTACCTTTATTGAAAGTTATTGGTATTTCTACATTCAATGTAAAGATTTCTCCTTTTAAATTTTTATATCATTGAGGAGTACTTTTATTATTAAATGATCCTACAGGTTACTGAGGTTTATGATTAACTCCTAACAAACTAATATAAATATAATGTGTTTCTCTATGTCATTAGAAAGATCCTCTCATTTTGTTGTAAAATATTTATTATTTGAACTTTTATTATTATTATTTATTAAACCATTTAGGAGGGGATATTTACCCCCCCAAAATAAAAAATCTCTAATAAAAAAATTTTTGCGCGCTTCGCGCGCATTTTTAATACTATATATTTAACAAAATTTAAACCCCAAAAATTTTACCCCGGGGGTAAATTTTGGGAGGGGTAAACTAAATTTACCCCTGCCAACAGATTTCAGATGGGGTAATTACCCCCCCCAAGCAAATTTTACCCCTGGGGTAAAATTTTTGGGGGGGTAAAAAAAATTTGCGCCATTTTACCCCCCCCCCCCAAAACGAATTACCCCCCCTTAAAAAATGTTCAACCCCCCCAAAATAAAAAGCTTGGACGCCCCTGTCAGAAACTTTACCTTTATTTTTTATTTTATTATTATATTTGAACTTTCAATTTTTTTATATAATATTTCTTTTTAAAATCACGATATGAATTATGACACTGTACACAACAAAATTATTTTACTAGTCCAAAATTTTTAATAGTCAATAAACAACTTATTTTTTTACTAATTCTTAGCTCATTTTTTTTTATTTTTTTTCAGAATAGAATGTTGGTGTTTGTTACTATGTTTTTCAATCTAATAAGACAAGAAAGTAATGGTTTCCTGATAGCTAACCAACATTTTAAGGCCCTATAGTGTTTTAAATGCTTGCTATTTCATACTATTTTGTTTAAAATGCATACTATTTCATACTATTTTTTAAAAATTTACATACTATTGCATACTATTTTTTAAAATTTTACATACTATTGCATACTATTTACTTTTTTTTTGCATACTATTTTATACTATTTTGAAAAAAAGTCTGTGGCCACCCTGCAGTGATTTAATTGTTACAATCAAAGTTATTTTTTTTATTCGCCGGCTGTAAAATTGGCGCGCAACTTTCTAATTTGATGAAATGTAAAGAAAAATGCACGCAAAAAAATATATTTAAGAACAATATCATGTTTTGTAATGTTTAAAATTTTTAATGATTGTTTTTTTTATATTAAGTTAATAACTGTTGTTTTTTAGTTTATATTTTTCAGATAATCTTATTTTTTAAAATGATAATTGTAGAAAACATGTGGAATGAACGACGCTTGGCTATTTGCTAATTTGAAACAAATATGATCTTAAGGGGACAAAGGGCATGTAATAAAAGGGACCTGACTTTATTATCGAATTGTGGATTACTCTAGATTCTAACAAAATATTTAATTGAATTAAATATAAATCGGTACTTAACATTTTTGAAAAAATTAAATTTCTAAAAAAGAGTAATAATAAACTTTTATACAAAATATAAATTACTTCTTTAGAATGTTATTAAACCTTTTAAAAGAATTTATTTCGTATTTAAATTTTGAACTGGAATGGATTTTCTCTTTTTTTATAAACTTTAATAGTCACGAAGGATTTGGACAAAAAGTTATTATTAGGATTAAAGATCGTGCAATCTAAGGGTTGGTTGTGTGTAATGTACCAACACACAACCAACCAAAGAGTCTGGCCTTGAGTTGACAAGTTGACTTTTCAGTCCAGGTGCAAATCACCCACATGACATTAACATTATTGTTAGGATTAAACAGGTCACTCAGGGACCATATGAATAAGACAATGGCTGATAAATTGATGTACAACCCTTATGACGATACAAAAAAAACGCTAAAGCTACATCCTATTCTCGATATATTTTTAGGAAATATGGTGGTAGTAGCAGATTTAGTATAGACATTATTCTGAAGAATTTACTTTTATTCTAAAAGTAATTTAAGACTGGAAAGCAGAGGACTAGTTTTTTTAATTGCAATTATTGTATTTCATATAGTGAAAGATTTTGCCTGAACCTATAGGAAGCTTCATTGTATTTAAAGGCTCTTTCTGTTCCGCTGTTAGCAAGATCTAAAGGTACATCAGTGGCGTGCACAGCATTTCCTGAGGAGAATTAAACTTTAAGGGTTAAAAAAAGGTGAAGCTATTTCTTTTATAATATCTATAATACAAAGTAGAACCATGTCGTCTCTCTGATTGTTTGTACTGTAGGATCTCGCTAACCGCTGAACCGATTGGGTTAACCTTAACCGGGAAGCTTCTAATAGGTCGCTGGAAGGTTTATAACTATTTTCAAGGAGGGTAACACCACCCTCCCAAGAGAAATCGCCTCTAGAAAAAAATTACCACCCCCTCCCCAAAAAAAAAAAACACCCTTCCTTAAGTGCCACTAGAGGCCTCTAGGGGCGAAGGCGCTAGTAGATATAATAGCGAAAAATACAGGGATTCCAATTTTTTTTTTTTGTAGAACTTACCCTTTGAATTACTAGCTCATTGAACCTTATGATTATTGATACAAATGTGGTGAAAATAGTTTCTTATTTAAAACAAATACATAAACACCTTTAGGTAGCGAAGTGTTTAGATAAAAAAAATTTTTTTAGAGGGATGGTGGTTTAGTCTTATCTGATAATATAATATCTCGCAACTGTAGCCCATTGTAGTTGAGAATGTTATGAGTTCGAATCTTGGTCCAAATCGCATCATAAATAAAGACATTTAAATGTTACTGTGTCAGTTGCGGGACATTAAGGGGGGGTTTTAATGCAACCATCTCGTAATCAGTAATCTGAAATTTTGCATGAGTAATCCTTTGTAGGTCTATTTTCCCTAAATCGAACAAAAAGTTGGAAAAGTAACGGCTAACGGCTGGCGGCTCAGCCGTTTTGGCATTTTTTGGATATCTATATTGCAAATTAGTCACGAAACCTATCTCCACATAATACTCTTTTCTACTCCAAAAAGCTATCAAACGGTTCTAGACGGTAGCTGTTGGTACTAGAAGTTTTAAAAATGGTTATTGCTATCATTTAACATGAATTAAACCAAAAATATGTTTTAAAAAGTTGATTCCTACGTAATTGATGATGAATTTACCCTGATAATAGGCAAAAAACGGCTAAACGGCTGAGCCGCCAGACGTTACTTTTCCAACTTTTTGTTCGATTTAGGGAAAATAGACCTACCAAGGATTACTCATGCAAAAGTTCAGATCGAAATTCGAATTCTAAGTGCCATTTGCTCACTGATTACGAGATGGTTGCATTAAAAAAAAAACCCCTTATAATATCAGTAAGAATGTCTTAGCAAAAAAACAGGCGCATCTCATTACCATACAAAGTTTGTGCAATCCCAGGGTTGGTTGTCTGTAATATTTAGTTTGTTGGTACCTTTTAGGCCTAATGTAAAGGTACGAACAAGTATCCTTAAAAATAGCCGAGTAAATCCTCTATAGAACTGACAGATAATCACACAGGCAGGGATATAAAAGTAAGTTATACAGTAGCTTTGGTATTCAAATAGTAATTATTTTAAAGTTAGTATGTTTTTCAACCTATTTTAAAAAAATTACACTATTCTAAGACATGAAGATATATTTCGATTTTAGCAATCATTTTCAATTCATTTTGTCTAAAAAAATATAGGCATGAGACATTAGATAACAGCAAATATGATCAAAGATATTAAACATACATTTATATAGAACAATGTCACAAATTATTTTGAATCTTAGGTATCACCATAGAATACAGATGACTACTGAAAAAGTTTGAAATACAAGATTAAAACATTAGTTTTTTTAAAAAGGAGGAGTAGGGAATAATTCTTGGCCTTGTTTAAGTTATGGGGCGGGGCATAGTTTTAATTAAAGGAATTTTTTTGATGGTTAGGAAATAGGCGGAGTTTTGGATGGTGAGTTTGGTTGAAGGCGGAGACAGAAAAAAAAACTGGGAGGAGACAAAAAAGTGGGAGGAGTGGGGGGGTTATGAAAAGGTTATGAATTTATCTTTGTCCTTGGTTGTTTATGGGCGGAGATTTGGATTTTGAAATCTGTTAAAAAAATGGGTGGAGTTATTCCTGAGATGGGAAAAATTTTTAATCTTTATGATATCCTGCTTTGTTTAAGTTTTAGGATGGAGGAAGAATTGGTGTTCTTTTGAATTAACCAAAAAAGTGAAAAAATGTGTACATTTTTTTGATGAAACATGAAATGAAAACTACATGGTATAAAATGTTGACTTATTTGAGAATTTTGGAAGTATAATTTGATGATGTAAACAATTGATTTGAGTTAAAAGATAACCTGAATATCAAAGAAGCTTAATCCTTTGAAATGTTAACTGTGTTTTAAAAGTTTTTTTTATAAAAATTTGCAAATGCACACAGTTAATTTGAGTTTAAAGAAATGTTCAGAAATAAAATATTTTTACAAACTAAATGATGAGGGTTTTTTAGTAGATCTCTGAAAATGCAAACAAATGTTATGTGTTGAAAAAGAAATTTGTTGGAAAGATGGGTCTTGTTTGAGAAAGGATTTTTTTGTTTGATTGATGATTAAATGTTTGTTGGGTGAAGCAAATTACACAATTTTATTGAGAGCAGAATCAAAAGACCTAATCAAAAGTTTTTCCCTAGCTAGGCGTATCCAGGGGTCTGTGCTTCGTATTTTCTCTATTGGGACAATTTCCAAGTCCTGTAGATTGTGTCCTTGGGCCTTGAAATGACTTCCAACTGTAGTTGATCCAGTGCTGATTGAGTGGCTGTGCTCGTTAAAACGGCTGGAGATCATTCTACTTGTTTGGCCCACATACTGAGGTCTCCTAACTGCACAGGATCCACTGTTTTTCCTACAAGTAATAAGATATATAACGTTTTTACTAGTACAGTCTAGAGTGCTTAAAATAGGGAAGATTTCATTGGTTTTAGTGTTTATGACACTTTTACAAAACCGGGGGGAATTGTGACACATTTTACAATTTCTACCACAGTGGGAAAATCCATTTTTAACCCTGCTTGACCTTCTCTCTGTAATTACTGGTGGGAGTTGTGCCTTAATTAAAAAATCCCGTAGATTTTTTGGTCTGGACCAGCAAATCATTGGAGGATCTGGAAAGGTTCTTTTGAGGTGTGGATTCTGTATCATGACTTTCCAAAACCTAAACAAGATATTAGAAATATTGGGTAGTCTGGGATCAAATTGAAGTGAGAGTACAACTCTCTTTACCGGATTTTTTTCGGTTTTTATCAATGCTGTTGCTCTGGGTAGATTACTGACCTTTTCAAAAGCTTTAACTATGAAGTTTTGTTTGTAACCTCTTCCTAACAGTTTTTCTTGTAATATGTCCAGGTGTGCTAAAAAGTCTAAATTGTCAGAGCAGATTCGTTTGAGTCTTAGAGCTAAAGAGTAGGGAATGTTTTGGGTGATGTGACCAGGGTGACAGCTTGATGGCAAGAGATATGTACATTTCTTGCCAGGTTTTGTAAAAAGGGATGTCCTAATAAATCCTTGTTCAGTTATGGAAATTACAGTATCCAAAAATTCAACTTTTTTACTCTGAAAATCATAAGAGGCTTTAAATTTAATCAGGGGATGTATGTTGTTTATATGTTCTAAAAAATTTAAAAGTTCTACTTCAGATCCAGTCCACAGCATAATGCAGTCATCTATGAACCGTCTGTACCATGCTGGGGCTTGGCCTCTCCAAGTTCTAAGCATTCTACCTTCTATAACAGACATAAAAATATTAGCAAATGTGGGGGCAACCCTGGTTCCCATTGCAACTCCTACTTCCTGCCAATAAAATTTGTTGTCAAAAGTTAGGATATTACAACTGAGCACCATACCTAAGAGAGTTATTAAAAATGCAGTTGGAACTGTTTTATCTTCTCTCTTATCTAAAAACTCCTGAAAATAATGCATTCCCTCATCTATGGGTATGTTTGTGTATAGAGCTGTAACATCCAGAGTGACTGGCACACAACCTGCAGGTTGTGGACCTTTCTGGTTTTCAGATTCTATGAATCTGAGAAGATCTGGTGTGTCTTCAATGAAGCTGGGTATATCCTTAACTAAATGGTTACTATGATAATCAACAAAATGACTTGAATTTTCAAAGGTTGTACCTGATGCTGATTCAACAGGGCGTAGGGGGGGGATTTTTCCTCCAGCTGGCCATTTAGCTGGGTCCACGTGGTCTTTTACAAGTCCATATAGCCTCCCTGGGCTGAAATGGTCGGGGACTAGCCACTTTGCTTCGTCCTCTCCTATCCAGCCTCTTTGCCTACCTTTCCTGACAATGTCCTTAAGCTCCTCTAAATGGTTGAATTGCAGCTGATCTGCTTCAACGGCCTCTAAAGTCCTAAAGTAAAGATGATTAGTACCATTTTCGTCCTTGAATTCTGCTTTTAAAAGCTGTTCCATTCCTGAAATGTATTCTGGGGTGTTAAGAATTGCTACCCCACCCATTTTGTCCATCGGTTTGATGGTAATTACTCTGGTAATTACTCTGGATGGAAAGTAATTATGACTTAAAACATTTGTTAGCAATTTTTAGTAGCGAAGCTACTTTATAATTCACTATGTCCGTCCGTCAGTCTGTAACGCTATGGGGGAAATGGGATTTACTCAGCTCCTATAAAAGATAGAATGCTGAAATTTTTTGACAACATTCCCATCATTAAGGAGCACAATTGACTATAAAACATCATTGGCGGTCGGACCGTTTTTTAGCAGGATTTAGGCTATTTTTATATTTTTCACATTTTTCTCCATATCTTCAGTGTTTATGGTCCGATTTTCAAAAAAATTTTAGTGATAGATATCAAAATTAAATTTCCCGTCGTTTAAAGAAAACAACGATGAAGGCCAGACTGCCTTTTTAACAGGTTTTAGGCTATTTTTATATTTTTCACATTTTTCTCCATATTTTCAGTGTTTATGGTCCGATTTTAAAATTTTTTTCAATTATTGATATTAAAATTAAATTTCCCATCATTTAAAGAAAACAACCATGACGGCCAGACTGCCTTTTTAGCAGGTATTAGGCTATTTTTATATTTTTCACATTTTTCTCCATATCTTCAGTGTATATGGTCTGATTTTCCAAATTTTTTAAGTTAAGGATATAGAAATTTAATTTTCTGTTGTTTTAAGAAAACAACCATAGCGGCCAGATTGCCTTTTATCAGGTTTTTGGCTATTTTTATATGTTTTACATATTTCCTCATATCTTTTTTTTTTTTTTATCCAACTTTTTTGGGATATCAGGATCAAAATAATTTTCCCCATTGTTATGTGCATCTTTAATGTAATTTACTTTGACCATCGTCATCATACAAAACAAAGCAAGGTTTCGTGTTTATTTTATCCAATAAATCTATTCTTGATTTTAATAAATACCCTTTAAATCTACTTGTACGTATTCCCATGTATGATTTTTGTGCTTCGATACTTATGGATGTAGACATTGTAGTTTTTTGGTCATAAATAAACCTTAAATTTATTTTCAGATCCTTTACCTGCAATGAATGTCTGCTCTCAGTAATTCTTAGCTGGCAAGATCCAAGTGAAGGTAGGCCAGCCATAATGATTTCTTGCTGAGTAAGTAAGTAGTGACATGTTAAAAATATTCAGAATTTATAAAAATTATATATTAAGTGCAAAAAAAGGAATTTATTTTTAGAAAATAAAGTTTTGTCTCAATAAATTCAAATTTGCCTAATTTGGAGTAAAAAATTGGCAGCAGCAGCAGTTCTACCGCCGTTACTTCTCAGTTCCTCATTGAAGCATCTTTTTTCATGTTTATTTTTAGCATTCTAATCCTCTTTGAAAGTCTTTATAACATACAACTTTATGAAATCTTAGCTAATAGCCAGTTTACCTTGTTTACCTTAAATAAAGTTATAATTAAATTCTTTTCTAGTCAAGTATGGAATTCAACCAAAACCACACATCCATTGCAAACCCCTTGCCCACAGCTGTACTCAAACTAAATAATGAACCACATGATAATATAAATCCAAAAGAATTCAACATTAATCAAGAGCATCAACTAAGTAAAGTTTTGTTCAAAGCAATAAATGAACCTAACTTAAGTCAGTTACTAGAGGAGGAGACTCGTATTGCTAAGTTACTCATTTATCTGGAGAATGTCTGCTCTCACCTCGAGAAACAAATTTCTGAAGCAAGAGAAAAGATAGATGCAACAGATGACACTGAAGGCATAAACTTCCTACCAGGAGAGGAAGATGATGTCATCCCGGGTGAATATACCAAGAAAGGTACTTATTGCAAGAGTACGCATAAAATTCGGGAGCAAATGGTAAAACGAAGTAAATTAGAGATTCTCTATGCACAAAAAATAGATGAAAATAAATTAACCCCTCCTGTGCATTCTGATTGTTTTGCAGAGATTGATAATCTTTGTGATTATCTTATCCAGAATAACACAGAGAAACTTTTCACTGAAGCAAGAGACTGTGATACAATCAGAGAATTGGTTGGCCCTGATCATTCAACTGCCCGTCGTTATCAGCAACTAATTCTTGACAAAATCCACTGTGACCAGCTTATTGGGAAACGGAAAGGTCTTGAGATTGCACTATCCAAGCTAGAATTTACCTACCAGTACAAACTGTACACCATTCATAGGAAATCGGCTGATATTATGAAAGCATATATTGAGAAAATCCCTAAACATAATAGTAATAAACTTTTTTGTAGAAATATAAATTGCAAGGATTGTAAACATGTTACAAAACCATCTTTGAAAACGTATGGTCTCCAAAATACTGGCCCTAGACGCAAGAAACAAACAGGACCACAAAAACCCCGCAAGACCCTATTACCTGACCCCCAGCTAGATTTGCAATCACCTTTACCACCAGTTCAAAGTTCCAATTTACTATCATCTGCTCATTCTTACCAAAGTAATGTCTACCTTGATGAAGAAGACATCAGGCCTCAAAGGAATCAAGGCGTTCAACAGGAAGACTATGACCATTCCAGAAGACACTTTGAGCCCCAGCTAGATCTTCAAACTTCTTCACCACAAAGTCAAAGGTCCCAATCACTATCATCTTCTCATTCCTACCAAAGTAATGTCTACCATGAAGAAGACATCAGGCCTCAAAGGAATCAAGGCGGGCAACAGTACGACCATGACCATTCTAGAAGACACTTTGAGCCCCAGCTAGGTTTGCGAACACTTTCTCCACAAAGTCAGAGTTCCCATTCACTATCATCTGCTCATTCCTGCCAAAGTAATGTCTACCATGATGAAGACATCAGGCCTCCAATGAATCAAGGTGGGCAACAGGACGATTATGACCATTCCAGAAGACACTTTGAGCCCCAGCTAGATCTTCGAACTCCTTCACCATTAAGTCAAAGGTCCCATTCACTATCATCCACCCATTCGTATCAAAGTAATGTCTACCACAATGAAAATGTTAGGCCTCAATGGGATCAAGGCAGGCAACAGGACGACTATGACCATTCCAGAAGACACTTTGACTACAATGACAGCTATGATCATACCATATCTAACTCAGCTCTTTATGGTGATGAATATTACAAAGATTCACATCCAGCCAAAAGAAAACGTCAATATTAATCTGTGATTTACCTAAATCTGTTAAATCATGAAATTTAACTTTATCTCAGGGGTGTATATTCTGCACAAGATTTATTTTTTTTCCCCTGCTACAAATTTTTTTATTTTTTTCCCCCCCTAGTTTTTTCACACCAAGTAGGGGGGAAAATGGAAAAATATTTAATGAACTCTATATTTTATTTATTTTATCTCTCCTACCACACATTTTTTTAGTTTTTTTCACTAAGGAGGGGGGGGAAATGAAAAAAATGTTTTTAGTTTTCTTATTTTTTACATTTTTTTCCCCTCCAACCACTTATTTTTTATTTTTTTCCCCCCCCCTGAGCAGGGGATCCCATGTAGAATATACACCCCTGCTTTATCTTAATCATAATTGTTAGAAAAACCAGTGAACTCCTAAATCTTATATTTTTTTGGACTGATATAAGTTTCCAGACATATTATGTGGCTTGTATGTCTGTAGACTAAGAGGCAGCAATCTTTTTTCTTCTCAAAAGTTATAAGTTTTCATGAAAATCAATAGGTATTGTTTAATTATTAATTTTTTCAGAATTGAATCTAAAATGAGTCCTACACCAGATATTTCAGATTTGTTGGATGCTGCAAGCCTAAATTCACCTTTAACTAAGGTATTAGCTTTTGGACCGTCTTATCATTTAAGTAATATAATAGAGGGGGCATGGGTTACATATAACTCTGCTTACTGGGCTGGAAGACTGACCCAATTCTGTATTTCATTAGTCTAATACCGTCGGAAATAGAAACATAGCAGAGTCCTTTTTGATTAGTTTAAACTTGTTTATTAAGAATAGCCGCATAGTTTAAGAATAGCATACCTAAAATGAATACATCCTTGTGTATAATTCACAGTTCAATGCCCATTGCCTTCCTGGGTAATACCTCATATACAAAACCTAACCTGTCCAGGAGCCAGAAGTGGATTCCGGCGTAACATCTGAAAAAAGTGGCACCTCCTTGGATACCTCCACCAACAGCAGTACTAGTTCAAACAGGTAACTGGAAAGATTTTTCCAGTATGGCTTCAAAAATCGATTTATAGCTGCTGGATTAAAAACAGTTCTAAGCCATACTGAAAAATTATGTATCGTATTAAATACAGTTTTCAACCATTATAAAAATGAACAATTATAAGAAAACCAGTTTTGTTAACCC